>NW_026947503.1:64070531-64590531 GCF_034190915.1 Cavia porcellus | reverse complement strand
GAGGGCTGGGGCATGGAGTCACTGCGGAGAGCTGGGACGCTGGTACCCTGGAGAGGTGGGCGGGCTAGAGGATAGTGGGGCCCTAGAAAGACTTCTCTGCCCTTCAACAGTGGGCACTACCGAAGATGAGTGTGTGCAGAACTTTAGTCTTCTCTCACCCAGACTCTATTCATGCAAAGTCCACAGGGGAAAGCATGAGAATCTGAGTGAAATGAACTCCACGGAGCCTCCAAAGGTGAAACACTGTGCAGGAGCCCTTTCAGTGCACACTGCAGCCGCTTGGCTCGGTGCGAGAGAAGGCAGCCTCCATTCTTCCTCACTGAATCAGACTGGGCCCATCTGCCAGACTCGATTCCAGGTCTTGGGATGGAGCAGGAAACAAGACCAAGACTCTTACCCTCAAGCGGACTGATTCCAGTGACCATCAGGCAATAAAGAATAAAGGCAATAAATAAAATTCAGTAAACTGTGTATGTGAGGAGAAACTAGAAGGTCAGGAACGACCAAGAGGGTAGGGGACAGAGAGGGAAGAAGCAAGTTGCACAATTCAGTACAGTTGTGCCTCAACTCCGATGAGACCTGTCCAGTATGGGTTGTTTATAAAGCCTCCATAATTTCTGCTTAGAGAGAACAATTCTTGCATCGCTGGCCCTGGACAGACTTCAAGCTCAGTGTCCCAGAGCCGAGAGGAAAGGCAGCCTGGCACTGGCTCCTGTATTTCTAGTAACAAAACCCTTTTGAGTAGCAGTGGATGGATGTTTTTGTTGGACCTTCCAGGAGGCCAGGACTTACCCAAGGACAAAGGAAAGGCAGTCACTATACCTTCTTTTGCCAGCAAAATGCTAACACAGTTTCATTCCTGTGGTGCTGGGGACTGAACCTGGGACCTCACGCACACTGAGCAAATTCTCTACCACAGAGCTACACCTCCAGCTTCCAGGATTTCACTTTATGCTCAAAGGATTTAAAAAAAAAAAAAAGTATTTCATGATACCTAAGAATGAGCAGAAGGGGAAATGAAATGTGAACCATGTCACTGAGTTATCATTATCCAATGCCTTAATGGCAAATGGGTTTTAAGTGGATTTAAATACAAGCACCATGACCCTGAGCTGTCTTTCCCTTGGCGTGAAAAAGCAGAAGTGACGATGTTGCTTCTTGGACAGCAGAGCAGTCCCCACATAGTTCCTGGAATCACACAGTGATGGTCCGAGACACTGGTCCCATTCTAGGCCTGCAGCTGCCTCTGGTCACAGTGAGCTTGGGCTGCCAGCGCCCCTCGATCATCACCCGCTACGCACAGAGGGCGCTGAGCCCAGGCTGAGTCTTGCTCTGACGCTGCATTTCCATCTTCCACAGCTATGTCATGAATCACAGATCCCACGTCCTTCTCTACGGCAAGCAAACTATGCAGCCTCTCAAGACGGTCACAGTCTATAAGCCTGCTACATGCCCAGAAAGGAAGAACCACGAACCAAAAGCAGCGCCCTTGCCAGGCCAGCACTGTGTGCTTTGCCTGGTAGATTATGCCCTTCCTTTAGGTAGGGTTCACCAATAAATGAAGCCTTTAGGTAGTTAGGGATCATCAATAAAGCCGTGTGGAAGTAGAATATATTAGGACGGCAAAGCGTAGTCGACATTCTTGTGAAAGACACGGCACACCATGGTATCACACCAGGATTACGATCTGGTCGCGGTAACACAGTTCAGCCCCACCAGGTGCTGAGTCGTGCACAGAGGGCTTTGCACCTCCTCACTAAGCTCACACGCATTGCCACCCTGTGAGATCATGCAGTCACCACCATCATGCTACAAATGGGGAAACTAAGGCTCAGCAAGGTGAAGCTGTCTGCTCGGACTGCACAGTGAACCTTTAGATGCTCTACAGGCTTGAGGAACGTGGGGCAGTGGTTTCTTCCACCTGTACACACGGGAATTCACATTTTCACAAGTCTTCTGTTTTGGAGATGATGTTTTGCATCTGTATGGGTATTTTTTACTACACGGGGATAAACTGAGTTGGGAAAACCCACCATGAGGAAATCCTAATGTGCTCTGTTGTGGGCAGCGGGCGCTGTGTCAGGGCAAAAGCCTTCACACTATCACAGCCCTGCGGCAACACACACACACACACACACACACACACAGAGGCAATGGCCTGCAGCAGCCTTCGAGGTCAGGGTGCAGCCGGGCCAGACTCACACCCTCAAACATCGGGAAGAGAAGCTGACTGGCTTCCACACGCCCACATACTGGAATGAGAAGCGAACGCAAAGGAACTGGGCCACAGCTCATCTCCCACACAAGGAAACTCACCCTTCAGGCTTTCTCCGCACAGATCTGCAAGGAGAGGTCCTCCCAGGGAGTTGCTTGTGTGACTCCTGGGTCCACAAGGGAAAAAACCGAGTATCTGTTAAGCTTCCAAGTGGGTTAGGCATGGTGCTGGACTGCTGCCTTTCTTGTTATTAAATCTTGACAATGAGATTAATGTGGTATTATTTGCTCCATTTTCAAGGAGCAGAAAGACGGTTAAAAGGGGATGTGATCTGGGTGTGGTGGCGTACTACTGCAACCCCAGGGCTGGGAGGCTGAGGCAGGAGGACTGCAAATTCCAGCCCATCCTGGGCAATTTAGCGGCTTAGACCCTGCCTTAAAATACAAATAAAAAAGGCTGGGTGCATAGCTTGGGGGTGAAGACCCTGGTTTCAACCCCTAGCACTGCAGAAAAAGGGGGAGATGTGTGAATCACCCAGAATACACATGGAGACGTCAGATGATATTGGGACTCTGGCAGGTTCGGCCATTTCCCTCTCCTGGGCTTCAGGGGCATCATCCCAAGGGCTGGTGCCCTCCTCCGAGCAGCAGTCCAGCTCCCCAGATGTGAACAATGGTGCCTACCTCACGGTTACTTTGTGGGTATTACATGGGTTAAAATATGTATGCAGACCTTGGGACAAAAAGAACACTCAACACGCGTTGTCAATCATACTATCACTGTGGCAACTCGGCCCGACCTCCGCTGCTCAGAAGTGAATACAGGCGGGGGCCACTGAGTGGCAGCAATGCACCCCAGAAACCTGCAGCTAGATGATTCCCTCATTCTGTGACGCCCCAGCATGTCCCTGCACAGACTAAGACCTTGGGGACCTCACCAGATGGTACAGGGACCACTGTCACGCCCTCCATGTTTGACCGAGACACAGTTAGGAGGTCCACGGCTGCCTCTCATGCCAAGGCAGCGAGCAGGCCAGCTGTGTTCCTGCCTCTTAAAGCCTCATTCTGAAATGCAACTTTGATACATCCGGTTAATGATGACAGAGTGTCTAGATGGAAGGACATCAGTAAAGTTCTTCCAGGCTGCACAGGGCCTTCACTGTCTCCCTGCCACCGCCCTTCCCATCCTGCCGTCCTCTGGGACCCTCACCTTGCTGTCTCCGCTCAGAGTTCTGTTCTGGGTGATGCCTCTCCTTCCACCCCAGGCCCCGCATCCCCGCTTCGCTGTCTCCACTGCACTTGTCACAATGCATGTCGTTCATCATGGAAGCTCCCAACCTGTTAACTTTGCTTACTGTCTCCTCCTAGGACGTCAGCTCCAGGAGGGCAGAGTGTCGCTCTCTGTTTTGTGCCCACTGGGTTCTCAGCCCGGAGAAGCGGGTGTGACACCCCGTACCTGTCAAGTGGCAGATGCACGTAAGCCGTTAGCTTATTGATTGTGAGCTCAGTTTTGCAAGTCTGAGCATAGAAACTCGGGAACATAGTGAAAGCCCTGCGGTATGGACAGAGAGGGATGAGGCCCTAAGGGGATATAAACACTCCTCTCTAGAAAGCTTCTCACTTCGTGCATAGATTACACTAGAATTTCAGCCCTGCCTTGCATCTGTGTTCAGGGGAAGCAGAGGAAGTCAGCTTTGCTTTACCGGAAATGGGAAGACTTTGTTCTTTCTTTAAGAAACTCACATGGTAAACATACACCAGTGTTTACTCTGGAAAACTTCGCCTAAGTTAAATGTCATTTATGTTTTTTTCAGTCGGCAAACACATGGTACTCTTTTTGTGTTCATTTCTTACCCTAATTCCCTAACAGGCACAGCACAAAATTATCTCTTCCCTGACCAGGGACAACAGAACACAAGGGGGTTGGTGATGAACAGAAACAGCCCACACTCTAGAGACAGTGGCAAAGGACTGCTTTCCTAGATTATTGATTATTTAATGATCAGTAAGGTGATTACCAACTTTCTTATGGGGATATTCACTGAAATGTTGAATAAATCAAAAACATATTTCAGAGCTTAAAGTTTTGCATCTGCACTGGTTTGATCGAGCTGGCCCTGGGGTGGGGCCTGGAATTTGGATGACCTTGTGCACCGATATCCACAGACCCTATATTGCAGTAAGTGCTGAGAAAATTCTAGAAAATGTGCCAAGTTGCATTAGCATCTTTCTAACACCAAAACCTCTTGTAGGGCTGGGGGCAGAACTCAGAGGTGGAGCCCTGTTCAGTGCGTGCGAGGCCTGGGCTCCATCCATGTGCAAAGGAAAAGCCTTGGAGCTCTTTGCCCTTTATTTCACTTAAATCATTCAGTCTTTCTTTTTTCTGTCAGTACTGCAGACTGACAACCCAGGGCCTTGCACATGCCGCAGAAGCTCTCTGCCACTGAACTGCATCCCTCTCTATTTTTTATTTGGAGACAGAGTCTCACTAAGTTGCCTGGGCTGTTCTTAAATTTGTGACCAATCCTCCTGCTTCAGCCTTCCAACTAGACGACAGGTGTGTACCACCTCACCCAGTTAATGGTGTTCTTCCCTGTCTACGAGAACTCATTCCCTTGGCAGAGTGCACAGAGTTAGATTTTATCATTTCCGACCTAAGTAACTGAAGAACACTGTCCTTAATTAAAGTTGCAATAGAACAAAATAGCTGAGAGAAGGCCAAGCCAATTGCAAGGATAAATACTGGACAAAGTTAGGGCCGAGGGGTTTAGCTCAGCAGTGTAAGTGCCGGCTTGGCAAACGTGATGTCGTGAGTTCAATCCCTGGCACCAAAAAAAAAACTTGACAAAGTGCTTTCTTCTGCTTTATGACTTTCTTCTTCTTAGCCCAAGTCAAACACAAGTACAGAAGCTGTGGGAAAGGAGGGAAAGACTGGAGCCTCTCTCTGCACCCCGGCCTGTGTCCCACAACTTGCAGAGTGTCTGAGGCAGAGCAGGTGGCCCAGGGAGCACCCTGCATGTGCTGGGGCTGGGCTGCCTGCACGCTGGCTGACTGTGGGTGGAGACAGCCAGAGCCAAGCTGTGCTCTCCCGAGAAGAAAATCAAACAAGTGCTTGTGAGCAAGCTGGAATATCCCACGATGGGAACGGGGGAAGGACAGGGGTCATTTGTCCACTTTCAACTGTCTGGCAAGCCCTTCTCCCCACCCCTTTTCTAATCCTCATCTCCAGGAGAACACAACTCCCTCCACAAGATAGTGGGGATCCGTGGGAACAGTTCTCCCAGGCAAGCTACAGAGCATCTCCAAGCCAAGGAGAGAGGCTCAGGCTGAAACAGGCCCTGCCCATGCCTCCACCTCAGACCCAACTTCCAGGGCCCAAGGAAAGATCCTATTGTTTCAGCTGCCTGGGCATTTTGTTACGCAGCTCCGCTGGTCCATACACTCTCATTCAGCAGAATGGACTCAGCCCTCCTCACCAGCCATCTCCAGGGTAAGCAGCTGCCCTTTGGTGTGGCTTCAGGTCACTGGAGATGATTGCAATTTGTTTTAAGGAGTTTTTTTTTTTTTTTTTAGTTTATGCTTGCAGTACAGAGTTTATGCTTCCTGTGGGGAGCTGGTGCAGAGGATACATCCAAACTCCCTCCTTCATTCTCTCCCTCTTCTTTCCCTCACCTTCCACCACCTCTTGATCCCCTCCCACAAGAGAAAGGCATCCTCCTACTGCCTATTACCTGGCTTTTATCTTGTGGTTCACTTACAGTTTGAGTTTCTCTTATAGAAGAAACCACGCGGTGTTTAAGGTTGTGTGTTGATTACTTCACTTACCGCAGTGGTCTCAGGGTGCATCCACTTCCCTACACACAGTTCAAGCCTGTCCTTCTTTATGGCAGAGTAGTACTCCATGATGTGTAAATACCCAATTTCCTTACCCACCTATCTGTTGATGGATGTATATGCTGCTTCCAAAATTTAGCTGTTGCCAGTTGTGCTGACGACAACTTGGAGAATAGATAGGTAGATGCAGACAAGGCATGGGTACAATGCTATGGTCACACTTTCAAGGGACCCCACCAAAGAACAGAAGACCTGCAGGTGTGCGCTCTGAATGCCAGTGGGCAGAGCTGAGTCAGGCGAGCAGGTGTGGGGAAGTCGAGGCCCATTGTAGTGCCGTGTTCCCTTCAGGAGACGGAGCCGCTGACCGAGACTCACGGCATACACCTCGTCCTACGATGGGAGCTCAGGCGGCAGAGTAACAGAAGGGTGACCCCTCAGGGGACGTTTAACTGCAGCAGTTGCACCCGCTAAGCTCGGGAGAGGAATCGCTTTACATCACTCTCACAATCCCTTCGTCAAAGTAATCCCTCTACCCGAGGAGGGGTTCTCACCTCGCTCAGGGGCGACAGCTGCTTTAGCAAAGGGCGTTAGGAAGTGTCTACAGTGTGCGGTAACCTAATGCAGCCAGGCATGGTGGCGCCTGCCTGTCATCCCAGGGATGGGGGAGGGTCGCTGTGAGTTCGAGGCCAGCCCGGGCTACCCAGCGAGACCCTGCCCCTAAAACAAAGACAAGCAAACAGGACAGAACTGGAAGACAAACTTTCTTTACTAGTTTAAAAAATTCTCCTCTTCTAAAACAATTTCACAGAAGCCACATGTTTAACTTCCAATATTTTACTGTCTGTTTGTGACGCTGTAAAATTTTATACGGTAGGGCTGAGTCCTGAGTTTGGCTCTTAGCTGAGCCCGAGAATTTCTCGGTCTTTGTGGGATGTAGTCTGAGACTGGGAGTACGAGGAGCATGACCCAGATGTGAGTTACAGGATTCTGCCTTTGCAGTGTGAATCTTTCTTCTTCTGGTACCGGGGATCAAACTCATGACCTTGCGCTTGCCAGGCAGGCACTTGTGCCACTGAGCTAAACGTTGGCCCCTTACAGCATAAATCTTTAAATAACTTTTAATTGGAGAATGAAAACAATCATGTTTCGAAATTTCCTGCTACCCAACTTTTAAAGTTGCCCAGTGTTTCTAAAGGACAACAACAAAGTCTCTATGCACTCATTCTTTGAAACATATGGTCTGTGTGTGTGTGCGTGTGCATGTACGTGTGTGCGTGTTGTAGTTAGGATACACTTCCAGCATGGAAAAGATTCCCTTCATACTGTAACAGAGTAAATTCTTGGCGTGAGCTCTTACTGTAAACGTGTGAGTCCCAGATTCCTCTGAAACCCCTAAAATTCCTGATTACACCTTCAGGTTTCTCTCTAGAAAACAGTCACCAATGAACTTCTGGCTCACAACCAGAATAGTATGACTCCATCTTAACAAACTGCTTTCCAGAGAGAACCAGCCACGTGTGACTGCAGCTTCGCCCACAGGACACCATGACTTTGAGTGCCCCAGGGAGCAGGGACTCCCGTGAAACTGAAAGCCCAGCTGTGCCTTGAAGGCCCCTGCGGCCGGGAGCCAGAGCCTTGTTCTCAGGTGAGGCAGGAATCTGTGCAAATCTTAGCCCCTCTCACGCTTCCCCTGGCTGTTGTAATTCCACGATTATTTCCCATCTTGGACCAGTGGTAGCCTGCAGGTTCTCTGCTCATGGAAGACTGATACTCCATAGGTGGGTCTTGGGCTCATTTAAACCCTCCTATCTGTGCCTGAGTCAGGCCTGAACTCGAGGACTTTTATGACTCACTGGGCTCGAGGCAGCTTCCCTGTGCACAATTAGTAAGATTTTTAAGAGGTGGAGAATCAGAAACGAAGATGTGGTTGTCCCTTATGGACAGTGCAGAAAAGAGGTAAGATGCTGAAAGCCCTCCCGCGCAGGCTTTTCTTGGCCTAACAGGATGTTCTAAATGGGAGGTCAGATTTCTGTGTTCATTTCTAAGCTTTTCTTTTGGAAAAGACCAATTTGTTCAAATTTACCTACCAAATTTTTCATAAAACCTTGAAGTCCGAGTCACGTGGTGACTAAAAGGATTTGAGGTGAAGAACTGGATCCCCTGCTGCCACTAGCCACACAGCTGGCCCTCCTCTGAGCGCTGCCTCTTTTCCTCAGTCCTTCAAGTCTAGGGTCACCCTGGGTGACATCCATGTCCCGAAGGACTGCGTGGTCACTGGTCCCGAACGAGTCACTTGCTGAATCCGCCCATTCCACTGTGCTTCCTAAGCTGCCCCAACTGAGCTCTTGCCGCACAAGGTCTATACTTCTCCTGAACCACTTCGAAATTCTGATCAATGTTTTTTGGGGCGCAACGTGGGGTCTTCTTAGTGCAGCCTCCTGCCTTCCTAATATTTGGATCACACTCGTCAAGCCATTTCAATTGTTTTAGTTGCTTTTCTCACTGCTGACACAAAACACTCAACATCCACAAGCTAAAGATGGAAAGGCTACCTCAGCTCACAGCTTGTGGAGGTTTCAGTCCATAATGAGCTGGCTCTGAGGCAGGGTGGCGTAGCAGAGGGGCTCCGCAGAGGAGAAGCAGTCCATAGCAGGGCAGGCACAGAGCCACCGGCAGCAGGCACTGAGCTCCCTGTCCCTTTGGTCCCAGCCATGCTACAGGCCTTTTGGGTGGTGCCTGCACACCAGGGTGGGGCCTTCCATTACCAACGCTCAGAACTATGATCAACCACTTAGTGGACAATCCAGTACCTCACATCCTTGATCCCTGTATCACACACCCACCATCCAGACACCTCCTAAAAGCCCATGAGGTTTGGGGCAACATCTAGATATGAGCCATAGCACCAAAGTATTTTCTACTTAGGGAACTCAGCTGGCAAACAACACTGCCCAAGTCCTAGGCTTCCTTCTGGACCACCTTCTGGACCACCTACGAAGACTGGCAGGAGAAGAGAAGAAATCTCAGCCCCTTCTGCAGAGGATCCAATAACATATGCCCTGAAGGTCTGGACTTCGGACTGGCCCCACCTCCAGAGCTGAGTATACAGGAGGATAAGGCCAAGCCCTAGCCCTGGAAAACTGTCCGGTGCCTGTGAGAGCTTGCAGGAGGAAGACCAAAGCCCAGTCCAGCCTGCTTAGTAACTTGAAAGGTTTGATGATGTTCTCTTTTTCTTAGCCAAGAACTTGGTATCTAAACTTGTCCTGGTAATGATGCCCAATGAAGAATGCTATTTGTCTATAATTTCCCTTAGTCTGTTATACGCAGCAGCGCTAAGTGATCTTAGTGATCCAACCAGATTTCATGTCACCATGCTAACGAGTATTGTTACTGGGTCCTCTGTAAAAGCTGCCTGCCTATGTGGTACCTTTTGGGGATAAGCTTTAATAAGAACTAAAGACCATGTTTAATGGCAAGAAGTAAATTTTAACAAAGATTTAAGAAAGGTAATTATAGCTCCAGACGCTCATGGGTAAAATCAAATTATACACCCGCTCCATGACACTGCCTTAACTTAAGTAGTCCTTTCTTGAGTCACTTGTCTTCTTGCGCCTTCCTGTAAATGGTGTTGTCTGAAATAAGCAGTTGTCAGTAACAAAGATGAACCAGTTACAGAGAATCAATTGTGTCATATACTTGAGAGCTGCTCATGCAAAACTGAGGGAAAAGTTTGTTAATGAAGGGCGGGATTTCAGCGTCTCCTGCTCACAGAAAGTCAGCGTGGCTCTGTTTCAGTTTTGCAATCAGATTAGGGGACTTTTAGCCACCTCTTTTGTGGGCAGAGACCAGGTTTATGAAGACAAATCCAGGTATGCTTGGGTAAAATGTCTGAAGATTGAAATCCTATGATTCACAAGCATGCAGTGCTCATGCTTCTAAGGACCACAGAACTTAAAATTTAAAAATGTCAACAAGAAATAAGATCCCTAAATCAAATCAGTCATGTTTTCTAAAAATTATCCTTTGGTTTAAATAAGAAAATACCCACTTTATTAGGAATGATTTTCATAAGTCGATCTGAAACGAAGCTTCATACATATAGTAAAGCTAACTCTGTTGTGTTCTTCAAATTCTGGTATTTATGGAATAAACTGAAACTAGGACGGGGGTACAGCTAGGCGGCATAGCGCCTGCCTGGCAAGCGTGAGGTCCAGAGTTAGATTTCCAGGATCAAAAAACAAACAAACAAAAACCCTTAAACTTTATGATAAAGAGTAAGTCACAAGATCACCTTAACCTAATGGAAGAAAACCATAGTTAATCTCAGTTTAGTGAGATTTAAGAAAGGTAATTACAGCAAAACTGTATTTGTCCTTCGTGTCACCAGGCGTTAGCTAAAACACTATGCATCGTCTAGAAACTATTTTAAAAACCTAATTAGAGGGAATTTATTTTTAGGCAAGAGTAGTGGCACTCATCTCAAATTAATGTTCTTGTTTTAAACTTTCATTATTTCAGTATTTTACTGACAGTGAGGAGAAATATTTAGTGTCTCCTTCAAGGACTCTTTCTTGTCAGTTTTTTTTTTTTTTTTTTTTTTTAACTACAAAATCAAAATGACCTTTTTTAGACTGGCACCTAGGTGCAGTATCACAAATCCCTTATTTCACAGTTCACTTTCAAATGATGGTCCAGAGTTCCAAATACTCAGTTAAGTGATACAGAAGAAAACCTAAACCCAGCCCTGAGCGCCTTTCTCAGGAGTCCGACTTCTGCATTCCTGAACTGGACTGGGATGAGCGTTCAGGGGGACAGGGACCTCACTGTCAGCTGCCTATGCACTTTGGTGGACAGGAGGAAAAGCCGATTGTGTCGTCAGGCTCAGCACAGACCTTGAACCTGATGTGAGGTTCCTAGAAGCTCGCCCACCGCAAGGCCTCGCCACCCTTCTCAGGGGCAGGCTGACGTGGGTTCAGCCCTTGGCGATTTTGCTGGGTCTGGAATCTTTGTTAAACTGCGTGAACCTGGAGCTGCTTGAAGATACAGATGGCTCCAATGTGCAAGAAGCCATCGTGAGAGATCAAGTTAGAGAGAAAGTATGTCCAAAACAATCCTTGTGAAGAAATGCTGGTTATGTACTATGATCTTAAAACACACTGGGGGAGTGCTGCAATTTTGTATAAATTTAGTTTGGTAAAGGACACGTCACCATTAAGCCCCTCGGACGCCCCTCTTACTCCAAACGCTCTGACCCCTTGTCCTGGCCGCTTTCTGCAGCAGTTCCGGAGTCCTCTTTCCTGAGCGGCCTTAGTTGTGAATCTACTCAGACCACTTGCTCTGCCTTTGGGGAAGAGCCGGAAGTCACACCAGGGCTGATCCAGTGAGTAAAGCAGACGGACAGGGCATGAGGACACCCTGCAGTGTTCTGACATGACAAAAATGGCTGTGAACGATCTGAATCCATTCAGGACCTTGAGGCAGCCACAAAAAGACACTCGAGAAAGGACTTCCAGAAGAATGGGGTGAGTGTGTCTGGAGGAAAGTGATCTCAAGGGGGGACTCATGAAACTGGGTCTTTTACCGTAACAATGCTTCTATTATTATTTAAGCACTAACGATATGTTCTGATCACACCGCAAAGGCATCAGCTGTGTACGTACTGAGGTCACGTAAGCTGCAATGTTTCTCAGCCTCGCTCTCTGGGTTTGGGTCTGCAGACACAGAACTTCACGACTGTGCTCATGCTCTGTTGAAATGTTCCAGAAATTATCATCATGGAGCTCAGGAGGGGAAAGAATTCCATTTGGCCCTACTCGTGTTTTTCCTCTAAGAGTAGTAACGAGGATTAATAAAAACCATAGCAAAGCAGAAATCTTATTAGTCTACCAAGCATGAATGGGCACTGGGCAATTTGTAGAGGAAGCGAAAATTAAATTTTTAATGTAATCTAATGTCAATTGAATGTATGTAATAAAAAATGATCACCCTGAAAATGAATTCATTTAATAGTTAAAATATAATCAAAATGGTCTGTTCTACAAGTATAGCTCTCATTCCCTTCAAATTAAACGTTAGTTTATGAAGCTGGATTTTCCAGACGCCTGGAATTTAAAAAAAAAAAAAGTTTTATAAAAAAAAAAAAAGTTTTGTAAGCAAGTTTCCAAAACTGGGAGGCATTTTATTTCTTATAAGACAATCAGTTTATTGTCCTAGCAATTGCCAATTACATTTATAACCCCAGGAAGTTTCAAGGACAGAAAATCAAACTAAAATGAGAAGGGAAAATTATAGCCCAAATGTTATGGTTTGCACAATTTCAAAGGGACTGCATTGCTGTATTTTGAGCTCTGTGATGTTGGCAGAGGAAATATAGCTGCTGAGAGGGTTGGAGGGCTTTGGAGCTGGGGAACCCTTCACGGTGGGACACCCCAGTAAAGGCATGTTTTGTGGGTGCCCTGAGTTACAGGATATGTCAGTCCCGTTGCTTGCTGGCGTGGATCGTCCTGCTTTTCTTTGTTCCAGCCCCAGCTAGCTCACCCTCTGCGCGCGTTCCTTGTGGACATCATTCTTCAGTCCTTACAATTACATCCTCTGAATCACCCCAAATCACTGAGCCCTAAATTAGACGCTGCACTTGAACAGGAGACAAATGATCTCCAAGAAGAAGGACGGCCTCACCATGAGGTCATGGAAACTAGTTCTCCAGTTGGAAAAACAAAAGCGTTTCCCTTTCTCTTTTACCTCCAGGGGATTTTTTTTTCCTCTTTACGAGAGATAAAATCTGACAAAGTAAAAATATAAGCAGCTGGCCATGTGGAACTTGACCCAGATTAGCATTTTCTCCACTGTCTCATTTTCTATTTCTCAATTAAAAAACATTGTGGTCTGTGATAAATTTTAACCAGAGCCAATTACTGCATTCCCTAATTTTGGAAAAGAAAGTTTGTACATTGCCTCTGTGCCTCCGTTCTTTAGACATTTATAGGGCAAGTTGCTAGGCACTGAGATCATAAAGATAAACCCCGACTCTCACTCTTAAAGAGTCTGCAGTCCAACATGGGGCAGGGGCAGCCACAAAGAGGTCGTGACAAAATTACCAGGCGTGACTGCCAGCCACTGGAACACATCTGGAGCTGCAGCCAGCCTGGGGCTCGCTGGGAAACACAAATGATAAACCACGCCAGATGCAGAGAGCACCCGAGACACTGGAAAAGCCTTTCTGGACAAGGTAATATCCAACACCCTGTGAAAATCGGGAGGCACCGGAAGCAGAGTGTGTGCTGGGCAGGATAGTTCACAAGGATGAGTTCTGTTGTGAGATGTGAATTTTACCACCACAATGAAATTGCCACCCTACACTTATGTAAAGTACTTACCCACCATGTCTCAAAATAGCACCATAGGACCAACACCCTTAGGGGTCGACCAGAGGGGGCACCTGGAACCTTGCTTCTTGTATCAAAGCACTTGGTCAGTGGTAGAAATTATTATAACATACAGAGCAGAGACGTGAACTCAGATGAGTGGAAAGGCATGGTGTGTTTGAGTTACCTTCTCCGAAAGAAAGGACCAAACAGGCAGAAGAAAGGAACCCAAAAGGGAGAACTGAGCTGGAGCTTATCGGAAGTGACCTTGGGACCATGTCCGACCTTCCTGGAGTCCTTGTTGAACTGGGAAACGTGGCCTGAGGGTACAGCCTTGCAGCTGCTTCCTCTGTAACTACGGTTTGGGAAAAATCAGTCAGCAAAAATTACTTACATCTTCCACCTCTGCCTATTTTAAAAATCATTTTTATTATTTATTATTATTTTGCGGTTGTGGAGGATGGAACCCAAGGCCTCATGCATGCTAGACAAGGGGTCTACAACTGCAGTGTGCCTCCAGCCCTGACTTTTTTAATTTTACAAATTAAAATATTTCTTTCCATTAAAAGACTCCTTCTCTAAGCCCAGACTGATGACTGCACTGTCAATATAGCATCTGTCCCAAGATCCAAGAAAGCTCTCAGTCCGGAATCTGCAGATGCTGACCACGAGCACGGAAACCTGGTTCCCAAGCCATCTGGGGGATACCATCTGGGGATCTGTGGACGGAGTAAGGTTCCACGCTGACACCACACATCACATGGGAAGCAAAGCAAGAAGCCTCTGTGACAAAACTCGATGAGGTGTAAAAGTGCCCATGGTTTGGACCCGCACTGCCCTGAAGGGCCAATGTATTACAGGCCTGCTGCTCCAGGGGGCGCTGTTTCAAGAACGTGGCACAGTGAAGGGGAGAAGCCTGGCCGGGCGGGAGGCCTTTAGGTCACGGGGAGTGTACCCCAGAGGTGCGGTCTCTTGCTCTCTCTGCTTTTGCACCTTGGCTCTGCGGTGGGCAGCTTGCTCCTTAATGGGCACCCAGCATCCACAATGGGCTGCCAGGAATGCGCCAATCCGACTGAGGACTGGAATCTCCAAAACCACGCAGCAGGATAAGCTCCAGTGGATTCGCAGTGGATTGTCTCCGGTATGGTCACAGCACTGGAAAGTGAACTGACCCTGAGGTGTCAGAGTGTGAGAGACCCAGGTTGCTTAACGTCTTCATCTTATTTGGACAATAAGTCTGCATGTTTTTGAAGGTCTCCTCAGGCTCACGTGTCCTATAAATTGCTTAATGGAGAAGCTGTCTGGAATCAAAGCAGAATACAAAACCTGCAGGAAGAGGAATCGTTTCCCTCCCCAGCAAGGCAGACAGCACTCCTGCAGAACGCGCCTCGGACAGGTAGTGGCTGCCTTTTTCGTCTGTAACTTTGCCGAGACGAGCTGCTGCCACCTACCCATTCGCGCCCTGCCATGAGTGTCTGTCTCCCGTGTCCTCAGAAGCCTGCGGAGCAGCTAACGCACGGCAGCCTCAGCACTGTGCGGGCTCCCTGACTTTGCACTTCCATGCGTGAGCTCATGGCATCATGATCCCACAGGTCACAGATGTGCCTGAGCTTCATCTCCACTCTCAGGAATACCGCGTGTGCATCCACAAACATTGCCCCACTCTGTGTTCGTGCACAGGTGTGCAGTCTCTCTTGCCTGGGGACTCTTGGGAAGCACCAGAAACAGGGACAGAGACCCCTGAGGGACTGCGCTACCACTGCAGGCACGCGGGGCAAAAACCACCACTTTCCCTCGTCTTCCTGTTAGGCGACAATGAATAAAGTTTCCATTGTCCCTGTGTGAAATACTGAAAGGCTTCACTTTCCTTCCTTCGTTGAGAAATGAGTGGCACTCGGGATCTTCTTGGCCTCAGCTCTCTCTCTGAGATGTTTACTGCCCACATTTCCCCCTCTGCAAACAGAAGACTCGATTCACACTGGGATCCTGTCGCGGCTCCGGGGCTGGCTGGTCTCTTTGTCAGCTTCTCACTCCAACCAGCATGTCCCAGCCACAGACACAGCTCATCCTGGTCACTCTGCCCAGAAAGAGCCCGAGTATAGGGACACGACCCCAAACAGCAAGCATTGCGGCGGTCTCTGCACCAGCCAGGTGTTGCTTTCAGGTCACACTTGCCCCACACTTGTCCGAGCTTAATCTAGCTACCAGGGAAGCACTCTTCCTAGGAGGGCTTTCTCGGCTGACAGGACATGGTCATGACGGCTATGCAGGTGACTCTGAGCCGCAGGCATGTTGGGAGAGTGGAGATTCAACTGTGGGGTGCCCTAATTCCAGGGAGGTGGGAAACCGCTCAGTGAATCTCTTTAAGACTTTCCCCAGACACACAGAGGTGCATTCCAGAACATCAGCCCTCAGGAGCGTCCTGATGGGGTGTGAGTGCCCCAAACCCGCTGCACTACCAGTGACACTTTCCCTCCATGCAGTTACCAAAGCGCTAGGAAGGCCAGGGTTTCATTACAGCTGACGGAAAATCTCTCCCCTCCGCCCGCCTCATGTGATGTGGTACACAACACCAGGAAAACCCTGTCACCCACACTGCCCAGCTGGGCCACCCAACAGTGAGCCAAGTTAAACATGGAGCTGGCGTGAGTCACCGGAGAAAGAGCTCTGTGCGTTTCCACGAAACGTCCAGGCTGCGCGCCGGGTCCTCACATGTGTTAGTGATTAGTTAGGAGCGCTGCTAGGAGGGTTGGGGTTACCAGCTACTTCCCAAGCGCAAACACGCTGTTCAAGAATTCTAGAAGAATGATCATTAAATCTCATTGTTTAAACACACTTTCCTCACATAGTTTACGGTATATGTAAAACAATGAAGATGCTGTCCCTAAGTGAGGTAATGTTACTAATTTATTTCAATTGCTTTGGAGGCTTAAGGGACATCTCTTGTATTCAGCCAACCTTAGCCTGCATGCAAAATCCTGCCAAGTCTGCAGAATCTACCACTCCTCCCTCGACTCCCTGACACCTCCGGCCTGAATTACCAGCCTTTCTCACAGCCTCTGCCTGCCCGCCGCCCCCTCCAGATACCAACAGGCTTCATCTCGCAGCCAGCCGCTCCCCACGCTGAGGAGCAAACGCCCAGCCTCCTCCTGGACAAGACTCTGGCTCCCTCCCTGGGGCTGCTGCACGGGCACGAGCACGGGGCAGTCCCCACCGCAGGGGCTGCAGGCAGAGCCCCTCGCTTAGGAGACCCAGGTCTCTAGCTTTGATCTGTCCATGCCTTCCTTGAGAGAAGAAACCCAGGAAAAATTAAAAGAACAATGGAAAAATGAACGGAATGCGAGAGAATTAAGAGATCTCTATTTTCTCCCTTAAAAATCTCATTATTATCATTATTATTATTTTATCTTTTTTGAGACGGGGTCTCACTATGCAGTTCAGGCTGGCCTTGAGCTCACTTTGTAGCCCAGGCTGGTCTGGAACTCGCAATGGTCCTCCCACCTCAGCCTCCCGAGTGCTGGGATTACAATCTCATTATTTAGTTGTCTCATACATGCGTAATTTTAAAGCAACAATTTGGACAAAGACAGTGGACTATGCTCCCCACGCCCACTAATTAATCTACGTGCTGTGGAACTCCAGTCCTTCCTCGGCTACCCCGTGTCTGTTTTAAAACACATGAGCTAAAGATAGTTTCTTTAAATCTCCATATGAGAGTAACTGAGAGTTCTCATGACCTGAACCCTGGGCAGGGTAAACACTGCCGAAGGCTCAGGGGACTGAGTTATCTGGGCTCTCCCAAATTCCTCATGGTCACTTAACAACGCAGGCCAGGTTGCACCAGTCTAGCCTCAGGGTCCCTTCAGCTTTTCTGCCTTCCGCATTCTGGGTATTTTGCTGTGCAAGGTTCAGGGGCCAGCAGAACAGGAAGCTGCCTCGATCTGGGGCTGGAAAGTAGGGTCAGAGGTCAAATCCAGACTGCTACCTGTTCCTGTAAATAAAGTTTTATTAGGACATGTGTCTACTTACCCATTGTCTATGGTGCTTTTGAATTAACAAGAGCAGAGCCGCAGGGAACATACAAACAGTAAACCCCAAATATTGATCTTTGCAAAAAGAATCTCCAGCCCTTGTTCCAAATCACGTGCATGGAGGAGGGTGACCTCCTGCCTAAGGAATCCTCCTCAGTCCCTAAATGAGACCTAGAGTTTCACCACGGGAGGTTTAAAGAAAGTACATATATGGTTTGGAAAAGTAAAACACTTTAAGTCCTTAAATGCTAAAGCAGATAGTTTCTTGGTAGGGATCCAACAATCCCCACCTGGGCACTACAGGGAACACCAGAAGGCTCTGGGAAGCCAGAACAAATTGGGCAGGTAGAAAAATAAACTTTATCACAACCCACTTTCGCCTGGCTCTACCACGGAGCGCTAAGTCTCCAGATCAGCATCCTGAGAGGAAAAGGGAGAGTTCAATTTCCTGCCACTGCGATAGGTTTTCATCAGAACCCACCTCCTTGCCAACCTCCTCTTCCAGCCCACAGCCCACACCTGGAGGCAGCGGGACAGAGGCGCAGTCCAGGAAGGACCGTGAGGGGGCCGCACGCACACGACGGCCACCTCCAAGTCCCACGTGCTCAGGCTCAAAGAGCACGGCGGTGAATCAGGGAGCCAGAGACAAGACGTGCGGCCTTTCATGGTGTCTCTTCACACATCCTCTAGGCAGAGGGACACTGACCTAAGGTGACAAAGTCCCAAATGCGCTGCCTGGCTGGGAGGCACCCTTGAAGCTGCCTGAGATGAGGGACACATTCTAAGTCCTGTTTGGATGGCAACTAGAGGGGGTCAGCAATCATCAAGCGGGGTATTTCCCAAATATTGGATGTGCCTCCTTTAAAAAACAAAAAGTGACTGTGACAGCTGAATAAAGAATTTGATTTTCGCTTCTGGATATGTTTTCAGAAGTCCTAGCGGGCTTTCAGGTCCTCCCTCCGTGTAACTCTCCCTCCATCGGAATGGATAAGAAGAAAAGGCAGACAGGGACAGAAGAGCGAGAGGGGAGGAGACAAGTTTCCACCTGATTCCCTGCGCAGACCCACTGGGGGCCACTGGAGGAGCCGGTGCGCGACAGAAAGCTCCACAGCAGAAAACCAGGACAGGGTGAAAGGAAACTTTCCTTCACCTGCGCATCTGTACGTTTGTTGCAGTATTCAAGAACACTGGGAGAAGATTCAACAGCGTGCTTACATGCTTCTTAGAAGTCTCCACTGCAATTATATTAAATGTATTCTATTTTGTACCCAAATGAATACAAATTAAGGTATTTTAATTAGATTAAGCACAAGCCTAATTCAATCTAATTGAGTTAAATTATGTATTATGTCTAATGGATACAATATTAACAAAATGTATCTTTCAAAGGGAAGTTATTAATGAGAATTCTCTGCAACCTCCAACAAAATAGTACGACACAGTGCTGTGCTGTGACATTTTGGAACAGCACCTAACACTCCTATTAATTAAGCACTCGGCTTACAAGCCTCTGAAAAATAAGCATCAGTTCTGCTTCTTGGACTGTGATTTTTAGGAAGGTGTAAAGACAGTTGTCTCACTGATCTGTAACCCTAACTGATGCTTCTGGGTGGATGTAAACCAAACTCAGAGCATGCGATGCGTCTGAAGTAGGGCAAAACTCAGGCCACTGCAGAGACAGCCTGAGTAGCTTCAAGGCCTGGCTAATAAGCCAAGCTGAGTAAGTGGGGAAAGGTATCATCACCATCACCATCACCATCATCACCAGCATCATCACCATCATCACCATCACCACCATCACCATCACCATCATCACCATCATCATCACCATCATCACCATCACCACCATCACCACCACCATCACCATCATCTCACCATCATCATCACCATCACCATCATCATCACCATCACCACCATCACCACCATCATCACCATCATCATCACCATCATCATCACCATCACCACCATCACCACCACCATCACCATCATCTCACCATCATCATCACCATCATCATCACCACCATCACCACCATCACCACCATCACCATCATCTCACCATCATCATCATCATCACCATCACCATCATCATCACCATCACTACCATCACCACCACCATCACCATCATCTCACCATCATCACCATCACCATCATCATCACCATCACTACCATCACCACCACCATCACCATCATCTCACCATCATCACCATCACCATCATCATCACCATCACTACCATCACCACCACCATCACCATCACCACCATCACCACCACCATCACCATCATCTCACCATCATCATCACCATCACCATCATCATCACCATCACCACCATCACCACCACCATCACCATCATCTCACCATCATCACCATCACCATCATCATCACCATCACTACCATCACCACCACCATCACCATCACCACCATCACCACCACCATCACCATCATCTCACCATCATCATCACCATCACCATCATCATCACCATCACCACCATCACCACCACCATCACCATCATCTCACCATCATCATCACCATCACCATCATCATCACCATCACTACCATCACCACCACCATCACCATCATCTCACCATCATCATCACCATCATCATCACCATCACCATCAGCATCATCACCATCATCTCACCATCGTATCACCATCATCACCATCACCACCATCACCATCACCATCATCATCACCATCACCATCAGCATCATCACCATCATCTCACCATCGTATCACCATCATCACCATCACCACCATCACCATCACCATCACCATCATCACTGTCACCACCATCACCATCACCATCACCATCACCATCAGCATCATCATCAAATTAGTGCAGGTCTAAAATCAAGTTTCGGTTAAAAATGTAGGATTATCTAATTACCTGAATGTCTAACTTGACCATGGAGAAAACAAGAATTTCATCATGGGAGGGGACCCCCAAGGTGAGCGACTAGAACCTCAGTGAAGAACATGGCACATCAAGCTCAGGGTGACCCTCACCACGTCACCCCGAGTGCACGTTAAGTGGCTCCAGCCTGTGTCTGTCTCCATTTCAGGACCCCAGTGACACCAGCCACTATGGCTTCCTTCGGCCCTGCACTGGGTTATCACCAAAACCGTTCTCCCAGCTTCGATCCCGTTAACCGCATCCCCTCTCCAGGGCCTGGCCGGCTCATCACGCGCATCACCTGGCTGCTGGTACCTCTCTGTTCTTCCAGAGCTTCTCACTCACTTCCCGCCTTCCCTCCCTTCTTCCTTCCCTTGGTCCAACTGTTCAAGTACTGAATCCCCACGCTGGGCCCCTGGGCAGAGCTCACAGAGCTGCCCGCTGTTTCCACTGGTAACCGGTCCAGCAGCCGACCCTGGGCGTGGCACACAGAGGGGCATCGGACGCTCGCCAGTTCACTTTCCCTGGGAGACCTTGAGCTGGTACTTCCTGTTGTGCAATCCTTAGCCAACAGGTCCATTTGCGGGGAGTTCTGCAACTCCCGGAGCTGTGCTCTTTCATGCATCAAGGTTTGTGTGCCTGGGGCTGGGGATGTGGCCTGTGGTGGAGCTTGAGGCCCTGGGTTCGATCCCATCAGCCAACAGCGCTATGAGCACAGGCGAATTAAGGAGTCCTGCTCAGGGAAGTCTTCCTTGAGGAAGAGATGCTACCGCTCTAGGTGTTCATGCGGGGGCCGTGCAGCCCCTGTGGGATCATTCAGTAACTGTTTGTCAAAGCTCCACTAAGTGTAAAACCCATTGAGGGGGAAGGAGAAAGGTAATTAAGGATTTCCATGAATAAACTAGACCCTGCTTTGATCCTAACAGTGCACCCATAGGCCTGTGGGGCCAAGGATACAGTTTGAGCCTATAAGCAAAACTGTACTATCTTAGCCCATTTTGTCTTGTTGCTATAACAAAATACTGGAGACTGAGTACTTTGTGAACAAGAAACATTGAAGCAGCCTGTAATTCTGGTGGCTGGGGGTACAAACAGCATGGTCCCAGCATTCTGATGGCTGCTCTGGATGGCTGCTCAATCTGAAGAGAACTAATCCTGCATTTTGGAAACTACATTAATCCCTCCTGAGGATGCAGTGCCAGTAACCTAACAGGCAACCGCTCAGCCCTAACTCCCAAAGACCCACTTTTTCTCAATATGGGGACCCTGGAGGCCACATGCAGCACAGGAGCCCCGGTCATGGTCACACTCACACCCAGCCAGGTGGGTGTGTGTTGTCAAAGGATCGCTGGGGTCTCAGTTCCAAGTTTTAGAAATGCTGGGTTTGATTCCTGACTTTGCGTAGACTTTCCCGCTCTTACGGTCGGCTTCCAAAGCTCCCCTCCTCCCGCCCGCCCCTTGGCTCTCCTCCTCAGGGGACCGCAGCATGGCCCTTCATTTTCCATGGCAGCGTGCTGGCTTCAGCCCTCCAGCTCTCTGAAACCACACAGCGAGGATCACCTCTGACACGGGGCTGGTTCCCGCCTGATCATTTTGTTACCCGCGGCACAAGTGTCTGGTGGCTCTGCGTCCAAAGCCACGGCTTCCAGAACGTTCCTGTCCTGGGGTCTCTGAGCCAAGCTCCCGGGCTCACCCCTGTCCTCTAGCACCCGAGTCACCCATGAATTGAGAATTTAAAAAACAACAGAAACTTCTGGTCATGATCGCCTTCCTCCACGTCCCACCTAAGGAGCCCCCTGCCCGGTGGGCAGAGCCACCTCATCATCTCCCAGGCACCCACAGGTCCAGGTGGCCCATCGGACACCCACCCAGGGCTCGCTCCCCAGAATTCCCAACTTCAGGAAACAAGGATCCCAGACCCAAATCCCACCATTTTCCACATTCTTGTTAGACACATAATCACCATTCTGCATCAGCTTTATCTCTGGGTTTTCACACAGGACCCGTCACCCCCTCCCACCACCGACAAAGCCCAAATCATTACATAAAGGAACTCCTGCCCAGCTGTTCCTCCACCTCTGTGGCCCACCACTTCCTGTACCCTAGAGGAGTTCGCAGACAGAGAACCCCACACGGCGGCAGCATATGGTTACAAGACGACAACTTCACTTTTACGGATTTTAAACCAGCAGCTCGTAAACCGGGTTACAAGAGCAGCGAGCTGCCTGGTCCGGCAGGGTGGAGAGAGTGTAACGGGCAGAAGGAGGTCAGTTTAGGGTGAGGTGGGTTAACTGGAGAGAACGCCTCTTTTTTTGGTTTGGTTTTGATTTTTTGAGACAAAGTCTCTCTATGAAGTTCCAGCTGCCCTGAATTCACTACCTCAAATGCTTAGATCCTCCTGCCTCAGCCTCCCAAGATCACAGGTGTGTGCTCCCATACACAGAAAGAACTCCTCTTTTAAAGTACACTTCAAAAGCCCTTTAGCAGCCAGGCACTCTGATGAATGCTTAAGAGACATGGAGGTAACTTACTGGTAAGGAGGGGCACATTTGTTCATAGTTGGCATAACCCACTCCGTCTGGACTTCTGCTAAGCAGAGGCCTGCTGCTCTAGCTGGCACCTCTGCCTGCCTTGTGGGGTGGGACACAACTCGGGACACACAGGGCTTGACAGCTTCTACCAGCTCCGCGCTGCCAGCCCAACCCAGCAGCCAAGCTCACCACAGATCTGATGGCCTGTGCTGGCCCAGCCACGCAGGACAGGTAAGGAGGGAGGCTGCAATCCCAGGGCCAGGCATCCTCTGGTTCTCCAAACGGGATCCGCAGAGTCCTTTGGTCAGGTCTTTCCCCACTGATTGCTCCAGCGAGGTTGGGTCAGGCTCCGCTCTGAGAGGCCAGTGCAAGCTGTTTCCAGGACGCTCAGCGTTGCCCTGGCTCAAACACAGGGCTGGTTTATAGGGAGCTGAAAATGCCATTCCCCTCAGTGGACGCCTCCCCCTTCCTCTGCACCCTGGGTCTTCCCAGTGAGGTCCCCCAGGCTGCCCGGAAGGACCGGGCAGAGGGACCAGGAACCAGCAAATCCAGGGCCGGCGTGACAGAGTCCTTCCCCGAGCCTCACTCTGTGCTGTCATCCCTTGGTGTCCCTGCTCCCAGGTGCTTTCCCAGACTTAGATCCCAGCAGCTGCTTCAGCCCGAGATGAGTCCCACAGGGCCACAGCAGCAGCGACTGGGGCAGGGACAACAGGCCGCTGTGGATCTGCAGCTCACAAATCCGGGGACCCTGAGTGACCTAGTGATCTGAGAACGAGGTGAGGGTGTAAGAGATGGTCAAGGGTCCAGGCCTGGAGGCTGGCCTGACTCTGCGTCTCCAGAAGAGTCAAAGCCACCTGAAGGTGGACAGCAGCGATTTCTCCTACATGCACCCATCACTGAATACTCAGTAAATAGCCAGGTTGGCCTCAAGTTGATAGCAATCCTCCTGCTTCAGCCTCACGAGTCCCAGAATTGCAGGCATGCATCACCTCACCTGGCTCAGGCTGTCAGTCATATAGAAGGAAATTAAATAAACACTGTGGTTCTATTTCTAAAAGTCTGTGTGCGTTGGTAAAGAAAGCAATTAACAAACTTGAAGGAAAAAACTCTCAGGTCATCAGTTACTAAGAACACGATGCTAAGGATTAAAGGATTAAATATTACCCCTTCCCAAAAGCAAAGCTGCACAGAGGAAGGGGTCCAGGTCCCCACTGCCAGGTCCCGCTCTCTTGGTCAAGCTGAGTGACTTCTGCGTGACTCTGTCTTTCGCAGGACAAGGAGGATCGTGTTTGTTCAGGGTTGGTAGAATCAAAACCCGCTTCATTTGGGCTGCTTAGAAGCCCTGAGTCATGCTGTTTCATCTGGTGTCAACCCACTGGTTTGAGGACGATGTCACAGCTCGGGGACAATGCTGGCACCTAATTAGGCTCCTTGGAAGGCAGAAGCATAGCTTCTAGGTGGATGGGGGAAGGGGTCCTGCTGGTGAACTTCTCTAGGGGTAACAGAGTTTCCCAGATAAATTACTGATATCCATTCACAGCTACCCCTCTGTTATGGTCCATACCTTGTGTCAACTTGAAAAGTCTAGTAGCTTAACTAAGTAATTCAGCAGTTCTGCATCGTACCCTGTAGAGAACATGCCCTTACCTCTAGGATGTTGTTCATTGTGTCGACTTGAGGGGTTTAACTAAGCCACTCAACAGGCTTCAGGATCCTTACTTTACAAATATCCTCAGCGTGTGCAAGGGGAGGCAGGGAGATGCTCTGAGTGCTGCAGTCCCTGCAGGGTGGTCGCCTGCGTACAGGACAAGGGAGGGAAAGAGGCTTGTTCTCCCTGCTTTTGTGGTCTTCCACCGCCCTGAACTGCTTTTCCTCGGCCATGCTGCTCTGCCCTGGAGCCAGCTGACTATGGACTAAAACCGCCACAAACTGGGAGCTGAATAAATCTTTCTTTCCTTAACTGTGGGTGTGGAATATTTTGTCCCAATATCAAGAGAAATGTACTAAAGGCACCTTCTCTGTGTGTATTCTACTAAGACAGAAGACAAATGCTTGGAGAACAAAAGATTAAATCCAAATGCAATGTTTAGAGCACGTTGTATTGGAAAGCTGCTTCTGTAGACTGCTAAAAGGCTTCCGGTAACACCACCCTGCTCTCAGTAAACCTGTCACCCACTGGAGGCGGGAAAATCACAAACCACAATAGAGGGAAAGATGTCATGAAACTGGAAGAACAGTTTTGGAAGGACGCTGGGCCCTCTCATTTTCTTGCTGTGGGGTTTGGGGCTCATTCTCCAGGCCTGAGTTTTGCTAGGGTCCCCAACCCCCATCCGTGGTCACAAGACAGGAGTGCATGACTAATTACCAAATGGCCATTGCGGCAGCAGACTCGGGCCCTGTCCTGGCTACGACCTTCAAAGAAATCTGCAGAAAGTAAGCTTAGCTTCATTTACTGCATCTGTCTGTCTTTTGTGGGCTTTCATCTCTTGTCACTTAAATATGGGTTTAATCTCAGCCTCTCCCATATCACCTTTGACTATTACATGAGAAAAAAGCTTTGATTGGTACTAAGGATTGAACTCAGGGCGACTGAACTGAGCTACATCCCCAGATCTTCTTTAATCCTGTATTTTGATTCAGGATCTAGTTAAATCACTATGTTGCCCAAGGTGGACTTGGACTTGCAATCTTCCTGCCTCAGTTTCCCAAGTGCTGACATTACAGGCATATGGCACCACACCTAGCTTTTATAAATTTTTTTTAAAGTATAGTAGTGAAGAGAACGAAAAATAGGAGAGAAAAAGAAACAAACATCATATTTTAAGTTATTGTGTCATCTTTGAATATTTAATTTGCTTTCTATAACTAGGTTTCTCTAAAGATCTACAAAAAACATGAGCCGTGTGTGTCTGTGTGTGTGCAGGGGACCTTTGTGGAGAGGCAAAGAAATTGGTGAATGTTTTCTACATCGATTTTCCACAAATGAACACTGAGCTGGAAACTTCAAAAGGATTCTTTTCCTTACACATTACAGATGTACGAAAGAAAATTTTGTGGCTAACCACAAATTTTTAATGTAAAGATTTATCTCTATACATAAAGGATAATCAGTACCACAACTCAGAATAACTAAGATAGTCGAGGGCTGTAAGCCTTCAGTGTCTGACAGTTAAGAAACGACAACGCACTGCTTTATCATTGGTCCCCAGCTTCTCCTTCCTGTCCTTTGTGCTGGCTAAGGGGTCAGATCGGAGTACAGAGATTTAATCAGCTTTTAAGAGCACAGCCACTCAGCCGGCACGGTGTGCGTGGCTTACCTGTGCTCGCCCCTTGAATACCAGGGCCCTTGCTGGCTGCCAGAGGGGTAGCTTAACTCGCTCTCCACACTCAAATTCCTGATCATAAACCCCTTTAAAAGAGGATGACTGCATAGAGAAGGAATCTATTTTCTTTACACCCCATTTTAGCAAATAAAGAAACAGGAAGCTTTTTGATACAATGTTGTTTTGTTTTGATACACATCCTTCAAAGTTCACAAAGAAACAGATACATTGAAGCTTGATGTGATCCCCATACATTACCCAGCGCTAACAGACTCCAGCAACCAGGACCCAGTCAGAAAGGAAAAGCAACCTGTTTAAACAATCTTTCAAGGAAATCAAAACAAATGCTTAACAAAAGAGTATAGTTCTTTGAACTACATAAGCTTGGTTATTCAATAAAAGGTGATCTTTAAAGCATGTTAAAAGTAATAATAGAAAAAAAGCCCCATTGTGAACTTCCAGGGCTGGCTGGAAATAAGGCTGAAGTAACAAAACAATGAATAATAATCTAAATTATAAAGTCAATAAAACAGTATGCAAATGCAGGCTCCCTACTAGCAGGGCAAGCAAACTGAAAGATATGTTCAGTGTTAGACTTTAAATCATGTTGTACTTTAGTTAAAACATCCTTGCAAATGCTCAAATAACCTGTTGGGGAGTGCTGGTTGAAGGGCAGTGTGTTTCATCAGGTACCAAAATACTTTGGAGAAAATAAAAGATGGTCTCAGCAACCCTTTCCAGGCACAGAGGAATTGAAAAATAATGACCTTGGCTTAACAAACATGTAATATAGCGACTTTTTGACTTTTTCTTGCTTAAGCCTTTAATAACATTTTACCTCCCCAAATATCAAGGAACTCTGAAAACTAGGGAGTTGATGATTATAGTTTTAATAAACTCAGAACTGGTGAAATTAAACCACATTACTGTACTTTGCAAACTGTAAAGAACAGATTAAATTACTATTGATATCAATTTATATGTAGTTGACTTTTTAAAGATGAAAGACATACAAATAACAAAAGTAGAGGGAATACAGAAAGTGCAATTCATAGAGCATAAAATAAGCCACTCGGGGGCTTTAGCCTGGCAGCTTGAGCACCTGCCTGCTGAGCACAAGGCTGTGAGTTCAACTCCTGATACCAATAAATAAATAAAATAAGCCAAATTAAGAGCAATTTAAAAATCACCATTAAAACACAGTAATAAATTTTACTGGCAAGATTCATAGATGATGCTAAAATTGGCACAGGAAGATTTGGGGAGAAAGAGGATATTTGCAAAGCTTTAAAGCATTTCCCTAAAAGTAACTGTCAATTACACAGGAGGAAGTGGTAGCTTTACAGCCTGGAAATCTGACATACACCCCTTGAAGCAGGCGGTCAGACTTCACAACACCAAGATGTACTGATACGATGCCCCAGCAACATTTCTGCAGAACCTCCATCGAATCACAAGAAGACACTGGGCCAACCTTCAAACTGAAGAATTGTCTACAAAAGCACCCATGCCTCCACAGTGTCATAGTCGTAAGACACAAACACAGACTGTCACAGATTGGAGAAGACGCAGGAGCCAAACATAAATTCAGCGTGGGACCTTAGATTCAACTCATCACAGGAAAAACTGAATTCCAACAAGGAAAGTGTGAGATCAGTAATCTGCAGGTGGTAGCAGCACTGTGCCAGGGGTCATGTTTAGTTTTGATGATGGAGACTCTGGTTATGCAGGAGAAGAGGTTGGCATTTGAGGAATCTGGAGGAAGGTTGCTTTTGCAAGTTTTCTGTCAGTCAAAAATTATATCCTAATACAAAATTGAGAAAAAGTTGCCATCTTGTCCACATGAAGGCAAACTGATAGCATTCTGAACCCTGGGTTTGTAAACATACCAGGGATTAGTGACCAGGGAGAGCTGCGATTGGGGACCTGGGCATTTGTAGCCAGAAGACAGGATCAAAAGATCCGTGCCAGATGTTTCCAGCAGCTGTGCGCACAGAAGCACCCACACCCAGCAGGGACCCTGCTGGAAAAGGAAACCAGAGACAGCGACCCCCTTTCAACCACACCATAAAGAGCAACCTATAAATACCTGCTCCCTCCCAAGAGTCCCGTTCCTGCCACTAATCCTGAAGCCACCAGAACAAGAATGGCTCACGTCCCCAGAATGTGGTGCCCCCAGCAAGTGTGCAGGGGCTCATACAGACTTCAACCCATGTTTAATTTAGCAGAAGACAGCGCCTTGAAATAAATACCTGTTAGTGAGTCTAAACTCAAAGGTACTAGTACATCACTAAAGTTGCTACCTTTAGTTTTTCCCCAAAACAAAACCTTTATTTCTGAACCATCATTAACTCCACTTCCAGCAAAGCAGAGAACATGGGGGATACCAGGAAGCGAGACCCCTCTACAAAGCCGAAAGGCTGCTGTGGAATGGAAATGCTGGGGGGACTTGGTTAGCACCCGTGTTTGTTTTTGAGGGAGAGTCAGTTCTTCGTCTCCTCTGCTTCTGTCCTTTTAGGAAGTCCATGGTGTCACTCGACACACTCAGACGTCCTCGTGCCACTCCACACTGTACCCCCCCGCCATGTACATCCTTATCTGTATTTAACTAAGGAAATCCTTGAAAGACACAAACATCTAGCTGCAGATCTCATTTACTTCTCAAATGAGACTGATTCTATAAGTTATCTTCTATACTTGGCAACACTCAGGGGTTCTGAGGAGACGCTTCACCTTTCTTGCAAATCACAGTTTTAAAGACAATTTAACTGTTGCTTTCAGCAGAACCAAGAGTTCCTGGAATCCAGATGGGTTTCTCGCCAGCTCCAAATGATGGGCTGGAGGTCAGCGGTACCAGGACACAGTGGAGAACACTGAGGGGTGAAGCAAGGTGGACTCTGCAGCCTCTCAAATGCCTCCTAAGAAAACGCAGAAGATACAAATAACACGCAAAAATACATTTAACCAGAGCGAGCAGCCATGAAGCCTGTCCTTGATCTCTGCTGGAATTAAGGAAGATGTTGGCCCAGACTGTAGAAAATGAGGGCGAGTTCCAAACAAACACGGGAGGGAGTGCAGCACACTCCCCTGAGCAGACTGAAAACGCAAAGAGAGAAGACCCAGGCAGCGAGGGCGCCCTTTGTACCCACACAGCCGGCCCCTGAGTCTCTGGACACCGAGGGGGCCAGGACAAGACCGAAAAGGCTCACCTGTGTAGCAAAACTCAAAATACGAATTCACCTACACTGAATGTTCACTGTTTCAAATGATGGAAATCTGGGGAAGGCTGGAGTCCTTCAGGTTCCCGTGCCTCCCTCTGAAGCCCTCTATATTTCTGCGCTCAGAGATGGCTTCGTTCCTTTGGTCCCAAATGCAGTCACATATGGGCTATCCAAGGAGGGAACAGTGAGAGATCTCCTGAATTCTTCCCAGTTCTGAAACAAGGACCCCAAAACTGGGATATAGATCTTAGAGATTTAAGCGAGCCTTCTTTTTTTCCTTTGAAAACCAAGACTTTGTTGACCCTGTTTTGTTTCTGGCTCCTCTGCTGGTGAGATGGTACCAAAAATGTTTTATTTCCCTCTTTACATTAAAACCTAACTTAACCCAACCCGGAAACCCAGAGTGCTTCCTTCTGGTCATCAATACTCCACGCAGAGAAAGTAAACTGCCCAGGGCCAGAGGGTGTAACTGGTCGGCCAATCTGATCTCAGCCCAGGTAACTGACAGTGCGTTTCACCGGGGTCTCTCTTTAATGCAGTAAAGAGACCCACCTAAAGGGAAGGGCAGGGAACACAGCCTCAGGGCTGAGGCGCCATTGGGAGGCGGTGCCAATGGGAAGCTCCATGGTCACGTGAAAGGCAGCAGCCGTGGGCATCATTGGCCTGCATCAGTGGGCAGCGAGGGCTCAGGACTTTAAGCCCTTCCCTGTGGGGTTCCTCATGGGAACCACAAATTCCAGGTCTACACCGCCAGCCTCTCGGTGTAGAAATATTGCTATTTATTCTGCCTTTTTTTCTAACAATTCTATTGGCTGGCTCGCATCCCCAGGGCAAGAACTGAGTGTCATCCATCTCAGTATCCCCAGTGCCCTCGATCTCACTGGCACATGGCACATGCCAACGGGCTGAGTTCAGCGCAGTAAACTGCCATCGTTTTATCTGGCCATTTTATAATCATCATGGGAATTCATGCATTCTTCTCAAGAAATATTTATTGAGCTGTTATGATGTACTAGACAGTGTTCCAGACACTTGGGACATAATAGCGGAAAATCAAGCAATTGGAGAGACAGAGACAGAGACACGGGGTAGGGAAAAACAGAGAGACAGACAGAGAGATACAGGGAGGAGAGAGAAACAGAGACAGAGAGAAAAGAGGAAAGGAGAGGAGAGAAGAGAGGAGAATAAATATTGTATTTTCATAAGAATAGGCCCAAAACACCCCCTCACAGGTATAGCGGAAGTGGGAATAAGTGAGGAACGTGTGCTTTGACTGGAACACGTGCCACCAAAAGCTGAAGAATGATTCCACTTAGAAAGTCAGACACGAAGCCTTTGGCTCCAGGACCACGTGGGGAATTACTCTGCAAATAGGTTGCACATACGTAGCCAACTGAAAGGAAAGCGTGTTCTTGAAAGAGACAGTGCTTTCTTCAGGAGAACAATACCATCTTGCTTCTTGGCTTGAAAGGAAGTGTTGATCAGTCCTTAGTGAGTCAAAGGTTAATAACTCGGGCTGATTATTTCTGTTACCCGTCTCATGATTGATGATGTGGTGCCCTTTTGGCTCCGTGTAAATACAGGAACCTCTTTTTGAGAGCTTTTCCTGGGGACGAGAAATGACACCATTCTCCCATGATTCCACTGCAGGGCCACGGGCCTCCTCCATGTCCTACACCAGAGAGGCAGCAACACAAAGGCTCCTAGAGGGTGCGGGACAGTCACCCAAACTGCCCGCTGGAATACCAGAGGTCTAATCGGCAGCCTGGCTGTCATTCATCAGCTGTGCAGGCAACGCTCTTGCTGTGGTGTATTCATTCCATAAGACCACACGCTGCACTAGTAAAACTCCCTCCTGTGAGCTTTGGAAATGGGTGTCCTTTAGATGTCTGGTTGGCACCCTGAGACAGCTGCTGGGACTTTCGAACAGGACAGCCGCACCAGCGCCATCTAAAAAAGCACACATCTGACCACAATGTCTGGTCACAGTGCTTGATTCTACTTAGTGATCCACAGTCTAAGAAATGAGGGCCAGTGAGGATGCTTTTAAAAATACCCAAGTCAAATGCAAGTTTAAATCTTTAAGTAGCCTTTAAAACAATACTCCTACAACTGGAAGGAATTTGTTAATTTCTCATTGTCTTTGTGGGAAGTGAGATTTTACAGGACCTGCTATTTTGGAAAGAAACAATACTTTCTTTGTTAACCAAGCCCAGACACAGATCTCATACCCGTGCAGTTTGTTCCTCTCATAGATACAGCCAGAAGAACATTCCAGGAAATAAAGTCACAAACCAATTACATCAGGAAACAGAAGCGATTACTACACAACCAAAGATAAAAGTGTGAGGAGAAAAAAGAAATCATGGAAAGTGACGGTATTAAAGTAAGCGCATGCACGCAAGTCTCCCAGCTGTACAGAGCATTCACCCGGATGTCCACAGCAGACCATAATATTTAACACACAAAACTCCGCTCCACTGCGTGTCAATGCTAAAACCACCAGTCTTACTGTGATACTTTTTGTCTGTGCTCCTGGACATTTGACTTGGTTAATGGAAATCTAGTGGGCCTTGATCTTGCATTGGAGAAGCCGCACACTGATAGAGCAATTTAACACAGATGTCTGATTTGCTAAATCTGGAACGCACATGACCTGATGGTGGCAGACTTCCTTGACCCAAAGAAATACATTGTCACGGCAATCATAATTCAGAGTCCACTTTAGGACTAAGCAAGTGACACCACAAAGTCTCTAAACAATCGAAGGGGTTTAATCTCTAGAAAGGAAGTTGTCTGTGAAAGTCACTGAGATTTTAGAGAATCTCCATCTGCTCCAACTGAGTTTGCATGCTCTGTTTTCCTGCTCTGGTTCATTCTGAAAGACAGTCTCCCCACTGATAGATGGTGCGGCAAAAGCAAAGTCTGCCTTGCTTACAAAGTTGCGAGAGGATCAACTCCTCTGTGAACCACTGCGGGCCCAGGACGCGCGCCCCCGGCAGGCCAGTGCCTTTCCGTCCTAGACTGACTAGGGAGGCTCAGAGCCCAAGCGCGCCCCAGAGCCCACCCGCTGCCCCACCCGACCCGGTCCGGCTCCTGTCCCGTCCCGGCCGGGCCCGTCCCGTCCCGTCCCGTACCTGCTCAGCGGGTGGCTGGCGGCGGGCGGCTGTGAGCGCGTGTACGAGTGGTAGGCGGTCAACACCACGCCGCCCGAGTCCTCCACTTCCATCGTCGGCCGCGCCTACCTCGGCGCGGGCCCCAGAACAAAGAGCGGGGCCCGCACGGGCCGGAGCCGAGCCGAGCCAGAGCCGAGCCGGGCGCCAGCCCGCGGTCCAGCGCTGGGCTACGGCTGTCAGCGCGCGAGGCCCGCCCCGCCCAAGGGGAATAATTAGCATACAATGGGGGCACGCCCACGGGCGCCGGGCGGGATAATTAGCATACACGGAAGGCCACTCCCAGGGGTCGGAGCGCGCTAATCAGCATACAGGGGGAGCCACGCCCACGGGTGCAGGTCGGGCCAATTAGCGTACAGGGAGAACCACGCCCTCTCGCGGGGCGGGGCCAGGCGCTCCTGCTTCTAGGAAACTGGAAACCTGCCTGAGGCGTGGGGCTGCTGCCAGCTGCACAGTGAAGTTCGTGTTTTTCTTTCTTTGTTTCTTTTCCTCCTGTCCTCCCCCACGCCATCCCCTTCAGTGGGTGGCTTATCCCGGGGCTGGGCCTGTTTCCTGTCTGGCAGCCGGTGAGACCCTGAAACCCAGCCTGTGGCAGGCAGGTGAGGTCTGCAGCTGACCCAGAGGCACCTGCAAGCCTGGCTCCCCGGCCTCCGTCCTGCACGGTCCCGCTGCTCCAGAGGGCTTCCCAAAGGTCTCCTTATCGAGACACGAAGGTAGGAAACCGGAAACAGCATCCTTAGGGCAGATTTAAAGGGTCACTGGAGCGTGAAGGCCGTAGAACACGTGGCTGCTTACACCTCATCTGCTGGATAGGTGTGGTCTAAACCAACGCATTAAAACGTGACTACAGTGAAGAACACGTTGCGGTTATTCCTCCTCGCACTTTTTGCAGCAGCTCTGGAGTTCTCTTTCGTGAGTGTCCTTCACTGTACTATGGTGGCTGTCTCAGTGTCCTGGGTGGATTCCAAACGTTTCTCATTCATGGTCGTTTGGACTTTGGAGAAAAACCTGAAGTCAGGTGGTGCCAGATCCAGGCAATAAGATGGGTGAAGGTTGTTATGGTTGATACACTGTGTCAACTTGAGAAGTTTAGAAGTTTAACTAAGACATTTCGCAGGGCACCAGGGTCCTTACTTTGTAAGTATCCTCCTTCTGTGCAAGAAAAGGCCAGAGGCAGTGTGAGTGCTACACCTGGTAGGGGGTTACCTATGTATAGTATAAGAGGGGAGAAGAGGCTGCTCCCCCCACCCCTTGCTCTGTCTGCTTTTGCTGGCTGCTGCCTTGAAGTGTTGCTTCTGTGCCACACCATCTTGCCTTGGAGCCAGCTGAATATGGACTGAAACCTCCACAACCTGTAAGCTAAATAAACTTTTCCTTCCTTCATTTGGAGTACTGGGTATTTTGTCCCAGCAATGAGAGAAAGAAACCAATACAAAGACAGTGTCACCTTTCCATTGGATGGCACTAGGCAGACCTCGTCACTATGTTTTTGGGCAAACCTTGTAAAAGCCCCAGTGAAATGTAGGGTATCCCACTATGTCTCTTGCATCTGTTCTTTGAATGATAAGAAGTCAAAGTTTTCATCCACCACATTTAAAAAATATTTGTTGATTAAAGACACAGGAGAACAATGACTACCACGTACTAAAATGCTTGTGATGTGTTGGCCCTTACGTACTGGTGTTTATGCACCCTCAGCCCATCTCATTTTCCCAGTCGGAGGCAATAGATCTGCCCAAGCCTCACACAAAGCACATTGCCTTCCCCAGCAATTTCAGACCAGAGAGGCGTACGTTCACCTGTGGTACTTTATACCAAATGCATGAAAATTAAGGTAATACTTTTTTTAAAATGTGAAATAAAGAAATGGTATGAATATTGGTACATGTTCAAATAGCTTCATCTAAAACCTTTTGGGCTTGATATGTTTCAGGACATATATACAGAGACTGCTCCAGAAATGTACTCCAGGAAAAGGAAAATCATATGATGTTTTCTGAACAGATGGTGTTGCTGGGGGACCCTAGCAAGGGGGACTCCAGAGGATGTTGTGTTTTGCAGAAAATCTGCTATACTGCTGGTGCTTGGAGAAGAAGTTGAAAATGCATGTGCAGCCTTCTCAGTGACCAAGGTCATCCACACAGCCGTGTACTGTGCTGATAAATGTCTGGAAGCTCAGGGCCACCACTTTGAGCACCCTTTGTAACTGTAGAAGCCAAAGGCAACTTTGTCTTAACAGGATACAACAAATTTCTCATGAGGTCTCAGCAAATTGACTATTAAAATATTACTACATGATTTTCTTTTCCTGAAGTGTGTATATATATATATATTTTAGTGAGCTCTGTATATATATTAAAGGTAAATCAGAGCATGCATCTTTTAATGTACAACATCTTCAACCCAGCATAATCTGGTGCAGTATCTTGTATTTGACAACATTATTTCTGCAACAAAACCAATACACATTGACCCCGAGAGGATTAAGTACAGCTTCACATTTGTTCAACTTGGTTCTTGTGGTATAAAATTCTCAGCTCCCGAACATTTTAAAAGCTTGCAAGTTCTTACAGTAATTTGAAGTTTGAAATGAATATAAAGAAGTTATAACAGCAGAACACTTTCTGGATATGGTATTTCTCCCTCCTGCCCGTGACCATGGATGCACACTTCCAAGGACCTTTCCTCTACATGCGTCAGCCACACTTCTGTTTGAAGATGCAAACATCGCGCTCTTTCTTCTCTCCCCTGCTCACTTTACGGTGTCCCAGAGCCGCAGATTCACCTCTCAACCCACTATCCACCTGTCATCTGTCCCGCAAACCATCTGTGGCATCCAGCTCTGGCTGGGCAGTGGCTTCCTGCGGGCACACAGATTTTTCTCCAGCGGCTTCCTCTTGAAGCCTCACCTCTTTCTCAATCATGAGGGAGCAGTCTTCCTAGAACACAGGACCAAAGCCTCAGCCTAATCCACAGTGCAAAGTCATGCTCCTTGGTGTGGCCCTCATCAGTAGCTTCCATCACCCCGTATTCCGCCCATTGCATCTGCCTGCCATGTACTCCTGCCTCCTTTCTCCCACCTGGCCTGTTCTTGTCTGGAAACCCTTAAAACTGTCTCTCTCCACCAGTGAATCCTCTGAGGGGTTCCCAGTTCCAAACAATGCCTCCTTCTGTCCTCTGGAAATGGCTCTTACCTTTGTCAGCTTCACTCTGCTGCATAGTTACAGCACAATCAACTGAAACCATGCACTGGGTGCGTGTCTCCTCCTGTACCCACGTCAGAGATGGCTAAGCATAATAGCAGTTCTTCCCGCTGAGCCCAAGTGAGCCCCCTCAAAACAGCCCCAAGCCCCAAAAAGCTCTGAGATGAAGTCTTTGTGCCCCTGAGGTTGTGTAACTGTTTTCTAACAAATCAGTGCCTTTTACTAAATGATAAGCTCCTGAAAGCAATGGGGTCCTGTTTCCTTCTTACACCCCAGAACCCTAGTGTTTTGCTGACTGGAACTCAGTGAGGGAGATGGGCTGGATGGACTGTGCAGGAATGAGCGGACAGATGAACGAGACTACGCCCTTTCATCCAGTGGACCATGCCTTGGTGTAGAAGAGGGATTCTGGTACATGGCTCATGGGTCTGTTTAACACTAAAACTGCAAACACAGTGTTTTATAGCCAGGAATGTTTTCCCCACAAACACAAGTGCTTTATAGTAAGAATAGATATATTGTTGGCTTAATAAAATACTCTTGAGTTTTCATGTTTCAGAAAGCTGGTGGGGTGCACCTGTGCGTGTGCTGGCTAGAATGCGCTGTGCATGGCGTTTCTATTTGGCCCCAGATCTTCCGGACACTTTCACTCTCCGGTGAGTCTCCTAGAGGTCTGTGGCATGGACTTCCTGGCCACGCACTTCCAGGGATCTTTAGCCGGAGAGAGAAACCTGTGGGAGACCTGGAGGGAGCGGGAAGCAGGTTGGTCGCTGATCGTATGGGTTTCTTCTCAGCTCCTTTTCAGGCGGGATCCTTTGGCCTGAAGCCCATTCTGTTCCAATCGTTCTGCATTATGCAGCTGCCACCTCTACTGGTCTTTTCACTGTAGCAAGACTCTGGTACCATCTGTCCTATGCCATCTCTGGCTGCCACGCCTGTAAGGACAGCCTCCTCACCGTGCTCTCCTGTTCGTCTGGGCTGGTGCTCCATCTCCTACCAACACCCTGACTGTGACCTGCGCACTGACCCCAAGGCCAAGGGCGAGACCCAGGAAGCCCCAGTGCCCAGGCAGCTGCAGTGGACTGCATGAGCATGCAGTGAACGAGGGACACACAAACTGTTAATAAGCTCAGTCCCATCCAGGTGTTTTGTCATGGAATCAATTTCTGTCTAAACCCATCACAGACCTGGAAAGTTTGCTAATATTGTGATGTCCCAAGCAGAGCTGGGATGATAGCACGGGGCAGTGCCAGGCAGCCTGACAGCTGAGCAGGTGGGGACTCCAGGAAGCTAAAGCACGCCTTGAGCAGACACTGGGGCGCAGGAGAGGAGAGGGACCTTTAGTTTCCCTTGTGGTACTTTTGTGGATGTCACTAAGCACTTAGTGTAGGTCAGAGACAAGGACCTGGGAGTCTGCATCAACCTGGCACCTGCAGAAGGTGAGTCCCTGAGTGGGGACCCAGCTCCCATCCACGGAGTCCTCTCCATGAGCCCTGCGCTGTTCTAGATGACAGATAGTCCAGGGGACGCCCAGCATGGCCTTCTGAGGAGACATAAAGATCCTCCTCTTAGAGCTGTGTTGTGTGGTTGGAGGCAGGTTGGCTGCGGTAATTTTCCCACAGACACAGAGGCCGGGATGTTGCAAAGCTTGGATTCTAACCCACCCAGCTGGCCCAGGCATCTCCGCTCCTGCCTGTCAGCTTGCACTTTCATAAGGATTTGACTGATGTTTCTTAGCTCTCCATAAACCTATTTAGTGTATGGAGGATACATGTCACTAGCACATAGTAATAAATGAAAGATGACATAGTAATAAACTGGGTGGGAACTGCATCCATTTTCAGAGAACAGTGCTGTTTTATACATGCATTTCTAGTTGTTTGTCCTCAATGCTGTTAGAATGTGTTGTGGTCTAATCGGTCTCTTTCTGCCTGCACATCTGTTGGTGGCTACTGACACATGAGGCATTAGAGTGTCCCAGAACCTGTGAGCCAGCCACACAAAGACCACACTTCTGGGGGAACAGAGCAGGCAGAGTGGAGGACAAAAGAAGGTCGGACAGTGGAGTTTTGGTTTGAATTATGCATCCGCTGCCTACTGCAGACCTCACCTGAATTTCTCTCTGTTTCAGTTGTTTTTAATTTAAAGAATGAGGATTCTTGATGTCTCCTCCAGGAGTAGGTGGGAAGATGAGGGGTGAATCACATGTGTAAAACTCCTCCCGTCACACTGAGCACAGCGTATTTTCTCCGTGGACATTGGTACCCTCATCTTTTTCACTGTTCCCTGTCACCTGACCTCCACCTCAACCCTTCTAGAAGCATCTTTGGAGCTCAACCTTCCAGATTTTAAGGCCTGAAGAGTCAGGCCTTAAAAGTCTGCAGAGATGCTGTCTGCAGAGATGCATCAGGGCTGGGACCCATGATGGACCGCCTGACACTCCCCCCACCTCCGCAGGAAACCTGCCTGGCCCCCCTCCCCGCTCTAAGAATGATGAAATATGGAGATTTCCCTCAGACTCCGCCCTACCTGCGATGAAAGGCAGGAAAACAGAGGCTCTGTGCAAACCCTTAACACAAACAAAAGACAAGGCCTCTCCTGGCCTAGGCTGTTTATCTGGCCGGCTGCTGTGGGATAATCACTGACTGCCAGAACAGGAAGACAGCTGCTGTGGAAGGGGCTCTGATCCTCAGCGGGGCTCTGGAAGTGACGTGGTCCCTGAGACTGGCCTGCAGACCAGGAGGGCAAGTCCTTCCCTCTCAGGGTTTGGTGCTCAGTCCACTCACATTTCACCCTCCCTGAATCTGCCTCAGATTCCATTGCTGCTCCCCATTCAGCCCTCAAAGGACTGAATTAACTAGGGGGAAAGAACTCAGGTCTGCACCGAGAGAAGGAGGAAACACCAAACAACAAATAAGTTTAAAAGTATTGACAAAGGTAGGCGGAGAGCCCTCATCTTCTGTGAAGCTGGTAAATCTTGAATTGTCGCCCTGCAGTTGTCCCGTGTGTTTCCTTGGTGCTGATTGGCTGTCCAGATCAACGGGTTTTATTTTACTGACCCATGTAAGTGCATGACATAGGTAAGTCACTTCCCCCTCCATTCCTTTCCACTACTCTCCCCTAGTGTCAGATTTTGCTACCTGGAGATCTTTTAAACTTTTTACTGTCATTGCTTGAAATATACAAATTTATTTCCTGAGCCTCTCACATTGACACAAAATATTTAGAGCCCTCTGGTTTTTATGTTCTTTTCTTAGCATCCATTATTTTAAAGAAAGATTGAGGCTATTTTTCTTCATTAATCTCTCTGGGCTCTGTGATCCATTTGGTAATTGGGTTGAATGGATTATGTCACCAGGACAGCTGGGCAGCCAGGTCAGGACTCGGATTATTGATGAGGTGGGGGGAACCGAGTCATGTGAGTGACTTCTGCAGATAAATTGAATCATTATTGATTGGAAATGAATCACTACTAATAGAGCCTGGCAGGGTGGGGGGAGGGGAGAGACCAGCCATAGGCGGATGCTTTAGTCTAAAAAGAGTTGTATTCAGAATTATTTTCTCAGGGCCATGGCTTATAGTTATATAAAGGCTTTGTCAGTCTTTTCTCCATGCAACCCTCAGTTCATCCACCTATCCAACCACTCCCTCATCCGTACGTCTCAAGCACCTACAATTAGCATTAGTATTTTAAGCTATGGCCCAGGGAAACTAAGATGAATAAGAATTTGAGCTGGGTGAGATGACTGGTACATGCCTGCAATCCCAGCACTGTGGGAAGCTGAGGCAGGAGGATCACCAGCCCTGAGCCAGGCTGAGCAAATCAGTGACTCAGCAAGAACCTCAGGATTCAAGCATAAAAATAAATCAATAATTTAAAAAGAGGGATGCAGGGAAGACAGTTCCCATGAAGGCTTTGGGTTGAATCCAAGCACCACAAAAATAAATAAATGGCCTTCCAGGAGGAGAACCACCAGCAGCTCCTGAGATCCACACCATGTTGGAACTTAGGATGCTGGGAGACCAAGCAAGAGGCTGGCCTACCTGGTAAGCAGTGGCAGTGTGGCAGCCTGCGGCCCCTCCAGGGGGAGAACCACCAGTGTCTTCTGAGGTCCACACCATGTTGGAACTTACGAAACTGGGAAACCAAGCAACCAGCCTGCTTCCTTGCTAAGCAATAGTGAACCTACTGGAGCACAGCCTAGAGTCAAACATCCCACTTCCCCTGTCCCCCTTCTCCTGTCCCCACCGTTAGCAAATGGGAACCAGAAATCTGAGCATCTCCTGGGAGGTTGACCATAGCAAATAAGGGGGATTTCCTTCTACCATCTCTTTGAAGGCAAATATTTTTATTACTGTTTTGCTCTTTTCTGATTAATGGTACTGCTCTATTCAATATTCTGTTTTGATAAGTTCTATAGTGTTCTATATTTCATTTTATTTTGATATACGTGATTGAAAGAACAACTATTATAAAGATAACAAAATATACTGTGTACCTATTACTGTTATCCCAGTAACCTGCTGTGAAGTTTTGTACCAGTTTCACCGTACAATCTTAGTTGGCTTTATTCTGCCTTGTTCTGTTGTATTTTACTACTTTCAAAATAAAACTTTAAAAAAAAGCAATTGAAAAAAATTAAATAAATAAATAAATGGGAACCATGGACCGCCCTGGTCTCTCCAGGCTGTTGGTTGAAGAAAGCATTCATTAGCCCCGGGGTTTCCTGGGAGTTTACGTGAGAGAGCCTCTTCTGAGCTGCGGATCCACTGCAGGCTCACAAGCAGGCACGGCAGCTGGGACAGCAGGAGAGGGCACTGCAGAGAGCGACAAGTCACATACGGAGGCTCCTGCAGCCCCTCATGGAGCTAGGGCCACAGCACAGCCAGCCCGGGGCCACCTGGGTGCCTCACCCCCTCTCTCCTTGCTCCCGGGCTCTGGGTAACCTGGGCTTCACTCTGCTCCTTGAAGCACGAGGATCCCTAGAATGCAGACAGCCCCCATAAACGGCCACATGCCAGATCCCGAGCAGAATCCCAGGATGAAGTCTAAGGTGGAATCTCCATCTCTATGGAAGAGATACGCTCATGAAGTGTTACACAGGTCTCACAGGATGAGCTGGAAATGGGACCCATGATGGTCCCTCTGTTTATCATCTGCTGGGTGGGACACACCTGGGAGCCATGGATGGGACGCAGGGGTTGGTGAGGGCAGCCTGGAGGGGGTTCCTGGGGTGCCCATCTCTGGGTTGCAACGCACAGATGCATTTCTGGTGAACCACGGCCAGGAGGAGGCTTCCAGGAGCAAGACGTGCAAACGGCACGGTGAGGCGGAGGCTGCAGAGAAGGCCTGAGGCAGGAACAAGAACGAGTACTGCAGAGTGTGATGCTGGCAGGAGGCTTGCAAGTTCAGAAAGTCTGACCTTTGCTTCTGTCCTGCGTCCTAAATACACATGAGCCTTAACACTGCATCCAATCAGTAGACAATCCGTGTCTGTAGGTTGTACAGGGGCCTGCTTTGATATATGCAGGGTACAAGGGCACACACTTGGCTGGGAGTGGGCCCACAGTTGACACCTGGAGGCTTTCAGGTGGCAGAACTGGCTGCCAGGAAATCAGCGTTTCCTGATTGTCCTGATTTCTCGACTGGTGACACCTCAGGGAGGCAGGGCCAGCCTGGGAGCACTGGCGGTGCCACACACTCCGCAAATGGGTGGACAGGGATTCCAAGACCTAGGCAGTGCAGGTGCCTGCAGACAGAAGAGGGAGAAGGTGACACGAAGAAGACCCCAACCACTGTGCAGTCTTGTCCAGATGTAGCCTGTATCAGAGGATGTGGCTTCCTGATGAAGTTTGTAGGTCACATTGGCCAGTGATGTCTGGGGAGAATGGGAAATCCCAGCCCACAGGGACCAACTCAGACCTCAGCAATGGTGCAGACTGCAAGATTCAGTAAGATCTGCGTGGCCTGCACCGGGTCTCGTGGGCCCAGTGGAGCTGAAAGTGTAATCATAATGTGAGATTATGGCAGGGTGATTCAGATGGAGTGGTGGAAGGAAGGCACGGTTGGGGCAGGACACACGTCACAAGGAGGCTCTGTTTCTCTCGCATGGTGCTTTGTGACTGTGAGCTGCCCCCTTTTTCCTTTGGGGCCCAGTTTCTCTCATGTGCAAAGTGAGATGATAATACTTTTCCTATGCAGGGCTTGGCCAGAACTTCAAATGGTTAACTCACAAAATTGCTTGGCAGACACCAGGTTCATTTTTGTTATGCTGCACATGTGAAAAATTGTTGTATTAATGTCCACTGTCTTACCTCGTTGGGGTTTGGGGTTAGCAATATCTACATGAGGTTCTGGGGCATTCAGCAAATTCTAGCCACCATTAACCTGCCCCAAGGGGATCCCGGTATCTCTGAAAGCTATAATTATTCTCACAGAGAGGGCTGTGATGGTGTCAGCAGAAGCCTTCCTGGGAATGGAGCTAGGATGGCGGGCTGGCCGGAAGTGGGTGTTTGTTTGTGAGTCAGCATGGCAGCCCTGAGTGATGCTCCTGGTCACCCTCATTGGCATCCAGCACAGATGTCAGAAAAAGGCTGGGTACCATGATGAAATCAGGCCACAGGGCTGATGCTTTACTGCAGATTTCCCAGAAGAGAGAATGGGAAGGTCCTGGGGGCCCACATGCCTCTGAGCATGGGGCAGTGAAGCCCAGACATTGACAGGCTTCGTGTCCTAGGTGCTACCAGGAGCATCTCTCATGTTATTTATTCCAAATGGAAATAACACCCACTTATTCAGGGCTGCACCCCCAGGACCTGGAGGCCTCCTCTGGCACAAGTGTGTGAAAAGCAGATGCATTTACAAGACCATGGTCACTAAGTGAATCAAGGGACCAGTAATGAACCCACAGAAGATCGTGGAGAACTGTGTGTAGCAACCTCCCCACCCAACGCAGTAGCTGTATACTCAGAGAAATGACTCGAGATGATTGTCGCCTCAGCCACACGTTTCTTTCCAGGAATAGCCTGTGCTGAGCATGGGCCTCTTGACCAGGCCCAGCAGGAGAAAATGGGCCAGGAAGAGGCAGTAGTGAGTTTGTACCACATCTGTGGAGAACAGATCCATGTAACGGGGCAGTTGTGTGCACACAGACACACACACCATGGAAGAAGTCGATTAAACAGTCGTAGTTGCCTGGATGTACACTGTGCCAATCACACCACCTTGAGTGCTATGTTTCCTTTGGGATCTGTAGATAAAAGCTCTTTCTCTGATTCAGAAAAAGTACCCTTCTCTGCGTGGCACTGGCAGCTGAATTGAATTTAGAACAAAGGGATCCAAAATTCTTTGAAGTTCACAGTGAAAGGTAAAATACTTCATGCACAAGGTTCGCATCATCATCTTAAGCTTCTTTTCAGTCACTCTGAGGGAAGTTTTTAAAAATAGCCACGCCGCAAATGACCATCTCTTCCTACATGTGACAGTGACAGGACAGTCATCAGGCCCAAACCCTGGGTCTTTCTTCCTCTGTGTGCAAAGAACCAGACTGTCACTTGGTTTTGGAAACAAACTGTCAGGATTTTTAGTAGCCAGTGTCCGAATCCCCAAGGCTATTTGTAAACATAAACTGGCCTATTCCCACCCACCAGTACCCCAGAGGAGAGGGAAGTGGAGTGACACAAATATTCCAATCCCACCTCTAGCAAATGCTGTGTCCACGTCTCTGCCTCAAATTGGAGGCTCAGCGATGTTCAGCTGACATCCAGGTTCACTTCATTTGCCTGGACCACACAGAGGTGCTGAGTTGTTACTGAGATGTGGACTCTGGTAGCAGACACCCCGGGTTCAGTTCTGTGGGCACCTCCTTTGGGGTATCTTGTCTGGGCTCCTGCTTCCCATGAGTAGGATGGCAAGGCTGGGATCAGTGGGCCCAAGCTCATGGGGCTGTGAGGCCTCACGTGGGAGTCAAAGGCTTACAGCAACAAGGGCCTGGTAAAAGCCAGGCCCCTGCTGCCGTCGCTGCTGTTCTCATGGTGGAAAAGCAAGAGGTGCAGCTCCCTGGCATCGGCAGGAAAAGAGAGGAGCAGTTTGCATTTGGCTGCCTGGGGTTAGAACAAAGGTGCCAGTAAGAACCTTCCAGAGTTTCAGCCAGCACCTCCCTGCCTTCGAGATGGGTCAGTTTGTAGCAGCCCAGTGCACAGCTGCTGCGTCATGGAAGCAGCCTAACTGCCCACCAGCCAGGTCTGCGTATACGTCTACATCTGTGTCTAGGTTTATGTCTATCTAGCTTTATCTATGACATACATGATAGAATTCTCAGCAAAAGAAGGATAAATTGAGGATTCCTTTTGTAGGAAAATGGGCAGATTGTCAGAACATAATGCTAAATGAAGAGAAATCAGACACAGGAAGTTAAGCGCTGCACAATTTCTCTAACATTAAAGACCCAACATAAGCAACTGCAAAGCAAGCTGAAAGCAACATGTTCAGGAAGGCGGGGGGACGGGGGGTGCGGGGGCAGAAAGCCAAAGATCTGCCTGGCTTTGTGGGCGCTAGATGGATACTCATGGCCCCAGGGCTGTGCAGTTCTTATGGAGGAAAGGGAACGCGTTCTTGGTGGAGGTCTGGCAGAGGTCCCGGGAAGTAGCCGGGCTTTGGTCAGTGCCCATTGTTGACCCCACAGAAGGACCAGGTGCTGGCTGGGTCCTGTGATGAGAGCTGAGACAGGAGGAGTAGGTGTGCCCAGCTCCAGACCCCGGGCCTGGAGAGCTCTGTAGAACGGCGCTCGGCTCCGGGGAGGCTGCGCCAAAAGGGAGTAAGGAGAGACCGTGTCCCAGGTCCCATGGGTAGCAGCTGACCCCCAGGGGCTGGGATTGTCCTTCTCCCAGAAGGCTCACGGCTACACTTCCTGGTCCATTCAGCTTTACAGGCCTTGTCTGCAGGCTACCCTAAGCCAGCTACAGGCACGACTAACTGACGTAATCTGCTTGCCATTCTCTGCTTTAGTTTCGAAGCCCCTGGATACTACAGTCTCATGACTTCTCTCCAGTGCTCAGGATTGAACCCAGGCCCTCACTCACGCTGAGCAGGAGCCCCCACTGCACTGCGCCTGCAGTGATGTCCTTCTCTTTACAAGAGCCATAATAACAAACTAACAGCGGAGGTCCGAGTGTAGGGTAACCACACTACTGCTTCCTTGCCAGTGTAGAAACTAATCTCTGTCATTTAGTCTCATCAATCAGGCCTGTGACAGTAAAGTAAGGTTAGATAATCCCCAGGGCCAGAGTGCTAATACCATCCTGCAGGAAGGAGATGCCCACTGAGAAAAGCATAATAGAATGAGAGAACCCCCCCCCCCAAGGATGGCATAAATCAAGCAAGATCAAGCAAGAGTGGTGCATTAGGAAAAGAAATACGGTAAATCAGTCATGAAATGCAAATTTACCCTGGCGCAGGGTGGGCTCTAACATCGTCCTGAGCTGCTACTTGATCCCACTCCAAAACAGTGAAAATGAATTGCATGGCCCCAAGTTCTGCTTCACAGTGGCTTTTTTTGGACCCAGTTAGTCTCACTGGATACAGAAGTGGCAGGGTCCCTGTGTTCACGTTGTGTGCCTGGGCAAGGTGGGCAAAGTCTGCAGTGCGCTAAGCGCTGTTCCTTGACACACGTGCTAGGGATGGGGACTCTGCCTGCAGCTCAGACTGCTCTCCGGGAGGATTTTTTCCTCCCAAATGCTTCCAAACTGGACCCTGAGACAGTTTAGCTGCAGTGGGGGAGGAATGAACACTCCCCAGGAAACTGCAGGTCCAAAGACACTGTCCCTCTGCAGTGCGGAGATGAGTCACAGAAGTAAGGGATTTCTGAGGTCACTTCTTGGGCAGCCAAGGCTGAGCATTAAGAAATAGCTGTGTCCAGATGTATAAGGAACGGTGTAAGCCTGGGTGGGGATTCACGTCTGCAGTCCCACTACTCCTACAGACTGACGGAGGAGACTACAGGTTAGAGCACAGCTTGTGCGAGTTAGGAACTTAGGAAGACTCTGTCTCAAAATAAAGCTTAAAACGGGGTTGGGGTGGGGGTTAGGATGAAGGCACTGGGCTCAGGCCCCAGCATTGCAAAAGAAAAGAGGTGGACGTGAACCACTAGACAGAAACCCTGGAGCAGCACAGACCAGAGGAGGCTCAGGGTAGAAAGGCCAACACATCCCACCTTGTCTTCAACTCTGAAGCAAGGAGAGCCAGGCTCCTTTGAAAACCACTCTGCCGCCTTTTAGCTAATTTCCCGGACCCTGCTGTGGAGATCTTATTACAGAGCACCACGTAGTTCTCCACATCACCTTTGATACTTCTGTGAAAATCCAAGTTAAATACCTCTCTCTGCCTATGTGCTGACTGGTTATTAACAGCACAGCTCTGGACCAGCAGCTCCTGCAGGAATTTTTTTATGCTGATGAGTATGCTAAGTGGGCTGTACTCACAGATATGCGGAGGCCTGAGGGCCTTATCATCGGCCCAGGCATTCAGTCTGCAGGGGCTTTGCCGCCTGGCCTGTCCAGGCAGGGCAGTGTGGTCTCCTAGCTGGGCTACGTGAGTTCTGCCACGACGCCTTCAGCGTCAGCACCGGGGCGCCTGGACTTACACCAGGGATGTGCTGAGCTGGCTTGTGTGGGCTCCTAAGAGCTAGTATGAAATTTTCAGGGATTTGGGGAGCCGGTTATTAAACACAACTCTTACTAAAAACTATCACAAATTATACATTTGTGAATTGCACAAATGTATAATTAAATAAATAACAGTAAGGCAAAGGCAGAAATGCTTTCTGGATAGCACAGTACACTTTACTGTTCTCTATGGCTGGAGGCTATTTCCACCTGTTCTTCCTGTGTGATGGCCTGAGGTGTGAATCTCTCCTCTCTGTCTCTGTCTCTGTCTCTCTTTCTCTCTCTCTCTGTTGTTGTGTTTGGTTTTTGAGACAGGGTCTGTAGTTTAAGGTTGCCTCTCAGGCTGGCCTCGAACTTGTAGAGATTCCCCTGCTTCATCCTCCTGAGGGCCAGGATCAGATGTGTGCCCATCATACCTGCATGCCTTGGTGTTTACTCAAACATGACTTTGGGATTCAGTACAATGACTCACTCCACAAAACAGTGACACTGTAACACGTGTTTTCTGGGTTTTCCTGTTGCCTTCTTTGATAGCAGATGGAGTAGGTTAGCTATAGATTCCAGAGTTCGGGCAAGAAAAACAAAACAAAATGCCAAACAAAACATTGTGAGAACCCACTGGCTGGTGGAGTTTGTAAGAAAGGATATAATATATTTTTACTTTTAAATTGTATGGCCTACATGATATATTGTATTGCAAATTTATAGTGCACATTCCTAAAACACAGCTTTTCCAGAAAGCCCGCTGCTAGAGATTAGTGTGCTCGCTTACTCCTGCTCCTGAACTTCCTTATAGGGAAGGGCAGGGCTGAGCTCATTAGTTTGGCTTTGTTATCTCTCTCCCTGCTGAGAATTATGCGCTCTCTTATCCCCACTCCTCAGCCTTTGCTGTTTCCCAGCACTGAAAGGAGCCTTGCCTGAGGGGGCTGCTGGGCGCCAGAAGGTTGTGCCCACTTTCTTCACAACTAAAAGCAATTGTTAAGGATGAGGGTACCTGGGCATTACCTGCTCACCAGGAGAATCAGCAAAGCTCACTCGCGCTGGCTTTGAGGTTATTTTCATACTTGCGAAACGTATTTAAATTTGTGATGTTTGGAAGAAGAAAACGCGGCTTCATTTGTTCTTATTTTTGTGGAAAACATCTGCAGGTGTTCTGCAGTTCACTTCTGGGCGGAGTTTGCCACAGTCGTTACCGCCTGTGTCCGCCATCAACTCTGTCACTGCACTGTTGAGGCTGCATGAAGCTGTCAGCCCATGGACTGACCAGGGACAGCGGACTTTATGGTCCTGACCGCAGATGCCTCCAGGACAGAAGAGCAACTCAGCAAAGGCAACACTTGAGGCCTCCTGCAAGGCCTCAAGGTGGTGTCCCTCTGTGGAGCTAAATGGCTCCTCCCGGAACTGCCTTTGAGTGTTTCTCTTGGGTACTCAGGTTTCACCAGCCTGGCTGTACCGTCCCTCTGTGAAAGACAGTGCCTCTACCTCTGTGAGGGTGCGCAGCATTGTCCAGCGTAGTGGCCACTGGCCACAACCATCTGTGGAGCATTTGATGCATGCCTAGTGCCTACCAAGATGGCTTCCAGGTGTCAGACACCAGAGTTCAGCTGGTTGTGGTGGCGCACGCCTGTAATTCCAGTAGTCGGAAGGCTGAGGCAGAAGGATCACTGCAAAATCAAGGCCAGACTGAGCAGTGTGTTCAAGGTCAGTTTGGATTACATAGTGAGATCCTGTCTCAACAAAAACAACAACAAAAGCGCATTAAAAATTTTTAAAAAGAAAAACACCAGGTCTCATAGACCTCATTTGAAAATAAAAATAAAATGTAAGGTGCTCTGTTAATAATTTTTATTAGATGATAATATTTAATTACATTCAAAAAATTTAGTAATACTGATACCACCTTTTGTCTTTTTCTCTTTTTTCTTTCTTTTCTTTTCTTTCTTTCTTTCTTTCTTTCTTTCTTTCTTTCTTTCTTTCTTTCTTTCTTTCTTTCTTTCTTTCTCTCTGAGACAGGGTCTCACTATGCAGTTCAGAGTGACCTTGAGCTCACTTTGTAGCTCTGATTGGCCTTGAACTCACAGCCATCCTCCTGCCTCAGCCTCTCAAACACTGGATTACAAGCATGGCCACCACACCCGGTTTAATACCACCTATTTCTGTTCACTTGTTTTCATGTGGATTCCAGAGGAGTTAAAATTATCTGTATGGCTTACATTTTATTCTTATTGGACAGACCTGATCAGTATAAGAGAAATCTTATCCAGTGGTGAAAGCTACAGCTCCGCTTCCATTCAGTGAACCCAGAAGTGTTACCTGCCCCCGTTAAGGGTCCAGCATTACCATCTACACAAGTCTGAAATCTGAAAGGTATTTTGGCTCCCTCCACTCCCCCGTGCCCGGTGATTGGTGATTGACTTTCAGATCTCTGCAGCCCTTCTCTCAGTCCTCTCGCTGAGTCCTCCCTGCGATCCTCTCGGCTGCTTAAATCCACGCCCCACAGGGCTGCGGAGAAACAACGAAGACCACGAAGACCACGCCAGGCCGCGGAGGGCTTCCTCTGGTCCCACTTCCAAGCTTTCTGGCTCGGCACCAGGAACACGATGCCTGGTTTGGACGCTGAGTCCCCGCCCAGTCTCAGCTCGTCTCCTTTGGACTGGAAAGAAAGGAATCCTTCCACTGTGCGCGTTTTGCTAAGAGCCGGCTGGTGCTGCGGTGTGGGAGGCTCTGGGCGATCTGGGCAATGACTTCTGAGCTCTTCAGTCAGTTTTGAACGAAGGGTGAACGCCGGTCCAGCTACTCCTGGGCGTCCGGGGCGTGTACTCAAAGGCGGTGGGAAACAATCTCGCTGGCTGTCCCAGTCACATCTGACCTGGAGGCCCCAAGCGCCCTGGAACGTGACCTCCTGCACCCACTCAAGGGGCACAACTGTCCCTGACCTACACGGTTGTTGCAACTACAAGGTGCCACCAGGCTTGAAAAGAGTTTCATGTATTCGCTGTACGAATACATGATCCATATTTAATTCACAATCTCCTAGAAAACAAACTGAGAAGCATTAAAGCGCGAAGAATCCTCTGAGAGGGCAGCGCATTGTGGGAGGAGCCGGTCTGACCTTGCACACAGGGGATGGGGGCTCTCTGAGTCAGGGGACCCAGAGGCCAGGCAAGGGGGGTATTTGTTTGGTTCAGGAGGACAGTAGCCCAGTTTGGAAGGCCCTGGTTAGACGCCGGCTGGCAGTTTCTCTCTGGTTACCTGTGAGTGTCTTTTCCCTCTTGGCTGGGCACCCGGGCTCTGGTCCGGGGCCTCCCAGAGAGTTAGCTTAGTGCCACCCTCCGTCCTTGGATCTCACTCACATCACCATCCACAGCTCCCTTCACCCCACCGTCCCTGGCTGGCAGCGCCGGGGACGAAATGCAAACCGTCAGTGGTGGCGATTCAACACAGGGTCGCTATCAAATCCAGTCTGCAGGTCACAGACGGCAGAGACCCCGGGACTGCACGGGACACCTGACCTGCGGACAGGAGAGGGAGCAGGCTGCGGGCTCGGGGCGGGAGCGGTACCGGGAAAGAGAGGGCACGGGAAACAAGGAAGACACCTGGCGGATGGCGGGCTTGTCTTTGTGTTTAGAGAATAGTAAATCGGAAGGGACGAGGACACACAGGGTGTCTCCCTGACCACTGACCATTGGTGTGGACATTGCACCTCACTGAAGCCTAGTTTGCTTTGTGGCTGACATCCTCAGTGACTTGAGTCATTGTCCTGCTCCTGAGTCATTGTCACGGTCTCAAGTGACTTCTGAGAGTTAAACCATGACGTATGCCGTGTATGCTGTCTGACTTAAACATGCACGGAAACCGGTCATCAGGAACGCATTGTTGGCGCTGATGAAAAGTTCGGCTTTCACTTTCATAACCCCTGGATAGAAGGTTAAAATTTCTTATGTTTGAGGTTAAAAAGTTTTTAAAAAATGACTCTTCACTCTTGCCATGTACTTAGGTGTGTACTCAGGTAGATGGATTATTTGAAATCTGCACATCCAAAGTGTGCCCCAAAACTGTGTACACACTTCAGGAATAGAAAAACTAGTAAGAATATTTTAATATTAAATTTATTGAGACATCATGAGATTAGTATGTTACCTGATGCTCCTCAGCTGGTAACCATAGCTCCACTGTGTTGTTATTGTTTGTTGTGATGGAAGGAGGGAGGAAGGGTGGGAAGGTCTGGTGGATGCCCATACTTGTGGAACCTGAGAATCTGTAGACTATTTAAAACCTATCTAATCTATTTGCAGATCAGATTTAACCATTGCCTTGATTCAGGGAAAGAGTTCTTCTCTCACCTAATTCCTCGGACTCTAATACTATACTTAGTGCCTTTTAAGCTTCCTGCAAGTTTGGCCACTAGAACGAGGGCACTGTCTGACCCCCACACTCGCAGGCTGCCCTCCAGAGTGGAAATTCCCGCTGTGGGCGGCGTCTGGAGGGTGGTACAGTGCTTCTCGGCACTGGGTGAGGATTACCAGAATCCCGGAGGACTCCGCTCTCCTCACTCCCACTTGGGCGAGGCAAAGTGAAATCATCACTCTCATCTTATTCCCAGAACTCACACTCCTCCGTATAGAAGGTCAGAAGGGTTCTGCGCCAACACCGATGTTTTCTAGGGAAACGACACGGCGGTGCCGGCCACGCCAGAAGCCTCCGCTCCTGGGGCTGCAGGAGTGTTACCTGGACTGGGTCCTCTGTTTACGAGACTGTGGGGGATCTCACCCATGCCTCTCCTGTCACCCAGGGCTGGCAAACCCCACTGTGCAGGTCACCAGCCTGCACCTCTCTCTGCTGGGCACAGGCGTGCTGCTTGGTTTAGAGTGCTGCTAGAAGCTGTCACTGGCAATGCACGGCTGTCCATGGTCACATGGTCAGCAAAGGCCCATCCAGACCTTTCAGAGAGCCTTCCCATCCTGAGGCTGGCCCAGACCCGGGGCCTCTTGTTGCTTCTGCCCAAGGCACAAGCGTGCTGAGTGGTCCAGCTGGGGAAGCAGAGGCCCCTGCCTCTCGGGCCCTACAGATGTCCTTCTGTGCCTGCTCCCGCTCTGTCCCTGCAGCTCCTGCCCCGGGCCATTTCACTGCAATCTTTACTCTCCAAGGAGTCACATGGTCAGGGTCTCCTTGGGATCTATGTCATCCTCTGTCTCCACATGTAAGCATGCCCATGTGCACATGTGTGTGTGTGTGGCTGCACTCAGAAACATAAATAAAAACCCCCAAGTTTGTGTGTTCACCTCTGTGTCCTCAGGTAACAGTATGGGCATGGGGAGGGCAGTGATTTCTCCATAAATAGCTCCCCAATATCTCCCCACACAGACTCCTGATACTCGTTAGCTCAGTGGTTTTGAAGAGCTGTTTCCGTGCTCCTTCACTAGGAGCACTTTAGTTTAGGGATGGTGTCTTACACAGCCTTGTACCTCACCCCCCAAATTCCTACTCCAGTCTGTGCTTGCTGTTCCCCATCTACATAAAATCACAGTGCCGGAGTGGGACGTGGTGGTGCACACCTGTAATCCCACCACCTGGGAGAGGAGGCTGACGCAGGAGGGCCACAAAGTGAGCCCAGCTTGGGCAACTTAGTAACTTCGTGAGAATCTCTGTCAAAATAAAATCAAAAATAAAAGAGACTAAAAATGTATCTCACTATGAAGGCCCTGCATGTCAAAATAAAATCAGAAATTAGATGAGGAAAAGTAAGCCATGTAAGTATTTAAAGCTAAAGAGAATTTCTGTATAATTTTTAGTGGTAAAAGTCATTCTAACTATAAGTTAAAGTACAAAGGGAAAGAGAAAAAACACTAATAAATTTCTTTACATGTAAATTTTAGGATTAAAATGTTTACCTGGCTGCTATAGTGCATCTGTAATCCCAGTTACACGAGAGGCTGAAGCAGGAGGATCGGGAGTCCATCACAGAAAGACTCCATCTCAAAAAAAATGAAACCAAAAACAACAAATGACCAAAAAGTATACAACCAAATAAAACTTCAGCCATAGAAAGGTACAATGACAAAGCAAAAAAAGAGAAGGAAGCATAAGAGAAAGATAGATGAGGTTTCTATCACATAGAAAAAAGAATACTCTTGAATACAAAGAGTTTCTAAACAGAAGAAAAGGTGAATGAAATGTGATTGCAAGGCTGGGCATGGTGGTACACGCCTGCAATCCTAGCACTCGGGAGGCTGAGGCAGGAGGATTGCTGCCGTTTCAAGGTCAGGCTACAGAGTGAGTTCAAGGTCAGCCTGAACTGAAAAGCGAAACTGTCTCAAAAAGACAAGAAAAATAAAGAAAGAAAGGAAGGAAGGAAGGAAGGAAGAAAGAAAAGTGATTACAATGTGGGCTAAACATAGTAACTGGTGAATCAAAGAAACAAATACCATAGTTTTTAACTGTCTAAAGAGATGCCCACCCTCACTGGAGAGAAGAGAAATACAAACTAGACTACAGCCACGTAAATGGATTTCTCACCTAACATCTTGACAAAAATGTAGAAATCTGAAACAAATGGACGAGGCTCAGGGGCAAGGCAGTCACATAATCCCGTGGGAAGTCACAGGAGCTCTACGCTTGGGAAGGCGGGCTGGAAATTTCTAGAGAAGCAACATCACATTTTACACTGTCACCTGACGATCTAAGCAACACAGTGCAGGGTGTGAGAGACCCTCAGCTGTGGTTCTGCGCGCTGCTGCGGTACTGCAGGTGTCTGGGCAAAGAGCAGCTAAAGAGACAAAGCAGAAAGGCCTGACTAGGGCTTCTAAAGATGAAAGGAACAATGCCTGTAATTAAATATACGCAGGACAAAAGGAACAGCGGATCACGTGCTGCGAGAGGGTGACGGCCCGCCCCAGCGTGAAGCTCAGAACTACGTATGAGAAAAAGTTCACATCTGTGATTTCAGGACAGATCTAATGTGCATTTTGGGGACAGAGAGAGGAGCAGAGGGGGCAGAAAAAAACTTCAAGTTGACTGAAACTGCAGGCCTCCAGGTCCCAGAAGCTCCATGAAACTCAATAGCAGAAAAAACATGAGGAGAACTGTATCATAAGCCATCATCGAGTTTCTGAGAAGGAAGAGAAATCTCCAAAGCAGCCAGATAACAGGGACCAATTGCGTAAAGAGAAACAAAGATAAAAGTGACAGCCGACCTCTCCTGGGACACTTCGCAAGCATCAATGGCAGTGAGACAGCTTTGCAGTCATGACTTTTTAAAACCTGCAAAGTTTACATTTTCTATCCAAAATACTTATCAAAACTGAAGGCAAATAAATTATTTGGCAGAAAAATAGAAGCTTAAAACATCCATCTCTGGTACTGTGTCCCTCAAACATTGTTTATAAAATTTCTCCAGGCAGAATAAAAATGATACCAGATGGGATTTAAATCAGCATCACCTATAACAAATAAACAGTGCCACAAGTGGCAAATGCACACGCAACATGAAGGATATTTTCCCCATTTCCAGTCTTCTTAAGATAACCGCTGGGGAGGCCGAGGCAGGAGAATTGCGTGTTTGAGTTCACAGGGAAATATAGCAAGTTAGTGAGACCCTGTCTCAAAATAAAAAGTGAGAAAGAGTCGTGGAAGGTAGCCCTGCGCTGAACCCTCAGTACCACGGAAGACAAACACAAACAACAAATAACAATTAAGAAACAAAAAAACCAAAGACCAACCCAAGCCCAAACAAACGCAGGGAAATAAGTGTTGAGAAAAACAAAAGGAACCAGAGCACTGACAGGAGAAATGGGCACACAGGGTAGCAGCCCTCTCGTACACCAAGTATGAGTACATTATTTGAAGGTAGACTATAAATCAAATTTTATTTATTGTAAGCTATCTAGGACTCTCTGAAAATAAAAATGAAAGAGATGCGATTAATAAATCAATATTAAAGACAAGTTGGAATCATTAAGAGAAAAAAAACTCAGTCACTCCAAAGGAAGGGCAGAAAAAAGAAAAAATAGCACAGAGGGAAGGAATATATAGCCATCAGATAGCAGGATGACGGTCTGGTCTCCAGCCAGTTAGAGAATCACACGAGATTCGAATAATGTAGTCCCTATCGAAAAGCAAAGATCGGCAGGCAAACTGATCAAAAAGTAAGAGCCAAATATATGGGGCCATGCAAAAACCGAACCCAAACAAAAACCAAAAGTGCCATATTTTACACATAAAGGCCACAGGCGACAGAGCTGGGTCACTGGCCTTTGACTGTGGGTGGGGGGCGGGCAGCGAGAGGGCCTGTGGACCCAGGGGCTTCATTCTTCCGTCATCCCCCATGACTCAGAACTCAAAGCAGGGCCCAGGGCTTTTCAGCGTAAGTACCCAAGTGATAATTTAGCCACTTAATATTTATCCAAAGAAACGCCCTGCTGAAATTTCACCCGATGTTTCACTGCTGTTGATGGAAAGAGTTTTACTTAACATTCATCCTAGCCCACTGTGACCCAGGCACTGTTCTCGGTACTCTATAAATAAATAAATATTAATTAATTTCGTCTCATAAACCACTGAAGCGGCCACTGATGCAACAGATCCATTCGTCCAGGAAGACAATTGGGGCGCTCTTGGGCAGGGCAGAAATCCTCCTGATGTCAGGGAGTAACCGGAGTTGAACCCTCAGTACCGCAGTCAGTGTTGTGTAAGGACATCCTCGTGCAAAGGTGGAAACTTTAAGCAAAGTGAGAGAAAACAGTCCATGGAACCATGGGGACAACCACAGCAGACTTTTTCAGAAGGAGAAATAAAAAGACAACTTCTGCTTCCAAGACTAAAGCGAATCACAAACGCTTCTTCCAGCTCAGCATCCAACCTCGACATGGAGAACGCAGACACAAGCTAGGAGGCAGGAGGACCCTCCTGGAGCCGCCCTCCCAGCTGTCCCCCGTAATGACAGCAAGCACAGCTGGTGATTTTCTTGAGCGGGTTTCTCTTTATGCACGCACGTGTTGCGACACGTTTGTGCATTCCAATGCTGGTTTGGAAAATGTCACCTGACCCACCTCTACCCCGCCTCAGCTCACTTCTGCTGGGGAGGTGAGTCCTCCAGCCTGGCCAGCACCTGCGCAAAGCAACCCCTGGCTCCCCTTTCTGTCACCCCTTTTCCCTCCCCATGAATACCCAGACGTGGTCTCCAGTCTGCGTGGCAATCACACCTTCCTCCCTGCTGTGACAGCCAGGACCACGCCTTCACTTGTAGTCCCAAGTGTCCCCTCAAGCCAGCCCCACCCACTTCAGGGAGTTTGCTGGCCTCTGTGCCCCTGGTACACACAGGCTGCCTTTTGGGCCACAAGTTCTCTTTTCACAAATTCAACAACAATAAAACCATTTCCTGGGTACTTATCTCTGGTCCTCCAGCTCATTTTAGTGCCCCCCAACCTGTGGATGCAGTGAAGATGGGGAAGCACTGATGGGAACAGCCAGTTTATACCTCAGTCACCCGCTGAGCACCCTCAGTGTAAGTTCCACGCAAGGGAGTGACATCCCCAAGTGAATAAGATCTCCCTGCCTAGAACCCTTAAATTTCAGCAGGTTAACACCAGGATAAAACTTAACTAAGAAAGGTTCAGCAGGATCAAGTTGGCTTCCGAGGCGGAGTGGGCTGAGGGAAAGGACGGACTCAGGACTGCACCGGTCCTCCCCTGCCATGGAAAGGGAAACCAGTGCCTCAGTGAGCCAGCTATGGGTGGCAGTGGTGGCCTCTGGGCCAGGCCTGGGAGGGTGAGTGGGGCTTCAGTAGTGAACCAAGGAAGTCGGGGAGCACCCTTTTCTGCCCCTGCTTATGTCTCTGTGTCCTGAATCTAGCTGGCTGTTTTCACTGACTTTCCATTGGGGAAGGTGTTTGTCGGCTAGGGCTGCCCTCATCTGGTACTGCAGTCTTTCATTATTCCTGTGGGGAGGGGGACACACTGCAAACCTTCTGGGGGGTACCCGAAGCCACAGGTAGTGCCTCAGCCACAGGCATCCCAGAGGAGAGACAGTCCATGACAGGGCAGCCAGCAGCAGCCTGCCTTTCCCATCTTCACATCCAGGGCACTCGTTTTAAGCTGATGCCATCCAGAAATACACTAACTCCAGTCGCTGGACTAATGTAGTATCACACACTCTGCGGGTAAACACAGAGTGACTTTCACAGGCCACGAAGCCGTCCATCTGCAAAAGCACATGGTGGCTAGCACCGTACTTATAGCAGCAGTACTGTGATGTTTTTCCTCTTAGCACACACACACTGACAAAAAAGTTTAACTTATAAATTAGGCATAGTAAGATTAAAAACTAATAAAATCGAGCAATTCTAGAATATACTGCAGTAAAAGTTATGTGGATGTGATCTCTGTCTTTCTGTCTCCTGAAATATCTGACTGCCTTCGAGCCACCCCTCCTGGATGGTATGAGGTGGCTCCAGGCTCATAGTGAGAGGAGGCAGGTGAATGTCACAGGCACCGTGCCAGGGTGCGGGGCTGCAGCTGAGCTGATAACCAGGACGGCCACCAAGGAACAGGCAGGCCACACGGACAGCATGGATGCCCTGGGGAAAAGGGCGTTTCACGTCCTGGTTGAATAGAACAGGATTTCACTGCACTATGTGAGCCTAAAATTCTATTTATCATGGAATTTTTCACAGACTTAGACCACATTTGACTGCAAGTAGCAAAAACCTCAGAAAGCAAAACTGCCAATCAGGAGGGTGACTGTGTCACCTGCTGAGCGGCCATGGCCGCCGAAATGTGTCATCCCCCAGTTCCGTACGGAAGGACCTCCAAGATGACGGTCTTGGAGGATTGGTGACTCCAGTTGCTGAGGCAGAGTCTGGCCCCACTCCTTGCCTGACTTCTTGCGTTTCTTGGCAATCCTTTCCGTTCCCTAGTCAAAAATGCATCAGGATTTATGAAAATTATGTTAATTTCCTAAGTAAAATATTTTAGTTGATAAACTCTGACTAATATAATTATATTTATGCTAAATATATAATAAGCATAAATATATAAGTAGTGATAACTGTTATTTATTGACCTCTCATTATCTTAACTGACTCCTCAAAACATCAGCATCCTATGAGAAAATTAGACTATTAGCCTGGTGTTCATTACACACTTACAGACAGTAAAATTGCACGGAGACCCGTATAATTTTACACCCTGCAGCAGGTACGGTCCTCACAGATGTGTGCACTTGCACATGGATGGACAGTCGTAAAACACACCCTTCTGTGTGGTCTGTGAGAATCATTCTGTATTTACTATGCATATTTTTCAAGTAAAGCAGAAAGATATTTCATAGCACACAGGTGTTTTCTTGCTTATAGCTTCTTAGGTGAAATATTTGTCACCTCAAATCCCTTAGCACCTTAAAGATACCTTAACATTTCATGTTTTTGGATTCTCTATTTGAAACTAAAAAGAAACATGCATTTCATGCCTACAGATTATGAGTTTAAAAATGACCTGTTTCCCAGTAGAGGTGCATGAGCAGAGGAAGCAGACAGAAAGCAGAGGCAGGCAGGAGAGAGGTTGGCACTGAACGGGCAGAAGGTCCCTGACTGTCTCTGTTATTTACACATTGCTGGAACAAAATACCCAACGCTCACAAGTTAGACCAGGAAAGGTTACAGAGCTCACAGTTTGCAGAGGCTTCAGTCTATAGTCAGAAGGGTCCAAGGCAGGACGGCGTGGCACGCAGGCATCCCAGAGGAGAGACAGTCCACGGCAGGGCGGCCAGCAGCAGCCTGCCTTTCCTGTTTTCACATCCAGGGCACTCGTTTTAAGGTGATGCCATCCAGAACTACGCTAACTCCAGTCGGTGGACTAATGTAGCACCACACGCCCTGAATCCCACTACTGCACACCCTGGATTCAGCCAGCTCCTAAATCCCCCCTTCCTGCTATGAGCGCGAGGCTTTGAGGGGACACCTAAACCGTGACATCAGCCACCTGCCCTTACAACACCCCAGTTCCAGGGAGGAGAGTCAACAAGAGCACCTTCATCCTCTATTCGAGCAGGAGGAATTGTCCTGAGGGGTCACAATGGCAATAATCCTTCAGATTTTCAGAATGCTTTACTGTTTTCAAACCAGGTCACCTGTTTTATTTCATTTATGTCTAAAGACAAGAGCACAGAAGCTCACAGAGTTTCAGGGTCGCACACATCACCCGGCTAATAATAATAGGGAGTGCAAATATCATATTTTACACCTTCAGAGTTTATCATTTTTACACCTCACAGAGTTTCAGGGTCGCACACATCACCCTAATAATAATAGGGAGTGCAAATATCATATTTTACACCTTCAGAGCGGCTTCTTATTGGTCTCCGGGGATGCTAAGCTTTGGGGGAGGCAGCCAGTACTGTCAAAGCCGAACTGATTTAAGAAACATTTATGGTACTAGAAATGAATCCCTAGTCTTCTAACATTGCTTTTATTTGAGACAGGACCTCACTCTGTTGCCCAGGATGGACTTGAACTTCCAATATACATGTATAGGACCTCGGGCTGGCCAGGCAAGCCCTTATGCTGCTGGGTTGAGGGCTAAGACTGGAGACACGTGGCTTTGACTTAGGAAACTTTTCACTAGAGACATTTTTTTTTTCAAAGATACTGCCCTCTTTTATTTTTTTTCTTAGAGTTTCTTTTTTAAAAAAAGCATTAAAATCTAACATCTAACATCAGTTCCTAGTGAAATAGAGAGGAAGGGACAGAGATGTCCACATACTCCCTGTCTGCACACCTGCCCACCTGCCCCATGATCACCTTGCACACCAGGGGGGCACACTTGCTACAACTGATGACTCTGCATGGATGCCTCAGTGCCCCTTGGAACTCCAGTTCGCATCTGGGGCTCACTCTTGGTGCTGTAATCCTCTACGGGTTTAGGCACATGTCCGGCCAAGTGTGTCCACCATCACAGCATTACATGGACAAGCTGCATTGCCTGTGTCTCCTCTGTGCCTGGCCTTCTTACCTGTCCCTCCCTCCAAGCTCTGGTGCCCACTGATCTCTTTCTGAAAGCCATAATTTTGGCTTTCCCAGAAAGTCATAGTTGAAATCCTATAATACATAGCCTTTATAATATGCCTGTATGTTAGCTCCATATTTTTGTAAGGCTTCAGATCCCATTTCTTTTTAATCACTGCATACCCCTTTGTCTGGCTGGACCATCATTTACCCACTCCCCTGTCAAAAGGCACCTTGGTTGCTTTTGAGTTTGGGAGATGACTGCCGTAAACCCTCATGTGTGGGGTTTGTAAACCCATTTCCTACTCTGGAGCAGATGCCACCAGCCTGAGAGCTGCACCACGTGGTCATGGGATGTTTGCTCTTTGTGAGTCTCTGCCAAACGCCTCTCACAGGGGCTGCTTCATTTGCATCCCACTGACAGCCTCACCAGCATTGCTGCTGCTGGCTTTTGCCCAGTTTAATAGGTACATGGTGACAGGTCATTTCAGTTCCCATTTCTCTGGTGATAGATGACACAAGACATCTTTCCCTATGTTTACGGGCCATCACTATATCCATTTTTGCTAGGTGTCTGTGGATATCACAAGTTCATTTTAAAAATCTGGTTCTCTTATGAAAGAGTCTTAAGACTCCTTCGTCCCTCCGGATAACAGTCCTTTGTGGACGTGTGTCTTGCACCTATGTTCTCCTAGTCTCTGACTTGTCTTTCTGTCCTGCTGACTGTGCCTTCACACAGCAGAGATGTTAGATTTTAATGCAGTTTGGCTTATCAGCTTTTTCTTTCATATGTTGTGATTTTGTCATCAAAACATCACTGCTGAAGCTAGGTTCATCCAGTTTTTCTCTTATGCTATTTTCTGGTGATTTTTTTAAACTTTGTTTTACTTTGAGTCCTGTGATTGATTATGAGTTAATTTTTCCAGGGAATATAATTCTGGGTAAGGAGATGCCCAGCTGTTCCTATACCTCTCCGAACTGTTTCTCAGACTAAAATATTTAGTAGCTCTCCATCAAGGTGGCTGAGAGAGCTTTGCTTGTGCTGAGTCGTGGTGGGCTGCCGAGGTTACACATGAACTATGGAAGAACAAAGCCGCTCTGGACAACCTCACTCACCCACACACTCATTCAGCAAACGGGTGAATGGCAAGCAAGTACTGCTTGCTGACACCTATGTCCCTAGGGGACATGGTGTGGGGGCACAAATAAGCCAGTGGGATGCAAGTCCATCTTCATGGAAGTCATTGCACGTTCTGTGTATCATACGTGTCTGTGGGGGGATGCCCATTCCCAATCTGTATAATTATAAGCATGACGGGGCATGGGAAGAACAGTGTGGCGGGGAGGCCTCTTCCCTGATGGACAGGGAGAAATTCGAAAGCTCTTCCTGAGGAGGGAACACACCAAGGGTTATAGCTGGGTGACCCCCAGGACCTCATGCGCCCATAGCACAGGGCCATTCAGTGACTTGCCGTCAGAGGCGGAGTCGGGCAGTGGGTGTGGCCTGGGAGGGTTGGTCTCCCTCCTGCTCTGCCCTTGCTCTCTGTCCACCATGCCCTGAGCAGCTGCCCTCCACCAGGCCCCTCTGCTGAGCCACCTCGCCTTGGCCAAGTGTGGCTAGCATACGTGAGCCAACAGAAAGCTGTCTTTCTTTTTGGTGTGGGTGTTGGGCGTTGTGTCCCAGCAGTGAGGAGAGTGGCGCAGAACACCAGGGCTGAGATTTAAGATATGTGGGTGAACGAAATGGGCCTGCGTGTGTGGCAGAGGGGCGAGGAGACAAGGTGAGGGTCTCGAGGCAGAGGCTGTGGAGCCCGTGAGGGTTGCAGGTTGCATGGAGCAAAGTGAATCCTAGGCAGATTATGCTAAGTAGCTATTTCTGTTTCTTTCCCCTTCGCTTTGCTCTCTACACCCTTGAGTGGGAGTGGGATCCCATCTCTACCTCTTGCCCTCTACAAACTGCCCTTCTTCAGCTCCCCAAAGGTCCCAAGCTGTAACTCCAGCAAGCACGACTCTCACGCGCTCACTAGTGTTCAGACCGGAGGAAAACCTGGAAAGACCGGATCAGCCCTTGCCGCCGGGTTCACTGTCTCCAGCGTCTCTTCTGCTTGACCGTTACACTGGACCCTAGAGTTTGACCCAAGGCTCTTTGCTCTTCTGTCCAGTCTTTAAGATGCCATTCAAAATGTCACTCAAGACCCAAGGCCCTTGGGTGTGATTCTTGAATAAACGTCTAGACCTGACTTTTCTACTGAGACGAGGACTCATACATACAAAAGTCTTCCTGCCTTCTTTCCTCTGTACTTGAATATAAATGGGTCTCCCAAAGTTAATTTAGAAAACCGGTTTGACCTGTGTCCTCCCAAATCTCCCGAATTTCCAGCTTTCTCTATCTCAGTAAATGAGACAATCTTCTCTCAGTCTTCCCTTGCATTTAACTTTAACTAAACATGCTTTAATATGTTCGCAAATTTGTGTCTTCAAAATGCAACAATCATTCGCTTCTCTCTACCCTTATCCAACTAACCGCACCCAACGAGCTGATGGTTTCCCCAGATCGTGTCTCTGTTGCCCTCATTTCCCTTTTAAACCCAGTTCCTGTGGCAGACAGAATTCTTTTTAAATGGGATTCAGACCCTCACTACCCTGCTTATGGTCCGTCAGTGGCTTTTCCTGCCCTTTGGGATAGAATTTGAGCTTCTTAGCTGCATGAGACTTCCATCGCTAGCTAGCTCGTGATAATTCATTTTTAAATCTCATCTCTTCCCATACCTCAGCACCCATGGAATAACACCTGCCCACCCCGAGATACGTGTGCTAATCCATGGGTGCTGTGACTGTGTTATCTCACGGGTCTAAGAGAAACTGAGGCTCCAGACAGAAGCAAGATTAGGGACCAACTTGGATGATGGTCCTGAGTTATCTAAGTGGTGCAGCGGTCAGAAAGGCTCGTAAAAGCGGGGCAGGGAGGAAAGGGAGTCAGAGAGCCTCTTGACTTAAATGCTAACATTTCAGGAAGCAGATGCTTCCATTTGCTTATTTGACATGTAAACATTATATTTACAGAATACCAAGTGATGCTTCAATACATGTACACGTAGCACAGTGCTAAAATCAGGGCAAACACATCTGTCTCCTGGCGCATGTATCACCTTTATGGTGGAAACATTCGCCATCCTTTCTTCCAGGGTTTTAGAAACATTATTATTATTATTATTACCATTATTATTGTATATTATCACTCTACTGTACAACAGAGTGTCAGAACTTACTTCTCTGCCGTATCTACTGACCAGCCCTGTCCTCTCCCCAGCCTCTCCCCACACCTCTGCTTCCCTCTTCTGTGAGATCAGCTTGTCTAGATCCACCCCCCACCCCTCGCCAAGTGAGGTCATGCAGGATTTGTCGTCTGTCTTATTTCACTTAACACAGCGACCTCAGGCTCCACCCATGTTGTTGGCCCTGAGAGGAATTTTCCTGGTGTGGAAATGTGCAGAAAGTATGAAGGAAGCAGAGTAAGGGTCCAAAAGTGCATTCCTGGGTCTGACGAAAAGTCTCTAGCAGCTATTAGAAGAACAGTGTCCTGGTGATTTTGCAATAAGTTCGCTGCCTCCCAGAGATTCACCAATCCTCCACGTCCATCAAAAACTGAGTGCAGGTGTATTCTGTGTCAAGTCGGACCTGTCTGGCTTTTCCTACATGGTTGTTTGAGATGCAATGGGAAATCTAGAAATCCGTGTCATTGTTTATATCTTGACACCTGGGAGACCCTTTCACCTTACCAGATTGTAAACATCAGCAGGCATCCCTGACAGGGGCACAGAAGTCGTGGGATGCCGATGGATGACAGAGCTCGTAAAGCACAGGAGTGACAAGAGAGGCAGTTTTACAGAGTTAGCACTGCTGCAGGTGCTGATGGGGGGGCCTGGAGAACCAGGGATCAAAAACCAGTTCATCCAAGGGGAGTGGGGACTCCGCACAAGCTTAAATCCAAGGGACTGTGGTCCCAGGACTTGGTCGTGTTTGATTTTCCCAGCCGACCCACGCCCGGAGCTGGAGACGGTCTCCAAGATGGGCCCCCTCTTCCATGCTGTCACCTGGCTTACTGGAGTTTAGGTATATCGCTTGCTTCCTCAGCTGAAAAAAGAAAGTAACAGAATTGTGACCACTTGCTAAATATCTTTTGATAAGAATATGCACAGCATGAGATGCAAGTATTGTGGGGAAAATGATTTACAGGATAGGAATGGAGGGGGAAGGGAAAGAGAGGTAGAGAAGAAATAAAAATAGCTAAGATGCACCGGGCAGATGGGACCTGTTCCCCGTGGTGGATGGATGTATTAATCGTGGGTCACAAATGTACTGATAATAAAAAGAGAGAAAGATTCAGAGCTACTGTTCTAGAATTGGAGTTCAATAATTGTTCTTTGAGCTGAACTGAAAGATTTGCTGTGTCCAGCTACAGGTACGCATCACAGCCAAATCTGGCAGGAGGTGTAAATATTTAGGTCTCCAGAGGAACAGACTTGGTACCAGTCCCAGCCATGACTTTACCTGGAATTGTGATTTGTAAACAGTTAGTGAATCCTTCTTCTCTTTAGTTTTTTCATGAGGCACACAGCTAAAGCATCCCTGCCTCAGCCTTATTCGGGAAGTCAAACACGAGGGGGTTGGGCTGTCCATGACACCCTCTAAAATGACTGGTTCATAATGACGATAAAAACTGCCAAAGTGACTGTTTTGCTTTCTTTTTTAGTGTGCATTATTCAGAACTAATTTTTTTCTCCCCTAGAGGTATTTGAAGCTTCCCCTCCTCCAGCTTTTGCATCTTTCACTGTAACTCTTTTGTCACAAGCAGCCTGATAAACTCATTCCCTTCACACCAGATGCTACTCCGCTTTCTTCTAAAAACACCTGGTTAAAAAGTGAAGACCAGGACAACAGCATAATAGGTTAGTGCTATACCGCCTGGACACAGAAGCGTTTCAACAAATCCAACATGATTGATGATAGAGTCACTTAATTTAGCTGCGCAGAGAGAGATTGTGGTGACTGAGGGCGCGTGTCACTGTCTTCAAAGAAAAATCATTTTTTTACAGAGCTGTGGTGTCTCTGATTATAATTTATAATGTGGTCTGGTGCTAAAGTTTACCATCCCTGCTTTTAGCAAGGAGGAATTTTGCCTGCATTATAAAACACATGTTTCAAATATACATTTTTTGCAACTGGATATTGAAATAAAATTATCCAAACATACATGCAGTTAGGTCATTTCTGAAACATAGTATTCCCCGAGTGTTTTCTTCCAAGGGTTTTAAAAATATCCTTCATGTTCATGATTTTCCCTCTTTGCTAGTGAAAAATACTTCTGTTCTGCTTTCAATCTCTCTTCAGAGAGAATGTTTAAAGTTTGTCTCAGATCTTGCAAAAGCATTGCTTAAGAGTTGTGTGCACTTAAAGCAGTTCTCCATAAGGAAACCTGGCTACTTCCCAGTTTGTGTGTGAGTGAGATTAGTACTCCTTCTCAGGACAAAATGAATTTGAATGCGGAGCGAGATTATCCTAGGAAGACTCGCTGTCTCCGGTGTGATGTTCTCCCTTGCAGCCACCACCAGTAATTTTTTCTGCATATTTTAGCAAAAAGCTTGAAGAATGCAAATCCCAGTGTCGGGTGATGACATCGGGTGGGATTTTTCCCTGCTGCACACGTTGTGGGCTCATGGTGGGGTGAACTGCTCTGGCCCCAGAGGATCTAGGGGAACTCTGTCTTGGCCCAGCCACCAACTGGAGTATCTTGGCCACATGCTCCATATCGGCAGCTGCTTCCTTCAGAGGTCATGCCTGCACAAGGACTTTTTTCAAGGATGTTTATCTAGTGTGCCACACGGTCTCTCCAGGGAGAAGCAGAAGGGCAGAAGGGCAGAAGGGCAGAAGGGTGTCCCCCGCAGAATCTTGCCATCACGGACCACCACTGTGTACCTTTCTCTTCCACTACCGGGGAAGGATTTGTTGAGCTTAACATCTTCTTGCTCCAGGAAAACAGAAGATGCCTGCACCACCATCTGTACCAGGCTTTGGCTTCTCTCTTCGTGAAACCTGTGTAGGTTTGTAATGCAGTGTAACTAGCTGACTTGGGGGCTTTAGTACGCGGGTAGATAACACGTCTTAGTCATTATCAGTCACTTTACTGCCCTTCCGCAGTCCCCCGGTCCTGATACCCTTAGCACCCCCAGAAGTCTGTGCCTCCCTGCTTCCTACAATCTCTCCTTTATTTTACACATGTGTATATGTGTATTTTAGGGCTCTCATTAAAAGAAACCATGTGATACTTAACTTTTTCCATGTGGCTTATTTCAGTTAGCGCGATGGTCTCAAATTCCATCATTTTCATGCAGATGGCGTGATCTCATTCTTCTTGTTGGCTGAAATGTATTTATGCTTTCTGTATCACAAAGATACATCATCTGTCTCCACTGTGTGCACAGAACACATTTTCTTGCTGAGTGTACCAGGCTGTTTCCTGAGCTTAACTGTTATGAATTAGGCTGCTGTAAACACGGATACACATGTGTCACCCTGGTGTGACATCTCCAGCTCATCGGAGAAGGTGTTCAGGAGAGGTACAACTGAGTCCAGTGGAATTTGTGCCTTTACTTCCTTCAGGGATCTGCATACTGCTTTCCACAGCGGCTAAAGGTGCTCAGCATGGGTTCAGGTACTTATTTGTCATTTGTTACTTGTGCTTTTGAGAAATGTCTACTTAGTGCTCTTACCCGTGTTTCGATTGGATCATTTGTTTTTGTCTCTTTCATAAGACAGAGGCAGGCTTGGCCTGTGAGGCTCGGGAGGAGGGAAAGGAGGTTTGGTTTGCAAACATTCCTAGTCTAATCTAGCCAGTGGCTTCAGCTCTTTTCAACCACAGTGTAGGCATCAGCATGGACATGTGTAACGCCACATATTCCTTTCTGACCAATAGAGTAAACTACACCCAATTTTTTATCTATCCTATGGAACGAATTTGATTCCTGGGTCAACATTTATGTACAGCTATACTATTGATTAACTGTGTTCATCATCGATCTTTTGATATTTATACCAAAAACAAGATAATTTCATAGAGGTCATACTTATGTCTAGTGCTCAGGAAGCGTCCTCTAGGAACTTTGTTGTAAGTGTTGCTTTGAAAATTAACGAGAGGTGAAAAAGCTTGACATACAATGTTAAGGAGAAAACACACTTGCACACACATAGATGCGCACACTCACACAGAGCAAGACACATGACTGAGCGTCCAGAACCAACCCCAGTTTAGTGCATTCACCCCTACCCTTCGGTGCGCGGAGGACAATGGGAAGGAACCCTAATGGTGCCTTCCCTGGGGGTGGGAAGATGTTTCCCTTCCTCCCCTCACCTTCTGCATTTCTAGTTTCTGCATCATGGTTGTGGACAGGCTTTACAGTCAGAAACAAAAGCCTTTAAAAACACATGCATGTAAAAACTTTGGAAACTACTTCAAAAAGTAATAAAAATAAAATTAAATTACCCATAGTCTCCCTATGTGGAACTAACATGCTTTCTTTAAAAATGTATTTATTTTCTTTGAACATTTTCCATATCCAGGGTGGGTTGGTTCATGCTGTACTGGCTCAGCTTGTTTATTTTGAGTTCATTGAGGGGCAGCGTTTGCTGCTGCCTGCCCTCGAGAGTGTGACAAGGGTGATGGAACTCAGGGACCTGTGTCCCTGTGAGGCTCTGGGCTGTCTTGAGTGTGGGCAACTCGCTAAACTGGGTGTCATACCAGAATTGAAAGAGGAGTCCCCAGTGTCAATGGTGTTTTAATTCAGTGTTGTCTCTTGGGAGGTCCTGGCTCATTATTGCTTGTGTAGCTTTTGGGGTGCTGGGATGGAGCTTGGGACCTGGAGCGAGCTGAGTAAGTGCACTCCTGCTGAGCTGCATCACGGTTTTAGAAGCTGGCTGACCAGATGTTCGCCCAGGGAGCAGGGGCAGAGCAGGAGCAGGAGGAGAGCAGGAGCAGGAACAGAATCTCCTCCAGAGTTGGGCTTCAAGGCCCAGGCAGTCTGCTTCCTGGAAGATGGAAGCAAGGAGGATTTTCAAGGCTATTGTTATGGATTAAGAACTGGTGGTCAATTTAAGGCCAGCTGGATTATATCAGGATGGCACTGAGCGTAGATGCTCCACCTGAGGAAAGTTGCCAGCATAAATAGAGGTGGAGAAGGAGAAGGAAGGTGTTAATGCGTTATTGCACTGAGGCGCTGAGGCGTTGTGGGTTCTCCTACGTGTTGCTGTTTGAGCCATTGGTTCTCCTGGAGAAGCTCTGGTCCTCACATCGAGCATTGCTTCCTGGCTCTGGAGGGGAAGACATGTGCCACTTGGTCTCCAAGATGAACTTGTCATGCTGGCTTCCTGGCATGTACCTGACTGCGCTTGTTGTCGGTGGAGCTGGGGCCTCCGTGTTGCTGAGGATGGCTGTGGTGCTTTTCAGGACAGCCCTGGTCTTTGTTGTGACTGTGACTTCACAGCTCCAGCGTGGAACCCTCATGCCACTAGCACAGCTTCCTTTAGCCCACTGGAATGGACTTTCTGGATTCCACTGCTGACCTTTGGGCCTTCCTGGCACGGAATCATAAAAGAGACTGGCATGTGTCCTTCTTGTGGGCTCTGGACCTCCAATTGGACTCATGGGAGGCATTGTCATGAGCTCTGGGTTTTCATCTAGACTCTTGTGGGACATTGCTGTGGGATTTAGGCCTTTGACTAAATATTCTATGTCTCTGGTGTTGTGGACAGATTTCCTGCAGTTACTTGTGTTAACTCTGGGTGACTATCATAAAACAATATTGTAAACTCCATGTCCTGATTCTAATTGTTCTCTGCACAACTCTTGACTACAACAGTTATTTTCTGGGTAAATAGAGTTCAGCTTATGTACCCAATGTGGCCATCTGCATCTCTTGAGCTACAGTCTACTTCCTACAGCCTAGCCTCCCAAGGTGACGAGGAATCTGGGCATGTGGCCCTGGGTGTCCTCTGCTCAGGAAGCTCTAAGCTCTGGGCACCCTGAGAATCCTCTGCCTTCATTTTCCTGTCCCGTGCTTGAAGGTATGGCTGGAATCAGAATCTTTCGAAGCCTAATGGAGAAGAATTGAGTGTCATTCAGGGGTCAAGATCAGACATGCTCAGCTCTGTCTGTGGGACAAGAGGGATTGAGGGGAGCCTGAATTTAGGGAGACAAAAGGGCCCTTGGAAGAACCACAGAGAGCAAGAACTTGCCAGGGGCAGGAAACAGTGTTGGAAAGAGCCAGGTGTGTGCACGCGTGGGCAGATACAACTGCTCGGGTGTGTGAGCACACGTGTGTGAGACAAGGACCTCTCCCTTCCTGGGACCTGTAAAGTAGAGGAATTCGAATGAGCGAGGAGAAGCAATGCCTCATCTCCCAGGAGCAGGTGAGAAGGGAACAAGCCTCCAGGACTGAGCCCAAGAAGGGGGTGGAGCGTTGCCGTCAGGAAGGGTGGCCTCAGGGGTCATGGACAGAGGACGGTGGCCCTGTGGGCCTGGAGAAGGCAGATGGCTGCTGAACCTGGAAGGGCAGAGGCCACCACCAGCCATGCCAGGGAGGGGGCCAGGACACCACAATGGGCAGCTTTGGCATTGACAGGTGACAGCTACCAGTAACCACACAGTTGCCACATACTCATACAGCACCCACAAACTCACACACTCACCCCCTTACACACCCACCTTCACTCTTGAGTGCCTGAAGGTACACTGGACAAGAACTGCTACGTTCCTCTGTGTTCACAGGCTGACACATCAGCTGCAGATGGTGCTGGTGAGGAGGCGCTCTTAGCCTGGCTCAGCCGCCTTGGATGCTACTCTCAGGTTGAAGGAAGCCATTCTCAGGCTCCATTCCTGCTCTGGTGCCATGTTTGTGTCTTTCACACCTGAAGGCGATGGCCCTCAAGGCAAGGTGTCCATGAGGCCACCGGACTGGGACTGTGGAAGGGGACCCTTTGCAAAGGGGATTCCTGTGTTTCTAGAGGAAGCCTGAGGGGATCTGTTTGCCTTTGGCCACACCAGAGTGAAATGAGAAGCTCGCTCTGTGAGGAAAGGGCCCTCACCAGAGAGGAACAAACTGCTGGTAACTTGACCCTGGTCTTCCCAGCCTCCAGAACTGTGACAAATCTGTCTGGGGCGTTACTGTAGTAACATTCTAGAGGGAGCGAGACAGCTTCCTTCTCAGGCAGCCCAGTGAGTGGGTGCTGAAGCCCAAAAGACTTGGTGGGGAGCGACCAGTCCCTCTGGCCACCTCGGGGACACTGGGAAGGGCAGTTTCATCTAGAGCCTTTGTTCCAGATGCAGCACTGCGCCATGCTCCTCCCCACTCCTTCCTCAACTCCACCCACTTGCTGCTCCCCAGGGCTGTTCCAGTCATTACCACGCACAGATCTCGTCCTTGGACAGTGTTTCCTGAGGGACTTAGCATGTGGAGTTGCTGCTAGAAGTGGCCCAAGGGCCCTGGGATAGGAGTGGGGCTGAGCTGGGTGCCCGCTCCTGTCCGCGGTGCCCCTGGAGTGTCGTGGAGCTCCAGGTGGTGGTGACTCTGGATGGGAGCTGGAGGAAGTGAGTCAGCAGGAGATGCAGGGGTTGGCATCCGAGACGCTGGGGAAACACTGGGTCTTATTCATCTTCCCGTGGCTGAGACACAGTCCCCAATACCTGCCAGTTAAAGGAGGAAAGGTTTATTTTGCATCGCGGTTTATAAGGGTTTCAGTCGATAATTGGCTGGTCCAGGGCAGAGTGACATTGTGGAGGTCCTGGGATGAAAGCTACTCACATCAGGACAGCCAGGAAGCAGAGAGAAGAAGCAGAAAGAGGAGCAGGGGAGGGAGGCCCGCTCTCCAGGGTCCACCCCTAGTGGCCACAGCCCACCCTGGACAGCTATAAACACATCTGTGAACCGATCCACCTGTGAGTGTGGCACCCCATGATCCTATCGCCTTCCCAAAGCTATGAGCACAGGGGCTTTGAGGTGACAGCTCCTCCTGGGGAAATGCAGAGCTGCTGAGGAGTCCAGTCAAAGCCGACTTTGTAGGATAAGGCTGAAGAGTGGTCCTGTCATTTTCTGTTGCTGCTCTAAGACCCTGTTACAGGCTGGTTAGCTTAAAGCAACACAGGTTTGTCACCTTGCGGTTTGGAAGTTAGAGATCCGAAATGGGTCTCTGTGTACTAATGTCAAGCTGTCATCCAAAACACGTTGTTTGGAGGGCTCTGTTTTACAAACTGTCCTGTGCTTTCTGGTTTACAGAGGCCACAGGTAGCCCCCAATCCATGGCCTACAGGAAACGATCGCACCATTCCAGCCTTTGCCCTGTCTTCAGGCTCCTCTCACTCTGTTCCCTTCCCTCATGACCTCTGAGAAGCTCTTGGTGTTGCTTGAGTCCCAGCCAAGTAACCCAGGACAATTGCCCATCTCCAAATACCCAACGTCCCAACAGTTGTAAGAGTCTCTTCTGACAGGTTTCGGGAATTAGGATGTGGGCATCTGTGGAGCCATTGTCCTGCCTACCACCGCGATTAATCATCACTTTGTGTGGAGTGTGAAAGCCACTCAGCTGCTGTGTCAGCACAGGAGGAGACTCAGTCCTCCTGCAGCTGCAGAGCTGATGATGTAACCTAGCCCAGGAACGAGAAATTTATCAGAGTTCCAGAGGAGGGCCATACCTCTGCCCTGATCGCCTGCCACACCCTGGCTGGGCCTCTGGTTGAGAAGGAGTGTGACATGTTATGGGATACCTGAGGTGACTGTGAAATCCAAGGGTCCTTTGAGCTTTGAACCTGCACAATGGCCACACCAGATAGGTTTGTCCCTTTATCTGAAGATGGTGGGGAAAGGACTGTACGCAGCCAGACGGTACAAACCATCCTATGTGCCCACCCCCACCTCCTGCCGGCCACCAGTGACCTAACTAGAGCTAAGGTTGTACCTGTTAAAACAGGAGAGCTGGAGGACGCGGCTAACACAGGCAAGTGGAGGTAATAGAGTATGAATGCTCTGTGTCCTGTAAATGGTGGACTAAGGAAGTCTGCTTTTGCTTTAAAAAAACATTAGATAAAATACAGCACCAAACTCTGCTTCAGCGCTTGTGTGTCAAGTGGATTAGAACCACCAAAATCATCGTGAGTTTCCTCCATCTGTGGAAGCATAAGAAAGCAGGGAGATCCAATCGGGAGGTTGACGGCAGACATCCAGACAAAAAGTTGTAACATCTTGCACGGTTTCCACACTTAGTACACCCTAGTCTGTTGGCTGAAGATCTCAGGTCCACAGGAGAAAAATCTCTGTGTAACGGTCAGCACAGTGGTAGGTCTCCCAGTTCTTCCCCAAGGAGACATGTGGCCATTTACTCAAGTATCATGCATAGCAAAAGAGAATGCTAAATATTTTCAGGATTGTTGGGTATAGAGTCTGTGTTTGACACCGAGGTGGGGTATTCGTCTTGCTCTCCCCATTGAGTGAGATAGAAAAGAGACATGGAGAATTGGCCACAGCATTCTAGTCCATTGACCCGAGCAGGGGTCACTCCCAGGCCCAAACTGTTTAATGAGGGTCCACACTCATGGTGGTTATAGTGAGGATATAAATGTCCCCCCAAAGTATCATGCATTCAGAGGTGGGGTTTTGGAAGATTAGGGCTATGGGACACTCCAGCTGACTTGTTAGAGGGTAAGGTCCGCTCTCTGACTGAGGACGTGACCTGGAAGGGTGCATCTCCCCCCCTAGCTCCTCCCTGCTTTCTGCTTCCTGGCTGCCATGATGTGAGAAGGTCTCCTCCACTTGACCATTTCTCCGTGTGCTTCCTTCCTTGGAGCCAGCCGACCATGGCCTGAGTCCTCCAAAACCCATGAGACAAAAGAGGCCCTTCCTCCGGGAACAGTGAGTGCTGGGCATGTTATCCAGGGACATGAAACTGACTAAGACAATGGCAGAATGCAAGAAACTCACAGTGGTGCCATAGCTGTGGGTAAGAGCTATTGTGTATATAGGGTTAGATGTACACTTCTGAAACACCACCTGTCCCCTACCTTCCAATAGTGATTCTCTCATCAAAAAACATCATGTTTTTTAGAGAAGGCAGAGACCCTAAAGAAGCAGAGGTGCCCTTCACATATATGCCTCACACACATGCTCCTACATACACCACATACACTCTCAAAGGCTCCCCAAAAGACTGAAAAAAAGAAGTGCTGAGTTTTCTTGGAAGTCGGCCCTTCAGCTTAACCAGTGATGCCTTTGCCTCTTCTGTTAGTAAACTTTCATACTATGACAAATACCTGAGATATTCCAATTAAAAAGACAAGAGTTTCCTTTTGGCTCATGGTTTTGAAGATTTCCATCTATGACCAGTAAGCCCTGTTGTTTTGAGGCTGTGGAGGTTTAGGCTATCAAGATGGTGCTAGGCGGTGGAGGGACTCCATTCACCTTAGGGCAGTATGAGAGAGAAAGAGGAAGCAGAAGAGCTGAGTCCCATCCGCTGCAGGTGAGCCTACCCCAACAACCCAAGGTCTCCTCTTGACCCTGTATGTTCAAGTTTCTCCATCTCCCAAAGGTGACAAGCTGGGGCCAAAGTCTTAAAACATACAGGACCTTGAGAACATTCTAGAACCAAACTAGTTTTCTATCTACTGGTCAATTTCTATAGGTTGAGTGTCACTACCACACATTCTCTGCTTGTTATTCATGCAAACTGAATTCTGGCTGAAGCTCACTGAATTTAAGGTAGAAAGAAATTGATTAGGCGGCTCTGTCTCACTGAAATCAAATTTGTCGTGATTTTAAACTTTCCTGTAATCTACTCTACTTCCCACTTAATGAAATTTCTCATTTCTCACAAGAGGTTATGTTCAATTTCCGTTCGAGACATAGCACTGATTTGTGTTCTAGGAAAGGCAGTCTGGCCAGATGCTGTCCTCATTATGGGTAGGCAGACAATAACTGTAATAACTTTTTAAAAAAGTGTAATAACTCTTCAGTGAAGAACAGCGTGAACTCGGTGCCAGGATGCAAGAGCCAGCGAGAACAGAAAACAGTGCACCAGACTTCCAACTCTAAAATCTTACTGTCGGTTTTATTTAATTTTATTTTGGGGAAAGAAAACCCTCAAGGACACTTCATTGGGGACCTAATATAATTTCTAGTGATGTGATATCAAGTTGTTTACAGCTCTGCGAGACTTACAACAGAGGCTATGTGCTCTCATATGGAGTCAGACCTGAAACTGAAACTCACTGTCCTGCTTGGTAGCCACCTCCTGTGGGCAGGACACCTAAATGCTGTGGCCCATAGTTTCCTTATGTGCGGAACAAGTGTCTGTGCATCCTGTTCGCCTCCCCAGATGTGTGTGAGGATTAAAGGAGATGGTGCTCATGAATATGTAGCACAATACTTCTATATAATAAATATTTAGTAAAAACTACATAGAGTGAAATTACTCTGATAGTGGCCGTGATACTCCATAGTGAGGTGAAGAGTTTCCATCCAGACAGCTTTTGACTAAATGCGGGGAATCCAGTTTTTGACTATAATTATTAAAAACCACATCATTACTTTTTGATTTGCAGAAACATTCCAGAATGTAAACATCTTAATGCACGACAGAATGCAATTATGTGAGAGGAATGAGAGCTCACAAAAGCACAGCCGTGGAGTAGACACCATGGAGTCTCTCCCCCATCAATTATTCAAAGTGGCTGTCTCTTGTACTTTAAACAATAGACATAAAACTGCCACAGAAAGCTCAGTGTTTTCAGCTTGCCTCCTGTAACTTTTTGTTTCATACGGAAGATCACTGGGTTCCCTAGAAAATTGGCTTTGGGGAAGTGTTGTTTGGCTCTTTGAGAAGATAGCATTTCTACTATGGATAACAAAAATGTATCTTCAGTGGCCAACCTCTTCTTGCCTGCAGGCTGAGGGCCAAATTAGGGAATTTAAAATATTTTATGGTGTAGCTGCCTTCACTCACATTGGGAAGTGTGATCCTTTGCTGGGAGCCTGGGGTCAGGAGGAGGGGACCCCATAGCCCCGGACCCCTCTCAGCTACGCCCATTGTTTACTGTTGGAGGTGACTTCTGATTCTCATCTCTTCCCAGCAGAGCTGGGTTCAGAACCGAGTCCCATTTGTGGGAATGGAAGGCCTGGGTGACCTGTGGGAATCCTCTGCATCTACCATTCCCTGAAGGGCCAATTACAGGGCCCGGCACATGCACACCTAGTGTAAGAGAGAGAGTATAACCTCAGACAAAACTGTGATTTCTGCAGAGATAAAACCCAGGGAGGGCTGGAGGGAGAGAGAAAACCTTCAGCACTCTTTGTATAGTGCTCAGAAATGTTCCTGGGATAACTTCTGCTGGCTTTGCACAAAGCTGTCTGATGAGCCCTGCACCTCCTCTTCTCCCCGCCCCCAAATCCATCCCCCTCATCACTCCTCCGCTCAGCATGCTGTTCCTCGGAGGGCTCTAGAGGCCTACAGAATTTTACTCCTGAATTTCAAGTTCCACTGTAACAAAGACCCCTTTTCCTATTGATTTTGTCCCAGTTTTCTGGAAACTCTCGATGATTCTTGGCATCTCTGCATCAGTCTCAGAGTCATCTCTTTCTTTTCCCTTTGGAGCTTTGTCAAATAAATCAACATAATTGTGTCGACTTATTCCTTTAAAAGCAGAAAGGCTTCATTCTGATCTTCAAAATGGCGTGGTGATTTTAGAAATATTTTCTTTGGATTTTTGTTGCCTTCTTTATTTTTAAAGTAAATAATCCAAATATTGAATTTCTTTTTGTTAACAAGAAGACCTGGGTGGCTGAGGGAGACTTCCTTCCTAAGAGGCAAAGGTTCACCTGACAATACCATTATTGGTTCAAACACAATTCCTTCAAATATAAGGCTTTTTGCAGGAGACAGTGTAATTATAGCTGTCATTACACAGCTGAAGTATGTCAGATGAAATACATCTCTTTTTCCCTCAAAGATCAGTATAATACCATGTACTAAAGGGAAATTATCTCCGTGTAAACAAAAGAGAGCTAGAGAGCTTTTCAGAGGGGGCTGGAAACATCAGATGCTGGGTTTCTGTTGTAAATGTATATTCCCCTCCTGGAAAGGGCTGCATGTACCCATGCAGTCATTGCTTGAGGTCATAGATAATGACTGTCAACTCCACTTTTCAGGAGAAAAGAGAAATCACCGCTTGAGTATGTCCAAGAGTTTCCAGCCCATCAAAGGAATTTTCAGAGTTTCCCATAAGACAAGAAGTCAGACCTGCAAAGGAACAAGAACATTCACCACAGGAATCTTTTTACAGTAATCATCCTGGCAGTAAATTAACAAGTTATTAGCAAGAAATTATTAAATAAGCTACACTCCAGCCATGTATTTGAGTAGAGATGCTGCTTGATTTGCAGTGGGGCTGCATTCTGATAAATCCATGTTAAGTCAAAAAATGCATTCTGTGCACTTAATTGCCAAATACCGTAACTCAGTCTAGTTGACTGTAAAATACCCAGAATGCACTTATTGGCCTGTGGTTAGGCAAAATTACTTAATACAAAGCCCGCTTGACAGGAAATCATTGACTGTCTCGTGTAACTCATTGAATACTGGGTGGAAAGGAAAAACAGAAAAGACATCTAGATATATTTCCTTGTCTTCTGAGTGCTGAAAATTAAGTGGCAGCAACATAAGGACTCTCTGTAGTATGCAAGCATTTGACTCAAGTGATCACTACATCTGTATTCACAAGTAAAAGTCTATCTACATGACATTGACCTACACACGGAGGGTGCAACAACACTACCAATTCTACTGATTGAAACTCTGAGTTTCTGTATACGTATTCATGGGCATAGAGAGAAGCTTGGAAAGATATGCTTCCAAATATTCAGGAAGCCTCACTATTGTTGATGTGATTAGGAACAATGTTTGCTTGCTTTATACAGTTTTGAAATCCCTCAAAGTTAGCTGGGTGTGGTTGTGCATGCCCATAATCCCAGCGCTAGGGAGGCTGAGGCAGAGGGATTGTTGCAAGTTCAAGACCAGCTTGGACTACAAAGAGAGCTCAAGGCCAGCCTGATGTGCACAGGGAGACCCTGTCTCGAAAAGAAAAAAAAGAAAAAAAGAAATTGCTTAAAGTTGAGATCAGCTGGTTGTTTTGCCACATGAATTTTATCAGGTGTAAATTTAAAGAGGACCACTTAGATTGCTTGAATTTTATATATATATATGTGTGTATGTATATAATATATCATATATATGTAATGTTTAAACAGCAAAGTGGCCTTTACTGTAGGAAATATGCTTCCGGTATTTGATTTAGTTGTTTGTTTTTGTCAGCAGTGGGCCATTGGCTACAGGAAGGTAGAGGGCCTCAGCAAATGGCCTTCAGTGCGGGCTGTGCACATGCCTCCTGGAAGTTCCTGTTCTCTGGTTTCCCAGGAATGTTTTACAGAAGATTTGGATTCCAATTTTTACCCAAAGTTTTAAAACTTACTTTGCATGTAAAAGATAAAATGGCAATGCAATCTCCAGTCCTTTTTGGGTGTTTCTGGGACTCTCTCTGTTCTACTGTAGGCCTAGCAGAAACTTTGCATTAAAAATATCCTCTTGATGTTTCTATGAAACTATTTTTGGAAAAGTGCCAAGCATGTGCTCAACAAATGTTTTACCCTAGAAATGTTTTGCCATAATCACAAACTGATTGAATAACCACTCTAATGTAAGCGTTTTTTTGTCCATATGGTCTGATGTTTTGTTCATTTGCTGGAAATATGTGCTTTGTTTTTGGCTAAAATCAGGTTCGTATGTGCTGAAAAATGAAGGTCTGTGTATTTCCATAGCCAGATTGTTGTAACATGAGATCTGTGAAAGATTATAGAAATCAGTTAATAAACATTTGGCAAGAAGTGAAAAGAAAGCTATATATGGGATATGTTTTCATAGCAAAAACATTTGATTTTGATCAGCTCCATGTCAAGGAGGAATTAGAATTCATTTCAGCTCTGGTATGCCTGGGATACTGACAGCCGGATTATCTTAATTGGAAACATATTTGCACACTCAGAATTGCTGGAGACACAAAGCTTCCATTTCAAACCCCCCGTTTATCTGAGAATCTCTGCTCCCCGGATCACTACTGACAGGAGCAAAGCAAAAAGGCTCCTAAACACCAAACAGAAGTCGTAAATCCTCGGCATGCCCGCCCTTCTCTTAGAAGTCTATAAAAGATTAGGAGCCACAAATGCAGACAGGACGCCCAAAAGTGAGACTAAAACAGAATGAAGCAGAAAGGGGCTGCTGGCGCTGTGAGAGCCCGAGGGGCACTGGTGAAGCCCTGCAGTAGGCCCTGTGAGCAGGCCATTAGGTCGGGGCCACTGCTTATAGGAGTACTCAGTGCCAGACGCTGATGGTCTGCTTCCCGAATCTGCTCCTCAGCCACCAGTGCTGCACAACACTCTTGGGTGTAACTCACCTCTTCAAAAATGCATGGACAGCAAGTCTAAAGAGAACAGTCATCACACCGCTGACACTCACGGTTATTCCGGTATTAGTCTCGTGGCTGGCACCTCTAGCAATGAACGGGATGGAAACACCAAGAACACAATTCTAGCCGAGCGGCAACATGGCTCCTGCAATACATACACTGGGTGCCATTTATCCGAAATGCCTGGGCAGCGGGAATGTTTGCGTATATAGCCATCATGAGGTAGCTTTGGATGGCATCCAAGTGTAAAGACAAAATTCATTCACGTGTCCTGCATATGTTTTGCACGTCACTGGAAGGTGGTTTTGTATGGCATTTTCAGTGTGCTGTGTGTTACTGGGACTCCCCCACTATCCACACATAAGATTGAGGGAGGCATTTTCCATCGATGGCCTTATGTCAGATTTTGGAGCACTTCTGATTCCTGATTTTCAGCTTGGGGAGCTTAATCTGTATGTGTTTTGGCCTGGCATTTTCATACATATGTCATGAGACATTTCTAGGTTTTCTTATGGAAAAAAAAATGGCCAACTAGGGTATAACTAGTCTTCTAATGAGGCAGAAAGTTCCACAGGGATGTTGGAAGACGGTGTCGGGTTCCATTAAAGAAAAACCACCCTACAAGAACCTGCTTGTCATCAGCCACATCCTTCAAGGCATAGGAAAACAAAACCAAAGGTCTGCTTTGCAAGTTGTAAGTAGGACTTTCTTGCTCTGAAATCACCGAGCAGAGAGGTAAGGTGGCACGGTGGCACGGGCAGGTGGCACGGGCAGCAGACCTGGCCCCTGGCACAGGACGCTGTATACCCTGACCTGCTATGGGCCACAGACAGCAGAAAGCAGAAGCACGTGGCAGCGACGGGGGAAGGGAACCCTCAAATGTGAGGGAGGATTCTCAAGAAGACTCTTTCTTTGGATTTCTGAAAAGCACAAGTGTCTTTTCCTGCAGAAAAAAAGAAATGAAATTTCATTCAACCTGCTGCCGTTAGTTTGCAATTTTATTCTGAGAAAGTTTAGCATTTGCCTTTCTCTCGGGCTGCTGGGAAGGAAGGCGGTGATGTCTTTCTCACAGCTGCAGGGAGTTTCCGACTTAGCTTTCATGCGGGGCATCTCCCTAGACCGGGCAAGGAAGGAGCAGCCCATGCTAGAATGGGACCCTTGTGTCTCACAAACCAGGGTTTCAGAATCAAAGACCAAGCGAGCATACATCACAGCTTGGATGGAAACCATACTTCGTTTTGAATGGAAATGTTCTGTCTGGAATGAAGAGACATTTTTGCAGAAGGGATAAAATGAATGAGATTGCGTCCTCTGTCCTGTAGAGCATGAGAGGGCCCCTGAGTCATTTAAAGAGCAGGGCTTGCCAGGCTATCCTGCAGAGAACACAGAATCAAGATCTATTTGCAAGAGCTCTGCAAATGCCTGTGATACCAAGAAATGCGGCTGAGACCCAAATTCTGAACTAAATGCTCAAGATGTTTACATATATCCTCAAGAACTTACATTTAAATGGCACGTAGACAGGTCCCTATTTGGCTGAGTTAGCCTAATAAAAGCACCCTAAAATGTCACTATGACTGTATTATATTCTTAGATATTAATTTAAACAATCCTCATGAAAACAGTGATGGTGGCAATTGCTTGGCTTTACAAAAAGTCTTTGCTCTTGGAATTCATCGCTGTGGAATGGTGCGGACTATAGGGGGGTGGGGAGCAGGGGCGTTCTACTGAGCTGAGCACCAGGAGCAGACCTTACGCTCAGCCCGCCTAGCGGTTACACATCAGCCCAGATCTGGCAGCAAGCCCAGTGCTGACTTTCCTGAACTCGCACCTTAGCGGTGAGAAGTGATACCGTCTCGGCCTTCCCTCTCCTGGAAAGTACTTCTACATTTTCTTCTCTAGTGTTTGCTTTCAGGGAGGATTTTTACAGAGGAAGAATTTCCTAGAAACTGGGAAATTTCACTGCTTCTGATTTTCTACTGTAGGGAGAATTCACAAATCTTTGTCAACTCATCCTGTAACTGCTGGCTAAGATTCCTGTCAGTGGTTCTTGTGTCCCTGTTCCCCTGTATATGCTGGAGTCAGGACCCGGCCATACCTGGGCACTGTAACCTTTGCCTGTCCTTTTTGTCCCTTAATTCCCCCCGTAGCTGTCCTTGTTAAGGTTTTTAAGGGCTTCTTGTGCTTGGTGGTGGTGCTGGTTTGGTTTTGAGGAATATACAATGCCCAGGTTTTTCCTTTTTGTTTCACCTAAATGACAGCTAAAAAGGAACCAAATCTGTGTGAAAGCCACAGCTATCTGAAAAGAGTCCCTCCCTCGGTCACCTCTGTCATTCAGGTAGATCCATCAGAACGCATGCTTGGGTCAAAGAACTCTGCTCTGGTTGACAGTGGAAAGGAGCCAGGGCATAGAATTCTCTGTTTCACCTCGGTGCTTTGGAATTTTCTTCTAAAAGAGTTCATCGATCTTAATAAAAACTCTGCTTATCACTAAAAGAATCTAATATTTTCCTTCGGTTCTAATTTATCTTTGATTTTGAGGGGGCCCCATTGAATACTCTAAATATATAAAGACAATGGAACATACAAAAAGAAGGAAAGAAAGAAATGAAAAGTAAAAGTTACTGGGGTTCAGTTTCAAACTCAAGAAAAAATTCTTGGTCAAATTCATGGAAATTCTTGGCTTTTTTTTTTTTTTTTTTTTTTTTTTTTTTTTAGTTGGCCTAAAGAAGGTTTTAGGGAAGATAGCTTTGTTACAAGGATCTTGTCTATTTACCAGAAATCTGCATTAATATCTACTGAAACTTATGCAAGGTCCAAACCTCCACAAGTATTTAGATTTATATAGAAAATAAGAATTAGGCTAAATAAATAAACCACACTGATGATTGCGGCTTTATGGATCCTTGCCAATTTCTAAAGCAATCAGGAGGTAAACAGATAAACTAGTGCACCTAGACAATGGGATGTCCTTCAAGAAATGGAAAATACGTCACAAAAAGACACAGAGGAGACTCATGTGTTCATTACTAAGTGAAGGACGCGCGTAAAAAGCCTACTCAGGGCACATTTCCAGCTGTGTGACTAGTGAGTTACAGTTCTAGGGACAGTTCAATTCCTGGTACAAGCAAACATTTTAAAGATAAAATTATTCAGCTGGGCATGGGATCATTTGTCTGCAATCCCAGACCCCAGGAGGCTAAAGCAGACGCGTTACAAGTTCAGATCCAGCCAGGACAATTTAGAGACTTAGGGAGACCCCGTCTCAAAATAATGACATAAAAGGGGGTGGAGATGCAATTAATTATAACTGACAGCTTCTATTTTATCTATTGATGGTTCCTGGTTCCCACGATCTAGGCTGATGCTCAGCTTCAGGGTAGCCTTTAAAAAAATTTGTTTAGAAAAATAATTGGAGATTGGAAGAAATCTCTTGAAAAAACTTCCCTTGGAAAGAGACTATTTGAAAAGTACCGTATTTTACCACACTATTACTGAGCTCTGATCAGGCTCTTAGAAAAGGAAGGAGGCCTTCAGTTGGGATGATGGTGTGGGAGAGAGATGTGCAGACCCTTTGACCCTTCCTTCCACAGCTGGTAGGAACCATCCGGGGTGCTCAGGACCAGTGATATTTAGCAGGAGGAGCTAGCAGGTGAATACAAAGGGAACTTCCAGCAGATGTGCTCAGAGGAAGCTGCGTCTCTTACTGAGTGTTTGTAGCATGTCTTGGCTTGGAACCTGACCTGTGGGGAGAAGAAATGTGAACCTGAGGCCAGCAGGGACACGCTGGAGAGGCCATGGTGGGAGTTGCCCAGGGGCGGGCCAGTGCATACTTCGGGGCGCATACCTCGGGCGGGGACGCCTCCTCTCCACCACCCCTGTGCTGTCCTGATTCTCTTGTGACTCAAGGCACTTGGCGTCTCCTCAGCTTCAGCACCTATTACTTCCTCTCTGCTGTGACCCGCCTTGAGATTCACACGCTTTCCCTTCAGGGTCTATGCATTTACCTGAATATTTTTCTATGCCTTTTTAATTTGAATCTTGTTGGCAGTAACTTACCCTTTTCTTGCTTTATGAATTTGTCCCCAGTGGTCTTCGTGTTATCATGGGCCATCAAAGTCACCTGCGCCATGTGACCCACTAGAAAGGTTGCTGGGAATTTGGCCTGGGTGCCTGGAGAAGTGAGACATCCCTCTCCCAAATGCCATCCAGGAGCCTGTTGGAAAACGTCCACATCCCCCATCTCTCCTCTTGCTAATCTTCTTCTAAGCTTTTTTAAGGTAATATTTTTCATTATAGTATTGAACATGGCCCATTCATTCTCTATTCCCTTCTCCTTCTGGTCTTTGTCACTTTAAAGAGGTTTTGAAATCTAATCACTAGGAATGCTACAGTTCCAGCAGGTCCTTGGCAACAGCTCACACCACTGTGAGTATGTCACGGGCACCCTCCTCTGCTATGCGAGTGTGCACACACACCGTACAGGAGGAAGAGGCCAGGGCCAGGTTACCTTCCTGAGCTGACGGAGACAGAAAGTGGCAGATGCTGCTTCTGAGGCCGGAGAGTTTTCTAGAGAACATGGTCTGCTATTACCTAACATTTTCTCCCAAGGAGCACTGTTTGATCAGACTGTCTCTTTCATATTTATCCATGGAAAAAGAGCTTTGACTTGTTCACACATGCACAGGATTTGTAATATTTGTAAACAAAACCAAACAGCAGCTGGGCTCGGCAAGTGGGAGGCTGAATAACCTAGGCAGAGAAGGAAACCCTTGACCTCCCAGTGTGAAGCCTCCGAGGAACCGGGGATGCCCTTCACTCCACCCTGTAGGGCCTGGGGCTCGGTGCCCTAGCTTCTCCTGAATTCCCTCTGTTTAGTAGGCAGAATTCACAGGCTGGTAGCCCACTAGCTGGATGTGCCCTGACTGTGTATTCTGCAAGCTCAGAACACAGAGTTAAAGGTAGTTTAGTAAGTGGTCAGCATGCAGAAGACAAGGGACTACCTACCACCTTGGGCCATGCTCCTGACTGGAAGTTTGGCAGGGGCTCTGACAGCTGCCTCCTGTCCACTGGAGGGACAAGGCCAGCCCACAGCTGCCCCTCTCAGGAGAAGCATTTGAACCTGGCTGTGACCTGATTGGAGGGAAACAGACCAAACCCTCTGTAAGTCACAAGGGACAGTAAGTGTCACCTAGGAGAGGTGGTAAAAAAAAGAACCAGAGATCCAAAATGAACAGCTACTGCCTCTCAGGGTGAATTCCTTGCAAACCTATTCATCAAAAATTCTAATGTGCTAAGATGGAACATCTAGTCCAGTGATGGCAAACCTTTTAGAGCTTACAGTGACACAAACACCCTGATGTGGCATATGTGCCATAGGTTCGCCCAACCTGATCTAGGGCAACACACTGGGATGGGGATGCTGCTGTGTGCTCCCCAAGCCTCGTTCGTGGGCAGCGTCAGATCACCTCTCCTCCTCACCTGCAGAGAGGTGCACTCACATGACCACCAGGACCAGGGCTGGTTAAAAGCTGGTTAAAAGCCATCTACACACCTGAGCCAATCCAAGGCCGTGGAGAGGGCTCTAGGGATCCTAATACAAAAGGAAGAGGGGAGGAGTCCAGGAAACAGCCCAGACCCGTCCCACCTGTCACTGTCATTTCCCATTGCAGTGGACCTTCACCTCGGAGGAATCAGCACTTGAAGTCCATTAGGAGGCTGAGATTCAGGGATGCTTGTTTAAGTTAGCCTCCTTGGTTAAGGCAGGAGCTGCTGAGAGCCAAGGAAGAGGGAAACAGAGGGGCACCTTCCTGAAGGTAGAAATAATAGCTAGTAAGCATGCCTGTGCCACCCAAAGATGAAAATCCCAGCGAAAGCACTTGATCTTCGGCAAGCTGGCAGACGCACTTGTGTCCGGGTTCCAGCTCTGCAGATGAAAAGCTGTGCCCGGATTTGGGAAATCTTTTGTCCAAAATCCCTCCACTCATGTATGCTTTTCCTCCCCAAGTGGAAAGGATCACATTAAAGGAAAAGCCATCTCTCTGGGGACTGAGGGCGTAACCAGACCCAGAGAAGGAAGAAACGGGACTGTAAGAATGAGAGCTGATTCTGTTCCAGGGTAGTGTCAGAAATCCAGGGCCCCGTAGCGGGACACACACTTCCAAATTAAAACTCTCTGAGTGATTTAAAACCCTTGAGATGACAGGAGTTCTAAACTTCTGGCTTACATTAGCCTTAAACCTGTGATAAATAGTTCTGATCCCCCTTTTCTGGATTTTTTTCTTTTTTTGCAAAGATTAAAATAATTTCACTTTCTTGAGTGATATTTAAGAGAGGTGGCAATTATACTCAGGGTGTCCAAGGTTTCAACAATCTGTTGAGATAATTAGGGATAAAGGGATAAATGGCATAATAACCAGCTCATTACTTTAATGGGTTTTTTTTTTTTGCTCTGCTTGTGGGGTTGTCCGTAAGCTAGCAATTTAATACAGAACATTTTAATCTTAATGATCATATTTCCTGAGTGCTTGCCCCAAATGAGAAATTTGATTCTTAAACGGTTCCATCTTGCCAAATGAGACTTGAAATGGCAAGGAACTGAGCCCTGAAGCTTAGTAAATCTGGGTCTCGAGCAAGACTTGTGTGTATCACGGGTGACAGTTTCAGTGACTAATCTGCCCCAGTCACACAGTGACATAGACTGACGCAGAGGCCAAGCAATCTCAGGTCCTGCCAGTTACTCATCTTAAAACATAGCCTCTGCCTTGTGTAGTGAAGTGAAGAAGCTCAAAATGAAGGCGTAGATTAAAAGATTAATACCAGGGAAATAATCAAGGCCAAAGAAAGGAGCTTTCCATAGCATTAGTATAATGAATTCCTAATGTTGCTCTGATTGCATCAAAATCTGCACTTCTGGCAGACAAAAACACAAGATAAGGCAAATCATAAAACTGTGTTTTTACTCCGTGGAGACTGAGTCATGGCCTCCAATCCTAACAGGAAATTTGAATGTGGAACTTCGGGAGGATGTTGTGAGGTGACACACTGACTTCCTTAAGTTTTCCTAAAACAAACTGACAACACAGCTGCATTTGCCAAGGAATATACACGACTCTAATTCACTGAAGGTAACTTAGAGCAGACAAAAGCCATTCCTTCCACCATAGGAAACTTTCCCCACAATCATCCCCCTAAAATGCATGAAGTGCTGCCCATCAGACTATAATACAACAAAACCTTAGATAACTCAAGCCGTTCCTTGAAGCAATTGTTCATGTTGGGTCAGTATAGTTACGTTTAACTCTCAGAGACCACAGCGGTGCCTCTGTTCACATGCTTCACTCTTTCCACGACTGGCTGCAAACCACATTGGAAGAGAACCAAATCAAACCCCAACCCAATTCAATAGTCAGGTTCAACGCTGAACTTATAGGGAAATTTCATTCAGTTCTCATTTAATTCAGATTGCAACTGGAATCGGAGAGAGAATTAAGTTCATGAACTCAGGCAGCCCTGTACAGAGAAAGGAGCAGAGGTTCACTGGGAGCGATTGTGTTGACACTGCACTTACCTGCCGTTTCCTTTATCCGGCAAACCCCACTGACCATGGGCAGCTGGGTGGTCATGGCTGACGGCCACGCATACTCCTCTTCATACATGTAAGTCACATGGCAGAGGAGCCAGGTCCGGAACACAGAGAAGAATGATTACAACTTTTTAGTTCAAGGGCTCGCGGCTTGTTAAAGTCTCTGTAGATTTCTTGGACCCTGAGCGGCCGTGTCCCACGTGCTTAGGGTTGAAGACAGCGTGAGTAGCTGCCCTCCTCTGAGCTCTGTCATACTGTGTTTCACAGAAGCTTTCTACAACCCTGTGGGCTCAGCATGAGGATCGTCTTTTTGCAGGAGAGAACTCTGAGACTTAAGGACTACTTTGCCCAGAGAGGCAATGGCTACAGGGGAAAGGAGGAAAGAGAGGCATCACGAAATAGCACCAGGGTTTCCCGTGGAACAGTCTCTGCCATGCTGATGGGTAAGAGCCTCAGCCAGAAGAGCCGAGCCAGCTGTGCGTGGGCTGAAAAGCCAGAAGAGCAGCCCCCACGTCCCCACCTCCCACCTTCGGAGGACCTAGGGTGAGGCCACAGCGACAGAGGGGAGGGAAAGCTTGATGCTTGATGCTTGTGTTGTTCGGTTGACTCCGAAGGCCTGGAGCTGGCAGTCTGGGCACCTACCTGGAGGACAGCAGTGTGCACTGTGGAGGTTTCCTCCTGCCTTGTTTTTGAAATCCGATGTTTTGTTCCATTTTACTGTTTTGTTTTATCCCTGTGTCTGGTAACCTGAGCAACTATTTTAACGATAACAATGTGCAGTGTTGTTCTCACTGTTTTGTTTTGTTCCAATTTATTGTTTTGTCTTATTCAATGTTATGCTTTGCTTGGTTTTATTCTGTTTTGCTTTTGCTATGTCTGATGGTGTGGGCAGCAATTGTGCAGGTAGTAGGATTTATTATGGTAGCCATAGTTGATTTCCTGTTATCCTGTTTTGAAGTTCTGTAACACTTTCACTGCTTTGTTTTGATTGGCTTTGTTCTGTTTTGTTTTGTTTTATTTCCTTAAGAAAAAAAAAGAAGAAATAGCATCAGCTTACATGCCCACTGTCCCCAATTTGGGAGTGAAACATTGCACTGTCTACTCATAGAGCTGAGGCCAAGCTCTTAAGATCTGTACCAAACTGTCCCTTTACCATTCAGTCTCACACTATAAGTGCACTTTAATGCTGTTGTGTATAGGTGTGTTGACTTAAAACAACAGTCACCTTTCCTAATATATGCTTTGGGGCAAGTTCAGAGGGAAGGAAGCAGAGCGCCTGGCTGGCACATTCCCACCAAGACTCACATGGAACTTCGCTCTGCTGTGAAGCCTTGAGAGGGCGGAGGTTGACTTCCATGATGGTTTTTGGAGTTGCACCCTCCGGGATATCATTCAGATTAAAAGGAGGCTCCTAGGTGGGGCCCAAAATCAAATAGGACTGAGATTTTATGAGGAGAGGAGAGACCCAGCTAGGTGCTCTCCCCTGGCATGTGGCTCCCTGCATCTCCCTGGCATGTGAAAGGACCTCTCCATTTGAACTTCCCAAGCTCAGAACGACGAGCAGGAGAAACCCTTACCTCTTCCACATTGCTCGGTCTGTAGCGTTCAGCAGCAGCAACAGACAAGTAGGGAAAAGGCAGAAGTGAAAGAAAGCGGAAGGCATTCTTTCTCCTCCATGTAGCTTTCTGCTAAGCAGGCAGGCTTGTGCTGATGAGGTTTAAGGCTCTGGCCTCCTAAAATCCCCACTCCTCTTTGGTCTCGTGAAGACACTGGGATCTGAAGACTCTGAGCACCTTCCTTACACAGGAGCTTTCAAATGGCTATAGAATGGGATACCACTCCCTGCTCGCCAGTGAACTTCAGTTTGTTAGTTGCCCTGGTAACAGTTCCTGTTCCAGTTCCAGTTGCTCCTGTCCCTTAGAAATGGCTGGGCACTGTATGATACACATTGCACAAACCAGTTCCCAATTAACAAGCCATTCTGTCTCTGCACTTCCTGCTTGCTTATCCCACACAAGCCCTAGACCACCAGAGACTGGGTCTTGATATTCTGGTGACCGTCGATATAAATATATCTGCCTCCAATCCTGGGTATCCTTTCCGTTCTTCTGTTTGCTAAAGTGCCATCAGTGGATTATACATTTGGTGTGATTTAAAAGCCTTCTTGGTGGGTAAGTGAGCCAGTGCTTAAAAGCCTACAATGCATCCCTGTAAACAGAGCCTCAAGTTTTACAGTAAGCGCTTCATATCTATTTAACAATACATATTGACTGTGTATATTAGCAGGCTTCTACCTGACATTTCTGCTCATGCGCAGGGCACCCATTGCTCATATCTGTCCACATCTCCCACACTTTCCTAGTCCCTAGGGATCACTGTTCGACTTTCAGGTCCATTGTTTTTAAAAACAAGGTTCTTATCCTCTACAGAATCAAGATTTTTGGCTATCTCAGAATGAATTAAAGAGTGGGTTTTCTCTAAAATGTAACTGTCCCGTGATTACCTTCATGAGCACCCTGGACCACATGGGTTCGTACTCCTGGAGCACCACCAAGAACATGCTGTGTACCACACAGGGAGGAGTGGCCTAGAGAAGCAGTGGGAGGAGTCAGGTGTCAACATCCAGATCCCTGGGCTCGCCTTCAAAGTGTTTTGGGTTCACAGAGTCATGAAATGGGCTCGGTGTCATGGGAGAAATCACAGAGACTCCCTTTTCTGGTTTTCCAGTGGTAGCAGCTCTCCTAGAGGAGGAGGATGCAGCACGAAGATAACGGAAGAGGTCAGGCTGAGCATCTGGGGATGGAGCTCGAGGCCCCAAGGCCCATCTCAGAGGGGTGAATGGGAGCAGATGAGATGTGCGATTGGGCACAGACATGCAGTAACAGGTCCCGACCATGGCCAGTGGCTCCCACCACCCTGGGCTGTGTCTTTTTCTCTGCTTCCCTGGGCTGGAGATGTGCTTGTAAAGAAAGAAACTGAGGCAGATAGAAGTGGTTGCTGAATGCCGGGAGTGGGTGCTGGGAGGAGTGAGGAGTCGTGCTGGGTCTGTATGTGATGCTGAGGAGCCCGAGTCCACAGGTAAGAGCTGTTATCTGGGAGGCAGGGACCTGGAAGTGCCTGGTCAGTGCACACTTCACTGCCTAGGACTCGGCCTGCCAGGAGAATTCCATCCTGACTACGCAGGATCCGTTTAATCCTTGCCTATTACAACTCAGTCAGGATGCAGAGTTTACATCCCTCTCAGGACTGGGACTCCCACCTCTTTTTTTAACCTTCATGTTTTCAGCTGAAATATTTTCTTTTGCACTTGAAATGTTCACCTGCTTTCAGAGAACTGGTGGAGTACAGAAGAAATGCACCCTTCTCAAAATAAGCTTTTATAAAATCAGATCAAAGCCCATAAAAATCTGAAAAAGCAAAGCAACGGTCTACACTGTTTGCCCCCGAGTGGTTTGCTACTTCACCTGAAGCGCCTTATAAGAAGTTCACAGTAAGAGACTGAGCACTGTCCTGTTCTTCATCCCAGGTAGCATAGAAACTCGCGGTCCACAGCAGGCTGGGGCGTTGACTGGTTTTGATGACCGGTGCTGGGGAGACTCCTCTTCTGGAGGGGAGGTGGAAGCTGCTCTGCAAGCTCGAGGTGGGCTCAGCAATGGAGGGTGACGGGTGTGCTGCCTGGGGGTCTGCCGGGAAGGGCCTCACACGGACCCGCAGACCTTGGGCCCCTCACATAGTGCAGGGCACTGCGCAGATGTCTCTAAGAGCTGCTGACAGGAGCCGGTGCTGTCAGTTTCAGGTTATCTTATTCATCAAGTCACACCCAGCTTTTGGTCTAAAAGCCAGTGTTTATGTTTAGAAAATGTTCCAAGCCACCACAGTATGTGGTGGGACTCCTCTGCGGGCAGTCTGCTGCTGCCCCTCTGCGCCTTTTTGGTTTTGCTTTGCCTTTTTGAACTGGAATTTTATTCTGTGAGGTTTGTTTCCACCCTTAGAAGCACACACGCTGCATAACGTGACTCCAGGGCACCACATACCCAGTGACCCCTGGACCCGAGCTCTGGCTTGTGGCCCGCGCCAGCCTGATCCATACAGTACGGCTTCCTCCTGTCTTGCCCACTGCTGGCTGAACCCTAGAGTGGCTGGCTAGGCTCTGCCTCCTTCTCCAACTGGAATCCCACTCCTGGGCTGCCAGGCGTGAGCTCCAGCCCGGCTCCCACCCATTAGCCTATCGGCAGGGACCATGTTTACAGTTCCCCATGGGGTCAGATTTGGCTGCCATCCAGGGATGCTACTGTGCTGGAGGCCAGATCCCCATCCAGAAACAGCCCAGCCAGCCTGGAACCTGCTTCTGTGGTCAGCAACCTTATCTCGGATCACCACCCCACGTCCCAGGACTGAGACCAGAGGGCTACCCGAGTTTCAGTAGCAACACAAACTGTCCTGCGACAGAGCAGTCAGGGTCCTCATCAGACATGTCCTTGGAGCATGTTTGGTGCTAACCAGCCTTCTCAGAGCACCTTTCTCAGGGCACACGACGCCTGCTTGAGCATCATTGGTGAAGGGATGCTTTGTCCCCAAGAGCAGGCAGATGTCAAATTCCACATTGGTGGCTCTTTAAGAATGAAAGCAGGTCAACAAAGATGGGAAAAGGCCAGGACCCCAAATCACCCTCTCTGGTGGCAGCCGCTACCCAGAGCGCTGCCTGGCTCTCAGCTTCTGCTCAGTGGCCTTCGTCAGATCAGATGCCTGCGAGAGGGTGCTCAAGGCCTCAGCTCCACCGGCTCCTGCAGGAAGTTTCCTTCTTCTGGCTGGCTGCCCATCCCACCGTCCGTGTTTCTTTGGTCACCTGCTCTGCCTTCATGGACTGACTATGCCTTCTCTCTTTCTCATCAGCTCCAGCCAGCAGTTTCTGCAGGTGGCCTTGTTCTGATGCCTCAGCCCCCAGTGCCTTCTCTCCGGAGGACCGCACAGCCGATGGAGAAATGAAAATTACTCAGGAAATAGAGTGGACGTGAGCTCAAAGGTGTGCTGACTTCCAAGCCGAAACTGTGGGTGGCAGTGCTGCGGGTCTAGTTTTGTGTCTTGTTGAAACACCTGGTCTCAGGCGTAGCCGAGGAGACCGGGCCCCAGGCTTGTTCATACGTGGGCTTCCCTCTGCTGGCATGACTCATTCACGACCTTGGCGTGCCCAGCTCCTGCTTGCTGCTGGCAGTCCCACAGGCCAGCCCTCCGTGCCCACTCTGGGGACCTTCAGCCTTTGCAGCTCCACAGTGTTTAATCTTGAAGTGCAGTCATTTCTTTGCCCATCCTCATGGCTTTACAACCTACAACTCTACAGGCTGTTACATAAATCCCTGCAAATCTCAAATTTCATTCCATTTGTTTCCACCAAATCGCCCTCTGGAAAACCGTAGCGGGAGCTGTGTGTTACCCAAGGTCACAGTCTTGACTCTCAAGTGGGTTTCTGCTTGAAAAGTTCCTCATCTGTGAGGTTTTGTGACTCTCACGACTGTGGCCCAGCAGCCTGAGGTTTCCATGCTCACGTATCCTCTCGCCGGCCTTTTCCTGCCCCGCTGGAACTCTGTGTGTGTGTTCAGTGAGCCAGGACTGGCTGCGTGCTGCATGTGCAGATGTGTTTGTGACCCTCAGCGCCTCTCACTGTCCCGTGTTCTCAGGGCCCTGCAGACCCTCCCGCACTCTTCCCTTTTGCCCTCCTTTATATGTCTCTAAGAACACAGTGATCTCTTCAACATCGCTACAAAACACCCTGGGAACTTGTAAACAGTTCCAGAATGTAAAATCTTGGAGTGGTGGCCTTGAAGATATCACCCTACCTGCCTCTCCAGCCCGCATCATTCCATTAACTTGTTTTCACAGGCAGCATCAGTATGGGTTACAGTTTGCGTTTTAGCTTGTAATTCAGGCATTCTGGGAGGCCGAGGCAGAAGGACTGCAAGTTTGAGCCCAGCCTGGGGATCTTAGTGATTTAGGGGGTTCCTGTTTCAAAATAATAAAAAAAAAGCAATAGAGATATAGCTCAGTTTGAAGGCCCTGGGCTCATATCCCACAACTCAAAATAATAATAAAAATAATTTTAATGTAAATTAGCCTGGTTTTTTAGAAACTAAGTGATTACAGGTTATATCTTTCAGTGTGATTTTGTATTTTGCTACAAAATACAAAATGTGTATAATGCGTGTGCATAATAAGACAGAATGCAGATTGGTGATGGAGGTTCTTCTACACCTACAGTGCATCGGTGGCAGTAGGCGAAGATCGCTGGAGGTCTCCTCTCAGGAGGCCCCTGGAAGCCAAGGTCTCCAGAGCCTGGAGCCAGAAGCACGCTCAGGGCCAGCATCCCGCAGAGAAGAGAAGCAGCTGTGAGGGCTCAGCCAGGAGGCTCCGCTCCCTGCTCTTCCAGGGCGTGGGGTTCAGCACCCTGAGCTCCAGAGACCTGTGCCCCCAGGAGTCCCGGAACGGCTGGGACAGATGCAGCGCCTCAGACTGCAGGGTGGCCCTCACTTCCTGTGTGGGAAGGTGAGGGGTGCTTCAGGGATAATGCAATGGGGAGTGTCACAAGGGCCGTGCAAGCTTCCCATGGAGGCCTGGGAGGCCAGCTAGGTCCTTGCAGACCTGGAAGAGCCGCATTAGAGTTTCTGTCTCCATGGCCCCTACAGCTTCGTTGGTCTCAGGCAGGACCCTTGGAGGACATCTGGATAATGGGCTGATAGCTGACTTGCTCTTCTGCTTGGAAGGGGCAGTCACGGGATGCGACACACAGGGTTTAGCTCCCTTCTGGTTCCTCCCGTGGTGCTCTCTGCTTCCCGCCACCTGCCTGAGGGGGCTCGCAGACAATGGGCTGAAACCTCTGTGAACTGTGAGCCACGCTAAACCTCTTCTTCTTTAAATTGCAAGTGATGTTTGAGACCAGACCTGGGTTACAAAGTGAGCCCAAGTCCAGCCTGAACCGCACAGTGAGACCCCGTCTCAAAAAAAAAAAAAAAAAAAAAAAAAAATGTGAATGATGAGAAAGTGGATGAGGCAGATTTTGGTCCCAGAGAAGTGAAGCCATCTCTGTGGCCTTCAAGCCGGCAGAACTGGGTTGCAGGAGGAGCTGGGAGATGTTCAGAGATGCTGGCCGTAGAAGCAGCCCTGACATGCTGTGGAGTGAACTTCAGAGATCCTGCCGAGTGCTCAGAAGAGCAGATGCTGCCCGCAACCCAGATGGGAAAGACCAGGCTCGATGCCTTTCCTATGGGGAGAAGGACTCCACCAGCAGCCAGACTCCAGGCCGTGTGTGCTGTGCTCTGAAGGAAAGTTTGTCAACAGCTTGCTCCTGTCCTGAGGCTTTGCGGAAGACCGAGAGCAGAAGAGAGGCCTCGTATGTGAGCAGAGCAGGGCAGGGTATTGTGACCCCTTGCCTTTGGATGTGTGACTTTGAGAAGGTCAGATCACCTCTTGAGGAGAGAGGTTAACCCCAACTGTGTCCTTGTGTGTGATAAGAGGGAGGAAGACCCTTAGGTTTACAGCTCTGAAAGATTCTCTCTGCCTCGACCTCCCTCCAGGTTCCTTTTTATTCATGGGGGATGTGGTCCAAGATGCCCCAGGGTGCCAGCAAACATGAATGAGACTGAATCCTATTAGACTATATTTCTTCCTGGATATATACACCTACAGGAAAGCTTAGTTTATAAGGTCAGCACAGTTACTGACCAACCATAATAACTAATAAATAAAATAGAGCAGTCATAACCATAGGTGAATAAAATTGCCAGGGTCACCACTTTTGCACTTAGGGGCCATCCTTAAATAAAACCAGAATCACTTAAACATGAGCACTGCGGTATGCAATGTCTGACTGGTAACGGATGAGTGGGTAGCATATACAGTGTGGATGCGCTGGATAGGGGGTAACGTGTGAACTGGCCAGGACAGAGTAAAAGTTCATCATGCAGCTCAGAATGTGTGCAATGTAAAATCTGCAAACTGTTAACTTCTGGACTTTCCCATTTTGTTGTTTTGGGCCTTGGCTGACCTCAGGGAATAGAAACCCCAAGAAGGAAAGACTGCTGTATCTTCTACCCATGCATCATCGGTGCTAGCAAAGGACTTGCACATTTTTCATCTTGTTTGATCCTTCCGCAGCCATCAAATTAAATTTGGCAGATACTGTTGTCTGCATCTGACTATGAGAAATGGGACCTTTGCATCCCGTTCCAAAATAGGACCTTTGTGTTACTCTTCTCGTTCTGTTTTCTTGGGTCCCCTTTCAGTTCAGTTAGGACTTTCTGTGATATTTGAATCAACCTCCACATGTTGTCCAAAAGGCTTTGCTGTGGTTTGGATCTTTATTCTTCTTTTTGAGGGACTAATAGAGATGAGTAGTATAATTATCTACCTTATATAATTATCTATCTGTAATGCATATATCTATATATAATCTTCTCCCTTTTTTCTTTTTTCCTTTTCCCTAAGATTTTAGAGCTTATTTACTTTTTCAGTTTCTTACGTAGGCAACAATACCATGTTTATGCATGCGAGTTTGATTTATTTCACTTATGAGGATGGTTTCTAGTTGTATCTATTTACCTACGAAAGTCTCAAGTTTATCCCTCTTTGTAGATTTCTCTTTGTTACCAGTCAGCCATTGCATACGGCAGTGCTCATGTTTAAGTGATTCTGGTTTTATTTAAGGATGGCCCCTAAGTGCAAAAGTGGTGACCCTGGCAATTTTATTCACCTATGGTTATGACTGCTCTATTTTATTTATTAGTTGTTATGGTTGGTCAGTAACTGTGCTGACCTTATAAACTAAGCTTTCCTGTAGGTGTATATCTCCAGGAAGAAATATAGTCTAATAGGATTCAGTCTCATTCATGTTTGCTGGCACCCTGGGGCATCTTGGACCACATCCCCCATGAATAAAAAGGAACCTGGAGGGAGGTCGAGGCAGAGAGAATCTTTCAGAGCTGTAGCCAAGGCCCATTATATAAGAAGAACACATCTTTTTTATCCGTTCCTCTGCTGATGGGCCTTTGCATTGTTTCCAAGATTTAGCTATTATGAGTTGTGCTGCTGTAAACATGGGTGCACATATATCACTGTGGTATGACGTTTTCAATTCTTCTGGAAAATTCCCACGAAGAGGAATAGCTGGGTTGAATGGAATCTCTAGTCCTAGTTTTTTGAGGAATCTCCACACTGATTTCCACAAAGGTTGCACCAGTCTTCACTCCCACCAGCAGAGGAGAAGGGTTCCTTTTTCCCCACAGTTCTGCCAGCATTTGTAATTGGTTGATTTCTCGATATTAGCAATTCTTTTTGGGGTGAGGTGGAATCTCAGTGTTGTTTTAATTTGTGTTTCTCAAATGACCAGTGATGTTGAATGTTTTTTCATTTATTTATTTACCATTTTTATTTCTTCATCTGAAATTGTTTATTCATTTCAGATGCCCATTTTTTGGAGTGGGTTTTTGAATTTGGAGGCCTAGATATTTTCAATTCTTTGTATGTTCTAGGTAGAAGTTTTTTGTCTGAGGGATGGTTGGCTAAGGTTATTTCCCTCTCCGTGGCTTCTTTTCCCTCTGCTGGTGATTTCTCTTGATGTGCAAAAACTTTTTAATACGATGAGGTACCAGTTGTTGATGCTTTCAAGTATTTCCAGGGCAGTTTGGTTTTTGTTCATGAGTTCTCTGCCTAACTCTATGTCTTCAAGATTTCTACCTACTTTCTCTTTCAGTAGGTTTAGTGTTCCTGATTTAATATTTAGATCTTTGATTCATTTTTATTTTAGTTTAATACATGTGAATAGACATGGGTCTTCTGCATGTGGAGAGTCAGTTTCCCAACATTATTAGTTAAAGAGACTGTTTTTCTTCCAGTAAATATGTTAGGCCTTTTGTTAAAGATAAGGTGGCTAAGTGTGCTTTTATTTGTGTCTGCATTTCTAGTCTGTTTCATTGATCCTCAGGTCTGGTTTTTTGCCAGTACCATGCTGATTTTATCATAGTAGCTTTGTAGTATAACTTCAAGTCTGGGATTGTGATGCCTCCTGCCTTGCCTTTGTTGCCCAGGATTGCCTTTGCTATTCTAGGTCTCTTCTATATCCAAATGGATTTTAGGAATATTTTCTCTAGATCTTTGACGTATGGTGATGGTAGTTTGATCAGGATGCCTTTAAATCTATATGACAGTTGTGGGAGTGTGACCATTTTTACAATGTTGGTTCTTCTTTGTTTGTTGTTGTTATTGTTGTTGGTGGTTCTTCTTATCCATGAACAGGGGATATCTTTCCATTTTTTGATGTCCTTTTCAATATCCTTTTTCAGAGTACTGTAATTTTCAATATATAGATCTTTTATGCCCTTTGTTAGATTGATTCCTAAGTATTCCATTGTTTTTGGTGCTGCTGTGAAAGCTGTTGTTTCCCCAATTACTCTCTCAGTGACTTCGTTGTTTGCATATAGGAAGGCCACTGATTTTTGAGTTGTGACTTTGTATCCAGCTACACTGCTGAATTTGGTTATTAACCCTAATAGTCTTTTGGTGAAGTTTTTGGGGTTTTCCATATAGAGTATCGTGTCACCTGCAGATAGTGATAATTTAACATTTTCCTTTCTTATCCTTATTCCTTTTATTTCCCTCTCTTGTCTAATTGCTCTGGCTAATGTTTCCAGAGCTATATGGAATAGGAGTGATGATAGTGGACATCCTTGTCTTGTTCCTAACTTTAGAGTGAAAGCTTTCAGTTTTTGTGCATTTAGTATGATGTTGTTTGTTGGTCTGTCATGGATTATTTTTATCAGATTGAGGTAGAGACCATATATTCTGATTTTCTCTGAGGTTTTCATCATGAATGAATGTTGGACTTTATCAAAAGCTTTTTCTGCATCTGTTGAGATGGCCACATGATTGTTGTCTTTAGCTCTGTTGATACATTGTAAAATGTGTATTGACTTGTGTATGATATACCATCCATGCATTCTTGGGATGAAGCCCACTTGGTTATGGTGTATAATCCTCTTGAAAATTTACTGCCTTCTGTTTGCCAGTATTTTATTGAGGACTTTTGAATCTGTGTTCACTAGGGAGAATTGCCTATAGTTCTCCTTTTAGGCTGGGTCTTTTTCTGTTTTGGTATCAGAGTAATACTTGCCTCTAGGAATGTGTTGGGGAGAACTGCTTCTCTTTCAATTTCATTAAAGAGTTTGAGGAGTATTGACATTAAATTCTCTAAATTTCTTGTGGAAATTGGAGAATTATAGAACTCAGTCATGAATCCTTTAGGATCTGGACTTGATAAGTTTTTAATTATGTTTTCAGTTTCATTAATTGATATGGGGTTATTCAAAATTTTTATATCTTCTTGATTCAGTTTTGGTAATTCAGATGTTTCTAGGGATTTATCCATTTCTTCTGTGTTTTCCAGCCTAAGTGAGTAAAGTTATTCAAAGTAGGTATTGATGATCTAAATTTCAAGAGAATCTGTAGTGATTTCACCCTTTTCATTCCTCATTGCATGAATTTGAGTTTTTTCTTTCCTTTTCTTGATAAGATTGGCTAGGGGGTTATTTTGTTTATTCTTTCAAAGAACTCACTCTTTGATTCATTAATTCTTTGTCTTGTTTTCTTAGTCTCAGTTGTGTTAATTTCTGCTTTGATCTTGATAATTTCCTCCCTCCTATGAGCTTGGGGCTTGACTTGCTCTGCTTTTGTAAAAGCTTGAGGTTCAGCATTAGGTTGTTTGTGCTCATTCTGTTTTTCTGATATGAGAATTCACTGCTATAAATTTTCATCTTAGGGCTGCTTTCATTGGGTCCCATAGTTTCTGGTATGTTGTATTTGCATTTTCATTTGGTTGTAGATATTGTTTAATTTCTTCTGTGATCCATTGATTGTTCAAGAGGGTGTTATTTAATTTCCATGTGCTTATGAAGATTTTGCAGCTTCTTAACATCTCCAATGGTTCATGTGTTGACAGCTAGGATCATTAAGAAGCAGTGTTCATAGAAGAGGCCTTTGGGAGATGTTCAGATCATGAGCGTTCTGGCTTCATGAATGGACTAATCAGTCTATGAGTTCCTATCTTAATGGGTTATGGGGAGGTGGTAGAAACCTTAGGAGGTGAAGCCCCATTGGAAGAAGTAGGTTGAGGGGGTCCTGCGTATTCCTGGTATATTTCACCATTAGCCCTTCCTCTCTCTCTCTCTCTCTCTCTCTCTCTCTCTCTCTCTCTCTCTCTCTCTGTGTATCTTGGCTGCCATGAGGTGAGCAGCCTCCTCTGCCACCTGCTTCTGCCATGATGTGCTGTTTCTCTAGAGTTCTAAGAGCTACCAGGCCAAGCAGCCATGGAACAGCAGCCCTAGGAAGCCTTTTCTCCTTTCAGTTGATTTTTTCAAGTATTTATCACAGAGGTGCAGAACGATGAGCAGAAGCCCAGCAGTTTGCTGTCTGTTCACTTGCAGGGTAGACAGTGAATTGAAATTAGGCATTCCAGATATGCTTGAACTATTCTTCCCAGTGGGTAGGGCAGTATCGGGGCTCTGGCCTAGATCTCCCATCTCCTAAATGAATGTGAAGTCTTAAATAAATGAGACAAGTGGTATGGTTTTAGGGCTCCAGGAGAATCAAACACTCAGCAGAGTTCGAGACTCTGAGGTCTAAGGGAAGGAATGTCTCTGGGTGGCGTGTATGTATTTAGTTTCAAACAAGGAATGGGTTAGAGTGGAAAATACGGAAACTGAACAGACCTTGGGAGTGGTTCAAGGACTTTTCCAAGTGACAGGTTATGTTTATTTCAGGAACACTATCTTATGTTAATTTAGGAGAAGGATCTTAGGAGAAGATCTCCATGCTGCCTTTCACTACAGGAGTGAGATGCCTGCAGCTACAGTCTCTATTTAGTTAACTGGACTTGGGGCCAGGTGTCCTCAGCTGTGGCCTTATCTTGTCCTTTGAGGTGTCTCTTTGTTCTCAGATGGACCATGTCCCAGCCTGCCGCAGTCCTGCACATGTGTTCAATCTCAGTTGCAAGGCTCCCAACAGGGTGGCTCAGGTGATGTCACTCCCTTGGGCTAGATCATAACACAGAAAACCAACTTGTCACTGGCACAAGACACAAACAGTAAACAGTAAAGTTGGCTGGGATCAGGATAGTCTGCCAAGAAATGGATTTGGAAAACCATCTTGCAAAAACCCACAAAGCATCGAAGGCAGAAAAGCCTGTGGTAGGTTTTAGCAAAGCCAAGGGCTTAGAGAGAAAGAGGCCAAGGAATCAGAGGAGATAAAAAAAAGTAGGGGACAGATTTAGGTAGATCACGGAGCTGAGACAGGGTGGGCCTTTGGGATGCTCTGGAGTGTACAGCATGGCTGAGCTGAGCCCATTAGGAGAACCAGCCACAAACCATACTGCTTAGTGGAAAATTCCAAATTGGATAATTATTTACATAATGCTTACTTTGGGCTAAACATTGGAGGTTCAGCCCTTAAAGTGCTTACATTACATGTGGAAATATAAACTGTGTACATCTTGCTAAATCACAAGATAGTCTAAGTTAAGAACCAGATGAGTAGTGTAAGCTACATGCTCCAGTTATTTAGAGGGATAAAAGCTTGGAGCTTTTAATTCTAAACTACAGGTTTTTGAAAAGTACTTCATGGTTTGTGAAGATTTACCTGGAGACAGAATAGAAAACAGACCAAAGATTAAGTAGCAGAAACGCAGGAGCCAGAGCCAATGGGGATAGTCGGGGAATGAGGAACATGGGTTTGGTCTGAGTGTTCGTACTGGATGTAATTTGAGTTTACTCAGTAAAGTATGCCATTAGAGTTTTCCTTAAGAAATTACACAAATACATGTGTAATGTATGTTTAGTTTATTAAGTTGCCAACTGAATGTCTTTTGAGTTGACCTGTTTATGCTGTGTGCTGCTCCAGATTTGTTCACAGGAGCTAGAAACTAGTTGGTAAGGGCTAAATAAGAAAGACTCGTTATTTTTGGAGGAGATGGTATTGCAACATGTTTGTGCCTATATGAACATTGGAGGCAGCCAAACCTGAGTCCAAATTCCAAATCTGTTTTCCAGCATGTAATTTTGGGTCCATGACTTAAAATTTTTCTGACCCTGAGTTTGTTCATCCAGAGCATGGTAAAAATAACATGGAAATGGTTGTATTAAGGCTGGATTTAAATATCACTGCATATATGTAGTGAATTGATCAACTTAAACACCGGCTGAACTGAATCAGCCCACCCGAGGACTGTTGCCAGCATAAAAAGGAGATGTGGAGAGGAAGAGTGGCATTGTGGGTTCTCCTAAGTGTTGTTTGGAGCCGTTGGTTCTCCTGAAGGAGCTTGTCATGCTGGCCTGCCTAATACAAACTCAGCTGTTACCATCGGACGATCTCAGGACCTTGCTGAGAATGGCAGTGGTTCACTTTGGGGGAGCTCAGGTCCTTATGTTGAGCATTGCTTCCTGGTTCCAGAGGGGAAGATGTGTGCTGTTTAATCTCGAGAAGTTTGTCACACTAGTTGCTGATGTGAACTCAGCAGATCTTATCATCAGAAGAGCTTGGGACTTCATTATCACTGAGGATGGCTCTGGTACTTTTAGGGGGAGCCCTGATTCTTAAATTGAGCATCTCTTGATTCCAGTGCAAAACCGTCAACCTACTGGCACAGCTCCTTCACCCCGCTGGCATAGACTTTCGAGCTTCCACAGCTGACCTTTGGGCCTTCCCAGCACAGATCTGTGGAGCAGACTTGCATGAGTTCTTGTCATGGGCTCTGGACCTCCAGTTGGACTCGTGGGGGACACTGTCATGGGATCCAGGCCTTCAGCTGGATTCTCTAGGTGTTTGGTATGTAGACAGATTTCCTGTACCTCCTGCATAAAATACTACTATAAATTATGTGTCCTATATATAACTATTTTCATGCAATCCCCACACTACAACAATGCATCAGTCTTTCTAGAAGCCAGATGTCCAAGAAATATTGACTGTTGCTATTACGTGACCATTTAATAAATCCTGTTTCTGTTCTTTGCTTTGCACACATAGGAAGATGAGTTGCAACTGTGGATCTCCTAGGAGGTGTGGGGTTTTCCTGTATCTGTGTCATGCTTCACACTTAGAATTGTTACAAACACAGATTCTGCATCCACAGGGCATATGGTGTGCCTCTGTCACACTACAGTGAAGCCTGTGAACTCAATTTTACCGTATGCATCAATATGAAGAAATACTCGAATCCACAACTGGTTGTTAAATTGAAAGCTCTAACATTCAAAAAGCAGTTTCAAAAAGGCTTGCATTAAAATACCAGGCATAGAAGTGGCATCTTTTACACTCACTGAAATCACATTGAAGTGGATCAAAGTCTTAGATATAAAAACAGAAACAGTGAAACTGCTGGAAGATAAATACGGAAAACATGGAAGGCCGGGCAGGACTCAGCTAGCACTGGACGTAATGTGAAGAATCAACAGATGAGATTGTATTTCATTAAAAAGCTTCTGCACTGCAAAGGACAGAGTGGAGAAGCAACCTGCAAAATGGAAAAAAAAAAACGCCGGCTACTCTTATGTAGAGAGTTAATACATAAAATACGGAGAGAACTAAAAAAAACCTATCTCTACTCAAAACAAATGACCTGATAAAGAAGAAAATAAATACAAAATTTTCAGAAAAAACCCATAAGTGTCCAAGCACATGAAAAAATGTTCAGCATTGTTAGCTGAACATTAAGGGAAGTGAAAGTCAAAACCACTCTCAGAGGCTGCCTTACTCCAGTGGGAAAGGCTGCTGCCCAGAGCACAAAAACAGCAAATGTTGGTAAGGACATGAAGAACCCTTGCCCACTGTTGGAAGGAATACAGACCAGTACAACCACCACGAAAATCAACTGGAAATTCCATTCAACCCAGCCATACCTCCGCTGGTCATCTTTCCCACAGAGTTACAGATACCTTACTGCAATGATAACATGCATACCTGTGCTCAAGGCAGCACACTTCTCAAAGCCCAACTATGGAAGCAGCACGGATGCCCACAAACAGACAACTGAGTGAAGAAATTGTGGCATACGTATGCAGTGGAATACTACTCAGCCATAAATAAGGGTGAGTTCTTATTCACAGAAACATGGGTAGATCTTCAGATGTAGTGCTGGGTGAAACAAATCAGACATAGAAAGATTAAAATGGTCACATGATTTCTTTTACATGAGGAACCCAAACTATAAAGAAATCCAAGAACAAAGTGGAGAAGGTAGCAAGCAGTGGCAGATGGCAGACATTTTGGAGTTGGGAAATGACCCTGACTATATTTATAGACAATTCCCCCTGAAATGTAATTGTTATGCCTTGCAGAGATATGCCAATAAGCATAGTTTAATTCCTCTCTTTGTCAATTTATCAGTTTTTCACAATGAAGCTACTTGACTTAAATTGAGGAACAACTTGATTATTAATTTCTTTTTATATGTGGATTAAGACCACAAGATCAGTTTGAACTATTTTTTGGGAAATCACATGTTTGCGTTTGTATCTCACGTACAGAGATTTCTTTCTCATGTGTGTGTGGTGTGGGTGGGTGTCTGTGTGTGTGTGTATGCGTGTGTGTGCGTGCACGTGTGTAGGCTGGGTGATGAGCCCAAGCCTTCCTGGAAATAGTCCGGCCTCAGGGAAGCGGATGAGGCTTACTTGCTTCTTCTTTGGCTTCAGCTCATGAGGAAGCTCATGGCCCAAAAACACTCTGATGGCAAATTTGGCCTTTGCGGGAGGGGTGGCCGGTTAACAGTCCAGCAAAGCAGAGGCTGGAAACAGAAATCGTCGGAAGCTTCTAAATGCACTGTTCTGCAGCCCATGTGACCCAGCAGAAGAGGCACCCAGCAGAATTGTCTGTCACGCTGGGTCCCCACGGCCTTCATGGGGACTACTGTATACGGCCCTCTGCTTTCCCTGTCCCCCAAACCTGGCTGTGTGTATCACACCATAGTTGCCAAGATTAGAGCACTGTTTTTTTTTCTTTTTATAAAGCTGCATTGGGGTCTGTTTAGAAACCCAAAAGAATTACCTGCAAGAACCTAGTTTCTTAACCAGTATTGTCCAAGTCCCTTCTTCAATGTGAACAGTGAGGAAAAACTCCATAAAAAGAAATTGGGCCAGCTCAGCATAGGGTCAGGGAATGTCAGCCAAGCTGGTGTCCAGTCCTTTCCCTGCAGTTTTTATTTCAGATCTGGACGGAACAGAGAGCAAGGGCAGTGGGTGGCTCCCAGACAGGCTGGCTTGGGAATCGGTTTCCTGGGTCGGGAATCGAGGTTAATGGCCTGTGACGGCTCTGGACTCGGACCACCTAGTTCGCCATGTGGAGCTCTTTGATGAGCGGGGCCAGAAGCAACCTGCTGAACCCCAGGCAGGCACGGAGACAGGACTATAAACATCACCAAGGGCAGCAAAGTCCTGGACATTAACCTCCCAAATGTTTATTGACTTTCGGGCAGCCTGGACATGGTTTCCCTGGAGGAGCGGACTAACAGAGGAGGCAGAGAGAGAGGACTGCGTGGGGCTAGTCATTTATTTTCACAAGTGGCGCGCTCAAGAACAAAGACCCAGGAGAAGGAACACACACACACATACTCACTCACAGACAGTGTATTCCAGGAGGGGCTGGAGTCGCCTGGAAGAATTCACGGGCATGATGACCTTTCAGGGAGGAGAGAAACTCACTAGAAAAAGAAGCCACACATTTCACCTGGGTGTGGGCACAGCAAGAAGAGACAAAGGCTGGCCTGGCCCCAGAGAGCACACTGAGTTGTCGGGATGGAACAGAAGGCGGAGAGGTGGCGGCAGCTGAGATAGAAGAGTGGCCAGGCTGCAGCCGCCTTCTGCAAGAGCCTGAACGGCCCGGAGCAAGCTTGAGATTTATTCCGTGCATGTTACCAAGACGTTATTCACTCAGATGAGTTTCGAAGAGCCTGGTGTGTGTGTTCTGTTAGCCTCTGAAGATCAAAAGCCAAAGAAAGGCCCGTCTTCCTCCAGGGGCTCCGGTGGGTCCTGGAGGAGGAGATGGGCAGGCATGGGGCAGAAAGCTAAAACGCTAAGACAGAGATGGGTGTTGTGGGGGGCTGGGGAGGTAATCGGAGGCTGCCTGAAGAATCAGGGAGTAAGATGGCAGCAGCTACTGCTTACCCCACTTTTTTTTTTTTCTTTAAGCACTGAGAACCACGGTGCTCACAAACACACACATGCATTTAATCTCCCAACAACCAGAGGTAAATGCTCTTGCAGGATTATCCTGTTTTCCAGCTACTGAGGGGGAAACAGAATTCCAGAGAGGAGCGGCTCCAGGGCGAGGGGGCAGGAGGGACAGGGTTTGCAGCTGCAGCCAGGCAGTAGCCACACTCTGGATCTGTGGTGATGGAGGCCTCCGGGCATGAGGCTGGGCTGGTGCTGGGCGTCCCCAGGGACCCTAAACTCTCACACAAGCGTCTGCCAATACAATGGGACCCAAAGAGTGTGTCCTGAGCAACCTCTTTTCCAGCGTGACATTCGTAGATGCTCAGGGCCCTGGTGGCTGTCTTTCTTGTAGGCCACCAGTGTAAAGCCTATGTCTGTGATCTGCCTTGCAGGGTAAGCGAGGAAGGTAAGCAGCCGCGGGCACCCTGAGCCCGGCCTATGTAGGTAAGGCTGTGACTCACTATCCACCCCTCTGTCCTTGCCTTCCCTTCCTGGGGCTTTCCTCCCAAGCAGGCAGCTCGCTCTGCCCGAAGTTGAACCCAGAAGAGCTGCTTGGGCTGGGGTCAGGTCCCTCAGCTGTGGACACTGGCACATGTCCTGCACTGCTCCTGGGCCACGGCAGGACAGAGCCCCACTGCATGCAGCAGTGGCTGGTGGCTTCCCTGATCTTCCCCCTTGACATTCAGTCTCCACCGCTGCTTTGTCTCCTGAGGCCGCTGCCTGCAAGGTGCGGGGCTCACTTTGCATCCAGACCTAGAGCCGTAGCCAGGGTGAAGTCTGGCGCTCTGTCCTCCTGGGGCTGCTGTGACCGCCGGGATGGGAGATCTGAAGAGCCTGACATACCGTCGCTCCCCCATTTAAGCATGCTCGCTTTCCTCCTTCCCTTCCCTTCCTGTTCCTCTCTCCCTCTTTCTTCCTCCCCTCTCTGCCTCCCTTCCTCCTGCACTTTCCTTTTTCCTTCCCTTTTCTTCTTGCCTTTTTCCATCTCTATTTTGCTTTTTCTCTCTAAAGCCCACAGCCAACTCCTCCGAATGCCAGGATTCTTACTGGGGTGTGTGCGTGCCCGTGTGTGTCTAAGGAGAGGGCAGAACCACCGATGTCTCTTCTGTTAGTTTGTGTTTTGTTTACTGTTTTGGAGAGCAAGGCTGGCTTAGAACTCAAGATCCTCCTGCCTCATCCTTTCAAGTCATTGCCTGATATCAGAGTTCTGTACTCTGACACGGCCGTCAGCTCACCACAGCCAAGGCGCCAGGTGAAGGAGCTGGAGGTGCCGGTAGGGATGAACTCTGTGTTTATTTTTGATAGTGTCTGTGTGTAGAGCATAATGTTTATGTTCCTCATGGGGAGCTGTGCAGGTATGGGACACATCTGGGTTATTTTTTCATCTTTTCCCCCATCTCTTGTTCTCCTTCCCATTTGCAAAAGAGCTTTCTCCCTATTTCCCATCACCTGCCTTTTATTTTGCTTATTTAAGACTCTGAGTTTCTAATATAAGGGAAACCATATGGTGTTTCAGTTTGTCTGTCTGACTTATTTCATTTAACACGATGGTCTCAAGGTACACCCATTTCCCTACAAATGACTCACTTCCCCTTTACGGGAGAGGAGTGTTTCGTAGTGTGGAAATACCACACATTCTTTACCGGGTCATCTCTGAATGGGCACGTGGGCCACTTTCAGTATTTAGCTGTTATGAGTCACGCTGCTATAAACACGGGTGTGCACAGATCACTGTAACATGACGTCTTTGGGGAAGACACCTAGGTGGGAAGAGCTGGGTCTAATGGGATTTCTGGTGTTAGTTTTCTGAGGACTCTCCAGTCTGATTTCTGTAGTGCTCGTACTGTACTGGTTTCCATTCCCACCAACAGTGTAGAAGGGTTCCTTCTCCCTCTCAGCCTTGCCAGCACTTATTGATATTTGGTTTCTTGATGGTGGTCGTTCTTTCTAGAGTAAAACAGAATCAGGGAAGAGCCACTGGCAAACAGCCAAGCAGCTTTCGGATCAGGTGGGATAATGGGCTGACTGAGTTTCTCCTGCTGAGGTGCTGGCGGGACAGAGGGGTGGTGGTGGTGGTGGTGGTGGTGGGAGGAGCTCCTGGTAAATCCCATGCTGCGGGCGCTGCTCCTCGGTGCTGTAACAGAGAGCCTTTGCGGGCGCTGAAAATCTTCCACATGATGAGATTGGGCATAAGAAAAAGTAAATCAGGCAACCGAGCTATTCCTGCTCATGTCTACAGAAACAGTTTTTTTTTTTTTTTAGAGAAAAAAAGCAAAACACAAAAAGGGTAGAAATAATACATAATTTTAAAAAGACCAGTAAGAAATCACTAGTTGATAAATTGCATATTGTTATCTTAGAAGTAGTTGCTCAAGAGAAAAAGTGATATTTCAAAAATAAATTGTGATGCTGGAAAATAAACATAGTCTTCTATTTTTTTTTTTTTTTTTGCATTGGAGGTGAAGGTGAGCTTGCCCCTTGAAGCCCATGGCTAGGAAATGGGCCTCTAACAGAGAAGTGGCCTCCCAGGGCACCGATTTGGGGTGATGTCTCTCAAGCCCTACAGCCCTGGCCAGAAAAGCTTAGTGGTTCACTTTGGGTGAGTTTGTGCAGGATGAGACCCACTATGGTCTTTAAAAATTAATAGTGGCTTGGGGAATAAACTCTGCGAATATGTAAATGAAAAACTTATTACAGTAGAAGACACATTGCTATGAATCCCCCTCACTTTGCACACACTCATCCCATTGGGTTTGAAGTTTCTGCAACATTTCTGGAAGTCTTCTTTCTTGAGTGTCTTTTCATGGCAGCCTCAATGTCCTGAATCAATTCCAAAAATTTACAGCAATGTCTGTCAAATAAAACCACGGCAGGGCATCTTCATTCACCTCATTCACCGCATGTGGCACCGTGCAACTTCTAACTATTCCCTGAAGTCAAAATGACCAGGAAAGCTACCCTTTTGCATGGATTTAGGACACAGAGGCAGCAGCTAACAACTTTATGAAGAAGATGTCTGCACCTACCTGCCAGGGGAGATACCGTGATCACAGAGGTGGTTTCCCCAGGACGAGCCTTGTCCACTGCACTCCAGCTGTGCTGACCTCTGAAACTTCTCCAAACCTGGGAAACTCGACTGCATAATTTGTGGTAGTGGCAGGGAAAAAAAGATGTCCAGAACAGCGCCAGAAAGTGGCAAAGATGGTCCTGTAAGTGTGTTCAAAGTGAGGCAGAGTATTTTGAGGGGAATAAAGGCAATGTATCTAAAACCATGATGTGTAAAAAGACTTAAACGGTCACTATATTGTTTTTTCATACATCATAACTGAACTTCATTTGTAAAGAAAAGAGATTCAGTGATGTTCAGGTATTTGCTTCAGCACTGAAGTGAAAACCCAGCTGCTGTGACAGCCTTAAGGAGAACACAGAAGTGGCCTTTCCTCACTACCATTAGACACAATAGTTTTCAGCAAAGAAAGTTTCTAATGAAAGCCTCCTTTTTACATCTTCTTTAAATCTGATGAAAGGAAAGACGACATAAGGAAATATGGTTTCAGAAATTCACAGTTGCATAATAAGTTGCAATAAGCTGCATTTTGCTATTGCTGAGTAACAAACATCACCAGAAAATACCGGCTGCAGATAACAGTTGGTTTAGCTCATTATCCGGAAGTCAGCAGAGGGGGCTCATCTGGAAAGTCTGTCAGGTCTTGATGGGGCTGGTCTTACTCACGAGTCTAAGGTCAACTGCAGCTTCCCAGTTCATCTTAGGAGGGGTGTTGTTGTCAACAGGGCCATGGGACAGCCTTGGCATGCTCACTGGAAGGAAGAGAACTGCACACCTTGCAATCTAACAAGATTCTGCCCTGTGAATTCACAAGGACGAAGACATCGGCAATGGGAAAAGAAGACAGAAATCTTGTCACTGCAATTACTCCTTTCCTGCTACCCCTAAGGAAACAGGATCAATCCCAAAGGTTGACTTTTTTCACTAGCCTTAAATCACTTTAGCATATGACAGAAGATTACATAGTATGTATCATACTATATTAAATTCATAAAACATTACATTTATATTAATAATAAAATATGATATCAATCGTATTTTATTGCACTATGTGTATCATACAATATTATATTAGAATTATACCTTTTACTTCTTTGCCTTCTCCTGGTGACCTTACCTTGTCCTTCTCCTTCAGCTATATTCAGCTAATGTCAAGTTTGGATGACCATGAGAAAGAAAGCAAGGTGAACATAAACACAGAATCCCTGCTACCAGTGGAATTAGTCACTTGGTGCTCAGACAATGAAAACAATTTGTCCAAAGTTAATTAAATATTCAGAGTGTAGGGCTCCAATTTCTTGATTCAATGCTCTGTTCTTTGTTTGTACATGCTGATTACCTGATCTAGTTTTTATTAAATGAAGGGAATGTTTCAGTTACTTTTCAGGGGGCCAGCATGCATAGGAATGCAGGATATTCAGCTCCTCTGAATTTATTTCAGGGGCTGGATATGTCCGCTTGTGGAGAGGTGTCAGATGGAATCTCATAGTGTGTTTGTGTGTGTGTCTTTCATCTTAGGATCAGGTCATTACAATAGTGAACTGGCTCCTGCCAATGGCTTTGGAAAAGCATTAACTCACCAAAAAAATACCCCTGGGATGACCTGAACATGAATGCTTAATCCATGTCCAACTGCAATGTCGTACTGTATTTTTCTTTCTTACTTCTCTATAAATCTCTGTGGTAAGTATAACTTTGAATTTTAAAATGTTTATTAATTAATAATAAACAATAATAAAATAATAAATAAATAAATGATGTCATTGAAAAACTCACTGTGTAGTGGTGACCATCGCCAGGCATGTCTACAGCAGCCAGCTCCCTCTGGAAGGAGGGAAAGCAGTAACTTAGTGGGAAAAGACTGAGAAGAATTGAGACCGACACCTTCTGGCATTCCAGGGTTCACTCCAACATGCTGAGGAGTGTGAGCCTTTGGGATGGACTCTTGTCCAGGGAGAATGGAGAGGAACTCACTTAGGCTTTGCATTTCAGAAAATGTGGACATTTCTTCCTGTCCACTTAGAATAGCAGGGAAGTCCACACCATTTTGAATGCTACCATTTGGATGGATGATTAGATAGGAAAGAGCTAGCATTTTGGATTCGGTGTTGGTTATAAAAGGATTTCCCAAAGGTCTCAATAATTTTAAAAATCTTTATCATATTGCTCTGCTGAATGTGCTTATCATTACTCAGTTGTTATTCTGTGGTCACAGAGGGTTTTAAGTGGTAGGCAGCACCTTGCATGTAGGTGCTGTTGTCAGCGCCCCCTTGCTCTTCACTGGAAAGGCCCAGGAAGATTCTAAGGAACACAAATGCCTGGACCCACTCATGGAATAACTGAACCCAAGCCAGAGAGGTCCACTTAGCTCTGTGAGGCTGTCCCCAGAGGAAACGTGAACCTCTGGACCACAGTTCTCACCACTCAAGAATGATTCCATGCAATTTCTGCAATGCTAATAATATTCGTGTCTGTTTGAGACAGTCTTTGTTAGAACAAGCTCATCCACATTTTAAAAATAAATGATGCCCTTAGGTAGATCACAAGGGAAAAATCCTTAAATACCCTGGTAATTACCCTCATTGGTTTTCAGTACATCAATTTCCAAAGAATTGAAACATACATGTTAATGTGACACTGAGTCTATGCAAATTATGTAACTGCATAATTAGCATCTGGAGGTTCTTGTGGTAAGTTTCTCCTAAGCGGTAGCTGTGAAGCTAAAAATACTCAAAGTGCCTGCTAGGGAAGGATGGTATCCAATTAGGGTGTTTTCTCCTAACTAAATAATTAAGGGCTCAGATGATTTTAATACCCTGAGGGTAAGAAGAGAGAAAAATGATAATGTCCTCATTAAGGGATAATATGTTCATGCAGGAAAAGAATTAACAAGAATTCGACTTCCGGGAGAACATGGCGGACAGATAACAGCAACTACCGGAGGCTCTCTGAAAGACTCGGCTCAGAAGCCAGGAATGGTGCGGACTAAGGAGACATAAGCAGGTGGAGATATGCTCTGCTGACTCAGGAACGAACTGGGCTGAGAGAAACCAACTTGGAATGCAGTCCTGGTGCTAAAACAGGAACAGAAAAGCCTCGGTGTGGAGCTGGACCCCGCGCCACTGTAAGCCGCGATTTGGGTTTCCCGCCGCGCGGCGGCTGGCTGCCTTTACAGTGGCTCAGCAAGGAGAGAGACACGCAGAAGCTCTGAGAACAGCAATCTGCGAACGGCAGGGAGGCGTGCGCTGACTTGTGGTGAGGTGAGTGAGAGAAACTGACACTCTACCACAGTTTGACTCCAGAGGAGGACTTTCTGGGCCCGAGCAGTCCTGCGGGAGCAGGGTGCGGTGGGACTCCAGCCACACATCCCCCTCTTGGGCGGGATTGGTGAAAAGTGCCTGGCCTGCGTGACGCTGCCGGCGGACCTGGTAGGCTGTCCCAACCCAGATCCCAGAGCCTGACGGTGGCCTAGAGGGGCGACTCCCGCGTAGGCTGCCTGGTCCGTAACTCCCTGGTGTGCAGCGGTGAGCGGGAACACCTAACTGGCGCAATTCGATCAGGCTGTGGCTGACTGGGAGAGAAGCTGGGCCTCTTATATAAGCTTGCATATATAAGGAACAGAGAAGAAGAGGCAGCATGGGAAGAGGCAGCAACAAGAAAGGCTCCTCGGCCCCCAATTCTGAGAAACAGGCAATAGCAGACACCGCACCAATATACATAAGGCACCATATAGAGAGCCTCATAGACCAATTCAGGAATGAAGTTATCAACGACCTGAAGCTAGAAGTATGCAGAATAGTTAGAGAAATGCTAAGTACCACCCAAGAAAAAACAGGCGGTGGAATGGAAGAACAGAAAAAAAGGGGAGAATTGTTTGATGGAGAAAACAGAGAAACCATAGAATATGTGAAGCAGGTTCAAAGGGACTACCAAGATACCAAGAAGTCTATAGAAGACTGGCATAACAGCTTGAAAGAAACTAAGGACAGACTATCTGAACTGGAGGGCAGACTTGTAATATGGGAGAATGAAATGAAAAACTTCTTAAAAATAACAAAGAAACAAACAGCAATAATACAAAGACAAGAAGATGATAAGAGGATCCATAACTTAAGGATTAAGAACATAAAAGAAGAAGTAGGAACACAAACAAGTGAACTACAAAAGCTACTCACAGAAATAATCCAGGAGAATTTTCCTAATTTAGCAAAAGGTAAAGATACTCAGATGTATGAGGCATACAGGACCCCAGCTACCTACAACCCAAACAGACCAACACCCAGGCATATAATAATAAAAATTCCAGAAATTCAATACAAGAACAGAATATTAAAAGCTGTCAGAGACAAGAAACAGACCACTTACAAGGGAACACCCATCAGAATTACAGCAGATTTCTCGGCACAAACCATCAAATCACGAAGAGCATGGGGGGAAATAATTCAAGCTTTGAAAGATAATAATCTCCAGCCAAGATTGAGATATCCTGCACAACTGTCCCTGGAAATTGATGGAAAAACAAGGTGCTTCCAGGATAAAGAGGAACTGGGGGAATTTGCAGCCACCAATTCAACTCTACAGAGAGTATTGCAGGATATTCTAAAAAAAGAAAAATACAAAGAATCCAGAAATAATGGCAGAGAGGCCACAACGAATGGAGCAGAGAACAAAATGAAGAAGACAAACTGACAGCTACTGACAGAAAAAGAGCTCAACAGAAATGAGGCAGAGAAGATTGGATGATAGGAATAGCTATTTTGGAGAAAATGACATCTTAATAGGTAATACTGATTTAGTATCATCTTGTTTTGAAGTCTCATCTAGCTTTTGTCCTTCTGTCTCCAATGGTCTAAATAGGTTGTATCTTACTGGATTTTATTATGTACGATAGTATAAGCAAAAACCTTGTAAAGACAAGGAGATTATACAGAAACCATTATTCATTTTCTGTTAGTCAATTCTAAATACTCTGTAATGCTGTCATTCTCTTGAATGGTTTTACATCATTTTGATATACTTAATGCTACAGTATACGAAGTTGTACTCAAGGATTTCAAAGAAAGACAATATAGTAACTACTTTTAGGTTAGAATTATCTGGTGGTGAAACACTATTCTGCTTAAATGGTTATGTTTTGATCTGCGCTGTTTCGTTGTTATGCCCTCTTTTATCTCAATCTCCACTCCATTATTTACTTTTTTATCTTTATCCTTTTAATTAAAGGAAAAAAAATAGCAGGATATATTATAGTAACCCACTTTGACTTTTCATTACTTTGATTTAAAGCCCTGTATTACTCTCACCATCTGGTTTTTAACTGATGTTCCCCTATTCTGTTTTGCTGGATAGTATCAGGTTTGAAAGTTTAGGCATCAGCTGTGAAGATAATGAGATTCATTATGACGCCCATTCTTGTTGACTTTTATCTACTTTTGAAGACCTACAATGTCTCCAATGTTTTGGTTTTGTTGGTTTTATTCTTTACTGTTTTGTTCAATTGTATTATAACTAACGATATAGGCAATTCTATTAGAGATAGCGGGAGGCATTATAGTAACCATTGTTGATCACCTTGTATTATGTTTTTTACATTATCTATTATGTCCACCCTTTTGACTTGACCGATTCTGTTCTGTTATGTCGCATTTGGTTTTACTCTCTTCCAAAAAAGTAATAAGAACCGTGGGAGCAATGAAACCCAAAATGTGTAATAGTCATGGTACAAAAGAGAGGAAAAGAAAGTGCTCCAAACTATATAACTGCATGTATATTTAAGTGCATAAGATAGAAAATGATATCACAGAGTTTTATTGGATCAATGAACAGAACTGTTTGCAGTATCGTTGATGGAATGTCCACTTTACAAGCTTTAATTTTGTGACTTGAACAATTATTTCTAAGATGACAATATGTAATCCATTAACTAGTGATTTCCTACTGTTCATTTTTTTTCTGTAAATCTGTATAACTTGTACCCTTTCCCTGCTTTTTTTTTCTTTTCTCCTTAAATAAAATTAAAAAAAAAAAAAAAAAAAAAAAAAAGAATTAACAAGAATTCACAAAGATGAAAGAAAGAGAATTAGAAATGATTCCTAGACGATGATAGCCCTTTAGTGGAATTCTGTACCATGCCATCACTTAAAGCAATAAAGATATTTTTGGTGTCTCTATATTTTATTTTAATCCAAAGTGGTTGATTCTAATTCAGAATGAGTTCATACAGTTCATTTAGAACTGTAGAGATTCAAGAAAAATATATTGTTTTTCAAGTTTTAGACTGTATTTTTCGCAACTTGTTCTCTTTTTTTGTACTAAATGACTATCCTAATGCATTGATAGAATGAGTTTACTTAGCTTTGACTGTGATTCATTGAAAAAGGATACAGAATTATCTCAGATGTCAGAGTTCACACTTCAGGTTTTTCTCTAGTTTTTGGCACTCTTTTAGATCACATTGGCACCAGCTACTTTGGAGGATTATAAATGCACAAAAAAATCAACTGCAGTTTAATCTACTTGAAATATTATTTATCAACTAAAAATAATCTTAGACCCCAAACTTTTGATACTAAAATTCTTTGAATTGGGCAGTTTGATTTCAAGGATGATTTATTCATTCACACTGTCCTGCAAAAGATCATCGGTTAAATTGCTCAATTAATAGAAATCCAGGAATTCAAAGGGCATAGTTAATCCAAATTTTGAGAAATATAAAAAATAAGATAAACAGAATGAAACTGAAAGTAAATGAACATAAAAGGATACCAAACTTTCCTCCTGTAAACTGGTCATGGTTCTTTTCAAATGTCACTTGGCATCTTTTTCATATTTAAGAGGAAAAGATAAGACAAAAGCAGAAATTCAAGCCAGTGGTTCAAATTAACATGCTTTGGCCCTTTTGAAAAGAGGACTGTTCCAATGTGTGCTTCAGGAAAGATGCTTAACTAAACATCCTTTGTAATCTTGGAGTTTTGTGTTCTGGTACATCCTGAAAGTCCCGGAAAGGATAGAGGAATATATGTGGAAGGAAACAGATCCTACTCAACAATCCCTCAGCAACATTCATGGTATTGAAGTAACCCTGATCAAAGAGCTAAGCAGACAAGTCTGAGGCATTTAGAATTCATTGATCAGATTTGAGACTTACAGGGGATATGTTATGGTTAATGTGAAGTGTACCCCAAGACTCACATATTGAGGTCACTAACCTCATCAGTAGAGTACCCCATTAGTTGATAATTGTTATGGATTAAAAACTGGTGATCAACTTAACGCCAGCTGAATTAAATCAGCATGGTACTGAGCATGATGGTCCACTTGAGGAAAGTTGCCAGCATAAATAGAGACATGGAGAAGAGCAAGGCATTGTGGCTTCTCCTAAGTGTTGCTATTTTGAGCTGTTGGTTCTCCTGGAGGAGCTCGTCATGCTGTCTTCCCCTATGTGAATTCAGCCATTATCATTGGAGGAGCTCAGGACCTTGTCATTGAGAGTGGCTGTGGTTCACTTTGAGGATGTTTTGCTCCTTAATCTTTATATTGAGCATCACTTCCTGGCTCCAGAGATGTGTGCTGTTTAATCTCCAGGATTTGCTGGCTTCCTGGCATGTACTTGACTGTGATCATTGAAGAAGCTCGGGACCTCCATGTCACTGAGAATGGCTGTGGTACTTTTCAGGGCAGCCCCCGTCCTTATTTTGAGTGTGATTTTTTTGGTTCCAGCATAGAACCCTCAACCTACCAGCACAGCTCCTTTCCCCTGCTGGCATAGACTTTCTAGCTTCCACTGCTGACCTTTGGACCTTCCCAGCAGATCCATAAAACAGACTGGCGTGAGTCCTTCTCATGAGCTCTAGACCTCCAGTTGGACTCACTCATGGGAGGCATTGACATGGGTTCTAGGTTTTCATCTGGACTCATTCAGGACATTGCTGTGGGATCCAGGCCCTTGGCTGAATAGTCTGGGTCTTTAATGTTGTGGACAGATTTCCTGCACTTTCTTGTGTTTAACTCTGGATGACCATCATAAAATAGTATTATAAATTCTGTGTCCTGATTGTAATTGTTCTCCTCAAACAACAGGAACTGAACAGGATATTAGGAGGCAGAGTGTAGGTGAAGGAAGCAGGTCACTGGGATGTGGCTCTGAGGGATGTGTCTGTTTTCTGGCTCTTTCTAACCCTGTCTGCTTCCTGGCTGCCATGAGATGAGCAGGTTTCCTCTGTCACACCGTTTCTACCTTGGAGTTAGCTGACTAAGAATTGCTACCATGAGCCAAAATAAACCTTCTTTCCTTTAAGTTGTGTATGTTAGGTATTTTGTTCCAGCCAAAACAAAAACAAAATTTATAAACTGACTACAGTAATACAAAAAGATGATACCAAGAAATAGGGCAGTTTCTGTGATTATCTCTGATTTAAGAAGATTTTGGAACTGCTTCAATTAGAATAACTTGGAAAATTTTAGTGAAACAGGTTAGAGAGAGGCTGGGATGCTATGATCAGGGTTTGATGGTTGAAACTGATCTGAGGCCAAAGGACCAGAATGTTGATGGGGGTGTAATAGTAGAGACAGAGCTCAGAGTTTCAGATGGAAATGATTAGGTCTGGGCCAGCGGGTGTGTGTGCCACATGCTGGCAAAGAATGTGTCTACATTTTTACCATGTCCTCAAATTTCAAAGGAGGCTGATTTTAAAAGTTATATACTAATTAGTCTGGTGAGGAATGTCAAGACAGCATAATGTTCATTCAGATTATGGTACGGGAATTGCTGGATGCTTGCAGCCAGATTTACAGTGTGATTCAGGATTAAAAGACTCAAAAAAAAAAAAAAAACCTTGCAATTTTGCCAGGAAAAAAATCAAACATAAAGCCGGGGCCTAGGAAGGTATTTGTTGAAGAGATCAGCACCAACAAAAATGAGCCAAGTACTTTACAGCAAGACAATAGGAAAGATGCCTTGAGGGCATATCAGGAATCGGCCTCCCCCTAGTAAGCAAGAGTTAAGGGTGTAGAAGTATAATATACTTTGAAAGACTTTCCTTTGAGAAGAGAGATGAAGTACACTGTTTTCACAGGGTGCCCCAGAACCTCGTTATTTCCCTGAGATTCATTTCACTGTACTCAGCTGTCCAAGCAGTTAGCCACTGTACTTAGCTGTCCAAGCCGCCTCAGCCATGATCCAAGGGGGCCTGCACACTGCATGAACTGATGAAAGATCTCGGTGTGATTCATGTGATGGTGATTTTGCCAGTATGCTGAATATGAGTTACCAAGTCATGGAACTTTTCATCCAGATTTCAAAAGAAGACTTAGGGATCTGGACAATATGTTACAATATCAGAGTCCCTACTAGGAGCACCAAAAAGGGCAATGAGTGACATTGGGAGACCAAAGTTGAAGTGGAGAACTAAAGAAGTCAGAGATGCCAAGCATGTGGAGCATCTGCTGTGGAGAGCTGCAGATGATGAACAGAGCAGCCTGAGAGAGGCTGTGTGAGTGCAGCTGGGAAGGCTGTGGATGTGGGGCCTCTGGCCCTCTGAAGCTAATATCTCATCACAGCTCACTCCACATGGCAGCCATGGAGTTGTAGAACCAAGTTTGCCCTGCTGAGCTTTGGCTATACTCTTCTCTGATTCCTATCTCCCCTTTCTTTCTTTTGGAACACAAGCATTTACTCTGTGACATTGTATTTTGAGCATACATGTCTTGTTTTTTGATGTTTTAATAGTGCTCGCAACTAAGAGTTTGCCTTGAGTCTCAGAGAAGAGATTTTGTTGTTGGTCCACTCAAGGGACCCAAGGGAAATTTTCACAGGTGAGGTCCCAAAGTTAAAGAACATGTGTGTGCAAGATATCAGCAATATAGCAGGCAACATGGAGCAGAGCAGAAGAGCAACAAAGCACAAGAGAGCCACCTGAATCTTTATTGTATAACCCTTATACAGGTTGTTATCTCATGGTTACGTTCTTACATAGTGCTGTAGCCAGGGCACGCTTGGTGACCTATGCTAAGTCATGGTTACCTGACTGTATCCACTGTGTGCCTGTGCTAGACAAGCGAGTCACACCTTAGGTATCCTTAGATGCCCCTGAGCTTTGAAGCAATCTGAGTGGTTCCCCACATTTGTACTTGGACTTTTGAGCAATGCCAGAATCGTTGAGACTTTGGGGAAGGGAAATGGTGGTGCATTTTCAGTTGTATGCAGAATACTTAGGTGGGATTGTGACTTTATTTTTTTTATCCCTTTGGTGATAACTATGGTTTAAAGGGATGTATTAGGGCATCATATTGATAAGAGGTGGATTTGTGAGTGTTGATTTGGTATTCTTTGAGCTAAAAAGTAAGGATGACCCTTGACATAGAACACTCCAGACTTAATGGGGCTCCTGTGTCAGAGACCAGCCTGTGCCACCAGTCCCAGGTCCTTGTCCCAGGCATTACCTGTAGGAAACCAGCCCACTCTTTGCAGCCTTCCTTGCTTAGGCACGACTTGTACTGATCTACTCTTGACAGTTTGTTCCCTTGGCCTGAGGGCAACTGAGGGTGAAAGGCAAAGACCCTGGGTTAGTTAGTTAGTTTAACACACCTGCAGCCAGGGGCTCTTGCCTCTCGGGCAGAGGACTCCTACTGTTTGGCTCCTCCTCCTGTCACTCATTAACTCCTCCATTCACTCAAACAGTTACAAATAACTTACATAACACAAGGCTCCTCTGCTTTCCAATATCCACTTAGTACATGCTCAGGTAGACAGTCCCCACACTGCTGTGTGCTTGGTTTTATCCCACCTTGTAGTCCAATCCTTTTCCCCCTCTTCTGATATAAATTCATACAGTCCATTCTGGATTAAGAGGAATTCACAGAAATAATATGCACTCCCTCCTCTCATCCGTGTTTTACTCTTAAAAAGTACCATACATCAGAAAGTGAGCTTACAAAAATCTTGACATGGAGACCTGTTCTCAATCTGTAAATTGTGAGACTATGACAGAGATGAAAATAAAATATTAGGTGCATATTCGATAAATGTTACTTGGTTTTCCTTTTATAAATGAAGATGTGGGCTTTTTTACAAGAAAAAGTAGTAGGAAAAAACCTGGGACTTGAGTCATTACTTTCAAAGGCAGCAGTCAGAGTTGTTGCTGGAAAAGATGCGATTTTTATGTGGCTTTGTCAGCTCCGTTATGGAATCATCTTCCCTAATGTGAAATAGCAATAAACCTGCACATATGATCCAGAAAAGGAGAGCAGTGTAAGCGGGAGTTTAGTGGTGCTGAAATGGGAGACACATTTCCATACAGGTCTCAGTGTGAGAGTGGTTTTGGCGACAGCGGTCATCCGGTGAAACAAGACTAACAGTGATGTTTGCCAGCTCTCAGTCTCACCCCTTGTCAGTGTGAAAAGAAGTGGGCAAATCTGCTGAAGGGGCTTCAACGCTGGTATATTAGCACTATTCTTGCCATTATATTTATCAGACATTACTCCCAAGACTAAGGACTGCCTAGTTCACGGGATAATTCAGGATAGACTTCCCCAGCATTCTCAAACAATGTAGCAAATTGAACTTGACACTAAGATTAAAGGAGCTTCAGGGCTGGCTTCCTTGAAATATCATAGCTAACTGGTTGCTCTCACAGGGAGCCCTCTGCCCAACTGTACGGTCCTTTGCTGGCCACATACTGCTTCCCAGAGGGCACAGTACCTCCACCACACGATGGCTGGGGCTGGATTCTGGGTCTGTCAGAGCTAAAACAAACACTCTGACTGTTTTCCCAGCACACAGGGCATGAGTGGCCACTCTCAAGGTCAAGTCTCTCTAATAATTATATATATGTAAATTTAAGACAGACTGTCATTGTGTAATTCAGGTTGGTCTTAAACCCACTCCATCGCCGTCATCGGCCTCCACTTCACAGTGATCCTCCTGCCCCAGCCTCCCAAGTGCTGGGATGACAGGTGTGCACCACCACGCCTAGCCAATAATTACACATTGAAAACTTTTTTAAAGACAAGATTTTCTTCTTATGATTTTCAGTAAATGTCACTTATGCAATGGAACAAGGCATCCTTAAGATGAAAAGGCACTTAATTGAGCCTAGGACCCCCCCCCACCCAAACCCCACCTTACCATCCAGAAGTAGTAGCATACCCTGGGCCCAATGGGAAAATGTTCCTTTCCAACTATTGAGCTTGGCAGCTGGAGCGCAGCATGGATGCTCTGAAGAAACCCCAGTCCTGTGGCCATTCTAGAGACTTCAGACAGCTTATCCTCTTCCCTCACTAGTTTGGTCCAGCTTCACTCATGGTAACTTTTACCTCTGGAAAAGCCTCATGCTCTCAGTTCATCCATGTCACATGCATCTCCAGGTGACGGGAATGTTCCAGAAAGGATATTCTGAAGCCAGTGGGGTTACATGCTGACATTGTCTCTAGTTGCTGGGTTTCCCACACTTCGTGATTGCAGGGTGAGAATTCTGGGGCAATGTATTTGGAGGAGGTCCGTGGGAAATGTAGGGATCAATAGCTGATATATTCTCAAAGAAATGGTGGCTTGAATACATTCCTCCTTAGTGTGTACTATTTTCCATTTCTTTCATTTCATCTTTCGTTGAATGATTGGAGACCACTTGTTTCCCTTGTGGTTCTGTCTCCGAGGGCACAGGCATGTTTTTGTCTCTCAGACACAGAATTATAATATTGAACTTGCCTTACATTGAGGGATCTTTTCTTTGTTAGCACTATGTCATGGTTTATGTTGGTGGCCTCCAGACCTCATGCATTTGCATTGTGCATTTGTGATTCGTTCATTGTCTGGTGCTTGGATTGGGGGTGTGAGTGCTACACCTGCCTGGGGGGGGGGCAGGATGTGACGTAATGGCAGGAAGAAGGTGTATCTTGCTCTCTTGCCGGTTTCTGCCTTGCTGCTTGCAGCTGCCACGAACTGTGGCCCAGCCATGCCCGCCTGCCTTGGAACCAACTGAGTGTGGACTGAAACCTTCAAAAACTGTAAGAAGTAAACCTTTCCTTTCCCAACTTTGGGAATTTTGTCTCAGGAACGAGTAAAAAGTAACTAAGACACACTGGATGCAAACTGTGTTACAATTTCATATTATTTCCAGACACATTTGAGAAATTTTCCTGAGCAAGGGAGAGGCACAGAAGGTCTTTTTACATTTGTCAAAGGAATATCTGTTTCATTTTGCTCTTTGTTCGTGTTTTAATGAGAAAACCTTGATAGAGTCTACATCTTCATTTTCCTGGCAGCTTACAGAGCATATGACTTAGCAGTAGGTTCACCCACAGGAAAATGGTGACCCGGGCATCTAACCCAAGCTTGAACCACAAGAAGTTGTTACACACCTCAGAACTGATGAGAATAAGGCCTCAGAGCACCTGTGAAACCCCAGTGTATGGTCCACTGTCCACGGGCACCTGCACACATGAACCAGCAGTACCTGGAAATGAAATTCCACATCTGCACGGAGGACCTGCTGCACACCTCAGATGCTGACTGAATCTGAAACGTGAACTAGAAGTAGTCTGTGAGTTAACCTCAAATTACGTTTTCTTGCCTTTGGCTTTTCAGTCTACAAACAGGAAGATATTTGATTGCTTGAAGTTCCTTGTTACTTAAACTGTAGGTAATTAAAGTTTTATGTATCTGTCTGGAAAGAGGCCTCAGATGCACCACGGCCTGTGTTTTATGGGATGGCTACATGCTCGGCAAGATCACACACGCGCTTGTGGGGCAGCAAAGGGGAGGTTAGGCTGCAGCCCCGGCCAGACAGCCTGCTCCTACCTCCTGCGGACTGCGCACTGGGCTAAGTGGAGCGCCGAGAACTGCTGGGCTTTGGAGACTCCCCAGGTTAAAATGATAACATTCAGACTGGAGGGACAGTGCAGGGAGGAGACGTCCCAGAAAACAGTGTCACGTGATGCCTGCTGTCCGGCTCGTTAGCATCGCTTCATATTTTAACTCAGTAAGCAGTCTATGAAAAGTCACTCTCAAGTCAAATAAAAGATCTGAGAAACAAGACTATCCAGAGACAGTGTGAGCTCCGCCGGATTGTCTAGCTGGAACGACACTTTGGAAGATCTTTCTGTTTCTGTTATCCCCTTCCCATTAGGTTTAGGATTTTATTCTGAAAAGGTGCTGTGGCCTAAACCCTGCCAACGGATGGGGGAGGTGCCATTCCTCTAGGCAGAGCCAAACAAGAAGTGTGCAGAAAAACTCTGGGACGCGTGTGGGCCTCCGGACATGTGACTCCTCACCCCCGCTTCTGCCAGAGAGACCACCCCGTCCTTCAGGGAGAGGCTGAGGGTCTCAGAGCTCTTCTGTTCAGTTCCGTGCTGGTTCTGCCTCTCACTAGTTAAACACTTCTTCTTCAGGGGAGGATTCCGGGAGACAAGAATTCTGATCCCAACTCAGGGACCAGGACTCTGCTCTATTGCAAATGTTAAGTCTTCTCACAGTGCCTTTGGGGATATTTCCCATGACTTTTGTTTTAAAGCAAATACTTTTTGATCGTTGTATTTTTCTTCCTTTTTCCTTGCTTACTTTTTCCAGTTTCCTTGAAACAAAAGAGCAATCTGTTTGGATGATTTATTTTTTAGTTCACCTTCTGTCTGCTTTTTGTAAACTGGCTGCTTCAGCCTTTTCATTTCTCCATTCCCTAAGAAAAATGAAAAATATACGTTATCTACAAAGCATCTTCCAAGAATCTGATATTCTGCTCCACATTTTAAAATTATATTTCAAAATCTTAAGAGGCTCCCACATTTTATCTCTGTCTTACATTTGGAAACCTCAGTCCCTTTATCTTTGCTGGAGCAGCAGTTTCCAAATGTCAAGTACAGATTAGGGCATCTTAAGTGAAGGATTTCAAGTGAATACATTTTTTTCAACTCTTTATATCTTTTGGTCAAAATTATGCTTTCTTGAATGAATCCTCGATGTGAACACGGCTTTCCCCAAACCTATCATATAACTATTGACCTCAAGGGAATGTTCCCGCCTCCCCTTCTTTTGCATTTAGGGGTGCAGATGTCTCGTCACGAGGCCCCCTTTTGGTTGTCAGCATCCGTGTCTGTCTAAAATGCAGTGAGCAAGGGTCGCCGCTGCCATGGAACTGCAGAGCCCCGGAAAGCTCTGCAAATCCAGCTGCAGTTTTTAAAACTCAAAAAGAGGCCGGGCCCTCCTAGAAAGACACGACCTTGTCCACCTCTGAGTTGTTTTCCATGTGTTGGGCTGGCCATGGCACAATCTCCTCAGAGAGAAGGGGGAGATGAAGGTTGAGAGATGGAAAATTAAAAAGGGTCGGAGGCCGGGCAGGCAAACTTCCAAGAAATGAGAGAACTGTCAGGAAAAGCCAGACTCCGTCTCCCAGAGTTAGCCATTCCTTGTCCTCCTGGCTCATTCTTTGGTTTGAGTGCCAAAGAGGCCAAAACAGACAAGAAATGTTTCCCTAAGCAGCTGAATGCCACCCAGAGAGTTCCTTTGGGGCACTGATTTGGGCATCAGAGAATTTGATAGGACGCGAGCATTTTATACATGATGTCCTTACGAGTGGCATACCTAAAGCATGTCCATTTGTTTATTAACTTATTTACTTTTGAGATCTTGCTAGTAGTTCAGGCTGGTCTTGAACTCATTATGTAGCCCTGGCTGGCCTTGAACTTTTGGCAATCTTCTGCCCCTGCCTCCAAAGTGCTGGGATTACAGGCATGCACCATCATGCCTGGCCCAAGGATGGTCCTTTAAACTTTAAAATCAATTCACACTTTTCAGGGGACCACTGGCGAAGAGCTGGAAAGACAGAATTCCTGGTCTTTGACACTGAGCCTGAGTCCACCTACTGTCCTCTCAGAATTAGCCACAGATTTCTGGGATTGGAAGCAACCCACAAGATAAGTGGCATCAGTTTTCTTCAAAAATGTAGAAAGGTGGAGAGGAACTCACACAATACAACTGGTAACTTAAAATGCTGTGTGATGGAAACACAGAGGTTATATTCTCAAGAGGCAGGTAAGAGCGTCACTTCCGCTAACAGAACCCAGGCTCAGAGATCTTGCTTTAAATGAGGGCTCTTGCTGTTGCCTGGATTTGCCTGGTGGGGAAGTGGCCTCCCCTAGAGCATGCCAGATACTGTTTTAAATCTGCCCTGCTGCATGTACACGTTTAATTGCACTTTTCTCAGAGTGGACTGAAGGTTAAAGCCCTATTACAAAAACCCCACAAAAAGGACAAAATTCTTAGCGAACAGTCAGGGTTCCCTATGTTGAAGAAAAAGAGGAAAGAAAAAAACAAAACAATTCTGGTTTCTGGTGTGCCTGGACTCAGAAAAGCACTCTCCCGGGTGACGGGATGCTCTACCCCTAGGTTTCACTTTCTCTTGTGTAAATGTCACTTTCACTTTTCCCTGGTGGCCCCGGGCTTGTCTTGGTGTTCCTTTGCCTAGAAAGGAATTTCTGCTCGCAGCAGAAAGCCCTTGGTTGCAGCCCTAGCCCCAGGCGGGAAAGCAGAGAAAGGACCAGGGTGGTGCAGATCAAAGCAAGCTGCAGCCAGCCAAAGTGGGAGCAGATGTTCTCAGGTAAACTCTGTGCAAACCCATCCAGGGCGTGTTTCAAAAACTCCTTTGAGCTCTGAGCACCTTTTGGGTGGCGAGCCTTGTTCCTGGACTTGATGACATCGGTTACCGGAGAATAGGTCTAGCCCTGGCCAAGGACCTACTTCAGTAACCCCAGTCATCTTCAGTGGATGTAGTTAAACCCCATTTTACAGATGAGAAACCTGAGTCTCAAGGAGAGGATGGTCACAAAACAGTCACCACAACAGCGACTCTACCTGCTGTGGTGGAGCAGAAGGAGGATGGGATATAACCCAGTTTGGGGGAAACCATAGAGTACAGATTCAAAAACAGGGTAAGAGGGAGAGAGAATTGACAGTGTGGAGTCCGAGCTGGCTTGCAGGTAAGTTAATTTTGGGGGACACCCTTCCTTTCCCACTGCATGCCACAGTTACTGTGGGTCAGTGGTCAACGTGTCCAACATGTATTTATGAGGGCTGCACTTACAGCTTCTCAACCTCATGGTAGTGTGAAAGCCACACACCCAGCAGGCTTGGAGTCAGGATTTCCAGCATGGGTTTCTTTCCAAGCAAGTGACAGTGGTCCAGTCTCTCCTATACACCAGGAAGCAGCTGCGACCACTCCAGAGGAGGCAACGACAGCGTTGCTAAGGCTGGGTGTTGGGAGCTCAGACAGGTTATGTGCATTTTTACCCACTGTCTTTGCAACTCAGTAGGGGTTTGTTTTGCTGTAAACCTGCTGCAAATCGGGGAGCCTCTGTGCAGTCCCTGGAGAACAGTGGCTGCCAATGGTTTGTGACTGACATACTGCTGAGTCACTCAGGGGGCTGGGTGATGTGAATGGATTCTGGAGGAGGCAGCAGGGTGGAGAAGTGGAAGACCTGGGGCATGGCCTGGGGGCGGGCTGTCTATAGGATTCCGGATCCCACAAGGCTCAGCAGTCCTAGGGCTGAAAAGAGGCCAGTGAAAAATCGGACCCCAAAGGAGACTGTGCTGTTCCCAGGGGTGAACTCTAGGTCCTTTGAGACTCTGAGCACTGCTCTGATTCAGGACTTACACATGAGTTCGACGCTCCACATTTGTGTAGTGAAAACACTTAAGATCTACTTTTGGTGAAATTTCTGTTTAATTAATTCATGTACTTACTTATTTTTGTGGTACTGGGGTTGACTCTGGAGCACTCACACTGATTGGCATCGCCAACTCTTTTTAATCTTACTTTGAGACAGGGTCTTGCTAAATGGCTAAGTTTGCCCAGCCTGAGTTGAACTTGCTGTCTCCTAGGATTCACTGGCACTAACTCTGACTGCAAATCAGGTGTCAGGGCGCCCTTGTTCCTCCTAAGTGAGAATCTTGACAGAGATTGCCCCAGTGCTTCCAGCCTAAGCCTCTGCCAACATCTTCGTTACCTTCTGTTTCTGTGTGTCCAACGTCTACCACTTAACAAAACAAGGGATGTGGAGTGGGTGATACTTGTCTTCCTGTACCTGGCTTACTGCCTGCAGCCTAAGGTCTCCCAGGGGAACCCTGTCTTCATATATGACAGCCCATCCCCCTCAAAGATGGAGAACGGTCACTCTGGATTGGTGCCACCTGCCTCACCGTTGAGCCCTGATGGACACACAGCTAAAATCCGTGTCTGGGTGGTCATGACTACGGCCACACTGAGTGTGGGGTGCAGGTTCTCTTTGCCGGACTGACTTCTTATCTTTTTGCATATCCCGCTGGGGTGGCTGGATCCTGGGGCAGGGCTGTGTTTCTGTGGCTTCAGGAACTTCATTCACGTTTTCACGATCCCTGAGTGAATTCGCACTCCTGCCACCAGTGTGATCTCTACTGTTCAGGTGCTTGACCACACTGGTCATCTTTGGTTTTGGTAACAGGCATTCTACAGGTGTGAGGAAATATCGTGCTATCTGTTAATTTGCATTTCTGGATGACTGGTGATGTAGAACCATCCATTAGACATGTGCAGGCCTTTGGGGAAGGAAGTCCAGGTCCTTTGAGTTATATTTGGATATTAGTCCCGTGTCATATGGATAGCTCGCAAGGGTTTTCTCTCATGTTGGGTGTTGTATTTTCATCCTGTTTATTGTTTCTTTCACTTGAAGAAGCTTTCTTGTTTGGCGTGATCCCACTCACCTATTTTTGTTTGGCTGCGTGTGTTTTGGGGGTCATATTCAAAGAATCTGCCAAGATCAAATACGGACCTTTATTCTTGGGTTGTCTTGCAGTGGTTTTACAATTTCAGTTCTTGCATTTAAGTCTTTGATCCATCTTGAGTTGGTTTTTATGTAAGTGTGAAATTAGAGTGTGATCCCACTCAGGTATGTGGGTGTCGAGTTTCCCAGCACGGCTTACTGAAGAGGTTACCAGTCGGATGCTCCTGGCACATTCGTGAGAATCCACGGAGCGTCACGTGTAGATTCCTTTATGGATGCTCCATTGTTCTGCACTGCAGTGTCTGTCCTTTGTACACCACTTCTATACTGTTTTATCCACTGTTGCTTTGTCGTAGATTTCAAATTCAGATATCACGATGCCTCCAGCTTCGCTCTTTTCCATTAGGAGTTGTTTCAGCTTTCCAGGGTTCTTTGTGGTCCCCAAATAAGAGAATTTAACTCTCTTATTTCTACTTCTGTGAAAAAATGTCACTGGAATTTTATGAGCATCAAACTTGTACACCTAAAAAACAAACACACTGTGTACCGTTTTAACAGTGTTGGCTATTTAACAATAAAAAAGTGGACATTTTAACAGTGTTAATTCTTCCGACACAAGGACACAGGCTGTCATGACTGATTTATGTCCTCTCCATTTCCGTCGCCCATACAGTTTCCAGCGTGCGGGCCTTTCAGCACCTTGGCCCTTTTGGGTATCTGTTATAAACAGCGTTTTCTTGATTTCTCTTTTGAATAGTTCAGTATATTAAAACCCTGCTGGGTTTTTAATGTTGATTGTTTTATCCTGTAACTTTATAGAATTTGTTGATTATCTAGGGTCATATTTTAATATATATGTATGTAGTAGTATGTGTTCCTTTTACAAAACACTGGGTTTCAGCGTGGCGCTCTGCTACACATGTATGACACTGTTTCACCCTTTCACCCCCCTTTGCCCTCCCTTACGTCTCCCTTTGCCTCCTCCTCCTTTATCCCCTCCCCTAGCTAGTAACAGTTTCCTACTTTCATATCATCTACTTTTATTTTTTCTCACATATTATAGAAAACACTCAGTACTTGTCTTTCTGTGTCTGGCTTATTTTGCTTAACATAGTGGCTTTTACTTCCATCTGTCTTCTTGCAAAGAATACAGTTTCATCCTTTGTGGCTGAATAATATTCCCTTGTGTATCGATAGCACATTTCTTTACTGATTCAGCTGTTGATGGGCACTTGAAATGGCACTATTTTAACAGCATATTGTTGAATTAGCGAAAAATTCATTTGCATTGGTGGAAAGAGCATGACTTGGGGTCCAGTTTGGGTCACAGCCCTTATCAGGGGCATTTGTGTATGTAGACAGGGGTTTTAAAATCAAATAAACTCGATAAAATGTTATGCAAGGCAAATAAGATAGCATAAGAAACGGGCTTTGCAAAGAAGCAGGTGCTCAGCCGATAGGCACGCCCTGTTCTGCACGGACCCCTGGGTGACGAGCAGCGTGAGCAGGAGCAAGGAGACCCCCTCCGCAGACCCCCGCAGCAGCCAGTGGGTGCCACATTAGCTGTGCTTCCCAGTGAGTTTCCTTTTGGTTTTTAGAATTAACCTTCCAAGTTTATGGAAACCTCTAACTGAAGCAGATGCCGTGGGAAGTGCAGAAAACAGATGAAATGGCACATCCGGAGGGGCTGGAATTCACCAGCTGCATTCAAGGGTGCAGACCCCGAAGACAGCAAGACCGCAGTATCTGCCGTGCCCTGTGCACAGTTGGTGCTATTGGTTCACCAAGACAGCTGGATCCGTCAGCAAGGAGGCGCCAAGGTTGGTGAAACTGCTCTCAGACACAGGAGTCTTTCCCTCTTGCCGGCCAGCCTTAGGGAAAACTGCAGTGGGCGAATGTGTCTCTTTGTGTTGAATGAGTGTTTATGCTTTACATTTTTCACTTTATTAGTGCGTGCTTGCAGTGAATAATGATCACAGTCGTGGTCGGGCGTTGGCTGTGCACATCACAGGTCACCATGCTTTTTCCTTCCCTGCCCCCCACTACCTCATCTCTGGATCCCTTCCCATTTGTAAAAGATCAATCACACTGCAGGACCTAGTCCGCCCTCTGATGATGCCTGTGTCTCTAGAACTCCCAGCAACTGCAGAAGGGATGGAGAAGGGAAGGACAATCAGACGATTTCCGAGAGATTCACAAACAGGAGTTTAACAAGAGGAAAAGCCCCCTCCACTGGGTGATGCATTCACCCCGTGTCCACTGCCAGCTTGTCTGCGTCCCCTCCTGCACCCGTAAGGCCAACGCTGTGTTGCTGGGAATTTTTATAGGTTCCTGTGATAGGTGTGGATCACATCCAGCGCTCCTAGTCTCCTCCCCTGCCCTGGAGAGGGTGTGGCCAGGCCCCAGGGGCCCTTTCCAGCAAGGCACCCTCTGCTGAGGCCATGACTGAAGGAGATGGGCTGTCCTCTCCCTGGGGCCAGACAGCTTCTTTCTCTGAAATGATTTCACTGTGGTTGCTCCAGATGGTAAGCTCTGCCCTGAACATTTGCCTTGGGCGTTCTTCTGGTTCCAAGATCAAAGATGTAGACTCATGCAAGCAGAGATCCGGGGAGTAAGTTCCCCTGGGGTTCACAGTCACCCACAACCTCATGCTGCTGTTCTGCTTCTTCTCATCAGACCGCCGCCTGCCCTCCACTTCAAGCAGAGGCAGGAATAACATGGAGTGTTCCATTCTCCCTTGCAGGGAACAAGGCTGAGGAGGAAGACGTTTCCCACCAGCGCCTTGGCGGGTTTCTGAGATCCTCTGCTCCTCCTTCAGGCCTGGCCATCACTTCCACCCTGGGAGAGGCTTTGCACCCCTATCTTCAGGGCTCAAGGTGCCCAGGCTCATTGCTTCCTTCCTGTCCCTCCCCGGCTGCCCCAAGGGCTGGAGAACTGTGTTTTGCAAAGGCCCAGGGAAAAGGTGGGGTCCATGGTGGCTCTTGGCTGTGTGCTGACTTTGTGGGCTTGATGCTGCCTGGCCCCAGATTGGGTGACTCACTTTGGAAACACTAGCAGTAGCTTTTTCTTCTACAGAGGGCTTATTTGGTAAACCGAGGGAAAGGGGGCAAGGGCATGCTATAATAATTCATGCATTCTTGTAGAGTCTTTTGCCAGAGTCAGGTTTTTTAGACGCACTTGTGATCACGTCTTTGCCCAGATGGAAGTCTGTGGTTATTTTCCATGGCCTGGGAGAGGAGAATGACTCCCGCTCCCGACTGCACCGTCAGCAGGACACTGCCGCCCCTATGCCTCACTGCCCAAAGTAGGCTCCTCCGTTTCCAGGGCCACTGGCCCTCCAGGGGCCATTTCCCACACCCGCTCTTCTCTGCCCTCTTTTTCATTAGCATGTGTCTGTGATACCCAGGAAAGCCATCGATCCATCCTACCCGACCTTCGTCCTTCTCGCTTCTCCTTCCCTTTCTCTTCCCATCTTCCCCCATCCTCAAAACCCTTCACATCTCCACAAAGCCCATCTCCCTGTTTTCTGTCCTCAACTTTTATTTAGACTTTGGGTTTCTCATGGGAGGGAAGCCAAGTGATGTTTAAGCCGCTTGTCTGCTTTCCTCCCCTCGGCACTGTGGCCTGCTCTTTCTCCTCTAGGTGTCTTCTGAGAGAGTGAAAGACCTCTTGTTACAGCGACCCATGCCTGCCCCATGTTTCACAGCAGCCAAATACTGGAAAAAGCCCTCTGTGCCCACCGGCTGATGAATGGATAAAGGAGATGCGGGGTTTACTCACAGTGGGGCACCACTCTGCCATGGGGAAGGGTGCATCTGAATCATCTGTAGGAAAATGGGTGCCCTGAAGACACCACCATTCTTCTCTGACGTGGGCCTGACTCTCTGGATGGGACGGGCAGGGCTCCCACCCTGGGCTCTCATAAGGAAGCAGCGATGGCTGCTCCTCCTTCAGCCTGAAAGAGAAGGAAGCATTTCCTGGTCACCAAGCTAGGAGGCAGTGGTTGCTGTAGGAAAGTGCAGGACATCTGTACCCCTAATGTCATGCTCTCTGGGTGTCCTCACAAACTCTCTCCGCAGCTCATGGAACTTCTTAGGACCCAGACTCTTCTTCAACTTCCTTTCCCTAGGAGTACAGAATAGTGGTGGCGCCCAGCTGGTGTTCACTAAAGACTTCGTCACCCAAAGTGTGTTGGCAGCCTGGGAGAAACGAATTAAACTCAGAAATCACAGGAAACACCCAATCTTTAGGTCCCATTTCCCACTCCTTGGGAGAATTCATTTTCTTTCTCCCCACTTCTGCCCCCATGTAGCTGTCTCTGAGGACATGAAGGAGCTCGTGACAGATGCTGGAGCTGGGATGGAGGGGTGGCAAGAGGTCCCTCTGAACTCTCTGGGGGAGAGTGGGACTTCGCTTTCTAGAGGGCAGGGAGAGGAGTCCTTCTGGTCCGAGTTTGTTGTGTCCTCCTTAGTCCTGCGCTGAAGTCTCACCACTGGTGTGATGCTATCAGTTGCAGAGCCCCTGGAAGGTGATTAGGTCAGGATGGGATCAGTGCCTTCTTGGGACAGGCTCCAATCCAGCAAGGCGGTGCACGCCTGCAATCCCAGCACCGTGAAAGGCTGAGGCAGAGAGATCACAGTATCAAACCCAGCCTGGAAAACAGGGACTCCGCGAGACTCTATCTCAAAATTTTAAAAAATGTTTTAAAAAATTCTGGGGGTACAGCTCAGTGCAGGGGCTGTGAGTTCAGTCCCCGGAATAGCGGTGAACTAATAAATTGCCTCTGAGAGTTATCTTACCCTTTCTGCCATGTGAGCATAGGGAAGCTATCATCTTTATGGGAAAAGTTCCCATCCTCACCAAATACCCCACCTACCAGCATTTTGACCTTGGACTTCCCAGTTTCTAGAATTATATAAATAAGTAAATGTGCTGTTTGTAAGTCACCTAGCATAGTATTTTTGTGACAGCAGCCTGAACAGACTAAGAGAATCTCCGTCACTCATCCACTTCTTGTGTTGTATTTGCACTTTTCTCTGGCCCTCAGAGGACTTGGTTCTGCTCACCACCTTCATCAGTGAATCAAGAATTTAGGGTTACAAAATTGTGGCAAGATAACCCAACCCCACTTTCATCCAGCTCTTTGGGTTCTTACAGTCTTGTGTCCTGCTAACTGTGAGCATAAACTCAGTATCTTTCCAGAAACGCCACTAGCCACCCATCAGAATTGAGGCTGTAAGTGAAATATGTTTGCCCTCACTGGCCATGCCCATGGAGCAATCCACACACAGGCAGGAAAATGCACCGGTGCTGTCAGGCCTTGCAGTGTCATGGCAATGTGCAGGGCCTCACAATCACAGTGCACCCTGGTCAACATCCAGCTACCAGTGCTGGAGTGTCCTTCCCTGAGGGTCATCTGTAGCTAGAAGAATCCACTGTGCATCTCCACACAGTGTCCAAGAACTACTAGGGAATTAATGATTAATGGCTGAGTACAAGTGGGTGCTGGTGTGTAAATACCCCAGTTCCCTCTCTCTGCAGGCATGACAGCTATTTAATGGAGCTCCCAGCAGAATTACGCTGACCATTTACGGTGGGTTATGAACCTTTAGGTGTTTTTCTGTTTCCTAATTACACCTCTCTGCACCTGTTTCCTGGCTTTGCCTCCCAAATGAGCTGTTCACTCAATGGCCTCATGGTCTGCTTCTGGGGCAAGAAAACTAAGACAGCTGTCTCAAGAGCCTGTGGAAAGAAGGCGCTGTCATATCCCGGGCTGTGTCTGGGAATGCTTACTGAGAGAATAAGAACTTATAGTACGGGGCTGGCGATTTAGCTCAGCGGCATAAGCGTCTGCCTTGCAAGCAGGCAGTCGTTAATCCCTGGTACCAATTAAAAAAAAAAAAAAAAAACTTGTGGTACTTTGGTTAGAGGAAATGGATCAGGAGGCGTGTAGCACACGAGAGTGACAACAGAGAGACACGAAGTAAAGGAGAGAGGCAGAGGTGCTATGTTCACAGAGTTGGTTCTGTCAAAGTCTCCAGAAGATGGAGAAGTAGCTGAGCGCATGAGCAGAGTGAAGGGAAAGGTCAGGAAGCTGCACGTAAAGAGGACCCCAGCAAGCAGGGATGCTGACACACACAGGCGTCTGCTCTAAGGTCTTTTTGTGCGGTGGTTTTTATTTTTGTGAAGCCTGTATATTACTCAGCTAGGAAGAGACACACAGTGTCTTTAAAAATATCAAAAAGTAAACCACTGTGCGAGGACTTTAGTTTTGAATAGTAAAGACTCAATTTTCCCATTTCCTTTGGAAATTAAATTGAATATTCCTTACTAAAGTGTTCTTGAGAAAAGCAATTGAAATATACCACTACCCTCTTCATTTGTAAGGTTTTCTTATGATTTACGTATGTGAGAAGCATGTAGATTGCAGTGATGATCCTGCAGCTGCCAAGTGAGATTTTGTTGATTTGCTATGTTGAATGTGTTACTGTCTTTACTATAAAAGAAGTTACCTCGGCCCAAATAATTATCTAAAGTCACTAAATCTGTTGACATAAAATGGCAAAATCTTTTAATAGATGATACTGCACTAAGACCAAGGATAAAGTGAGCTCAACCAAAATCAATCACTGTGAGATTTAGTTTGTCTGCTTTGATTTTCCTTGTGTTTGGTGCTGGAAAAGGAGTGGGGAAGGTTAGGGATACCAGGGGAGAAGTCATCTTTCTGTTCTCTTTCCCACACCCTCCACAGGGGCCTCTTCCCTCCTGTGTCTTGTGAGGCAGAGCCTTGTGAAAACCAAACCCTATAGGAAGGGTGCTGAATTATTTGGCTTTCTGTCACTATAATGACTACATGAGATCAATCAGTTATGAAAGTAAAAGGAAGATTTTGGCTCATAGTTTTGGAGGTTCCAGCCCTCCAGAGCCCAGCTTGGCTCTGTTGCTTTAGGCATGTGGCAAGGCAGCGCATCATGGCAGGAGCCCATCATGGCAGGAGCCCATCATGGCGGGACCCATCATGGTGGGACCCATCATGGCGGGAGCCCATCATGGCATGAGAGAAAAGCCACTCACATTGTGGTCAGGAAGTGAAAGAGCAAGGGACCATAATTCTTTTGGAAGTCACACCTAATTGATCCAAATGCCTCCCACTAGGCCTGGTATGACTGAGATCTAAAATGAGCCCCTGTTTGGAAGGTAATTGGATCATGGGAGCTAAGACCTGACTTGTGTTGGAAAGTGGAATTGGGCTGGAGCAGATGGGTGACCGAAGTGCAGCCTGGAAGGTTTCTCTCCTTCCCGGTTCCTCCTTTCATTTTCTCTGCTTCCTCTCTGCCATGGCATGAGCATCTCTTCCACCACACCCTGTGCCTTCCATGCCCCCCTGCGCTGGAACCAGGTGACTATGAACTGAAATCTCTACAAACTGAACTAAACTATTCCTCTTCTTCAAGTTGAGAGTGAGGGAGGGGAAAAGTGACCAAGATGAGGCCCCAGTTCTTAGAAGTTCTACTGCCTTCTGATAGCAGTGGTTCCAGCTTGGGACCAATCTCTAAACCATGGGCTTGCAGAGGCCACTCGCATGGAAACCACAGCAGGTGGTTGTGGTTTTGCACCCCGGGCGGGAGCAGTCAACAGCCAGGGTGGGAGAGAAGCTCATAGAGAGCATGCTCTTTGTGCCAGGAGCGAAGGTGGATGGGGAAGGATGAATGCACCGTAGGACTGTGGAGAGAGAGGAAGTGGGAGATTTGCCCTGGGCTGGAACTTAAGAGAAAACACCCAATGCCTGGGCGTGTGGGTCAGCACATGGCAGCTGGGAGAGGGTAAAGGCGCTGAGGGGACCACCATCTCCACACAGGGGCTACTTCAGAGCGATCTCTGCATGTGCCGCCAGCGCCGCAGGGCGTCCCCCGCGGAGGGGCGTTTCAGCTGCCGTGTGCTCCAGTATTGAGCGGGTACTTTCCTCCCAATGCACTCAGCCTGCTCTGAGCTCCCTGGGAAATTCTTACAGAAAACACAGCTTGGAGAGCGCAAAGAGAGGCAGGGTGGATCGAGACTCTCCTGAGATGGAGTGGTCAGTATGGGCCACTCCTACCACCATCTGGGAAGGGTCAGGTGACTCTAAGTGCCCAGGGAGGGGCAGGTTCTGGGCCACCCGGCTGCAGGAGTGGAGCGGGAGAAGCCCATGCCTCGACACGGCCTTTTCTCCTCCATAGTGGACGAGATGGAGAGAAAGCCAGGAAAACCCAGTTCCAGACGGACTTGGTGACTGCACACTGAAGTGCTGATGGGTGTGTGGCGGCTCCTTGAAGGCTAGCCTGAGCAGTGCAGCCCCTCCGACCTTGGGGCCCCAGAGGGAACAGGGGTGCCCGAGAGCGCAGTCCTTGGGGAACAGTGGGGGACAGTGCAGAAAGGGGGAGGGGTCTGGGACTTTCCAGGCCACCATTTTCTATACAAGTGGAGATACGGAATAACAGCAGGTGCTGCATTTGAGGGTCAGTTGGGGCTTATGCGGCACTCACAGTCAGCTCTTTGGTTACTGTGACTCAGGCCAGGTCTCCCCACAGCGCATGCGCAGCCTCCTGGAACTCCGCCCCTTTATAGTCTCCTGCGTGAGCTTGCTTGCTTGGGCTTCTTCCTTCTAGAAGCTTCCACAAACCCTGGACCTGGGCTCCCCACTACTCGCATGTCAGTCTTGCAGGCCTTTATGTACCAGACAAGTGTCAGTGCTGTCAGTGGGCTGCCACAGTATCGTCTTCAGCATGCCCCCCAGCGCTGTGTCCTGGTAACTACTGCAAAGATGTTCTGGGTGGGGGGGGGGGCATAGAGTCACAATGGCTAACTCTGCATCCTTCCCAAAGGGGTAAGTGGAGCCTTGGGCTTGTCAGTATCACTCTTCTGAGATTTTCCATTAATTCTTTAGGGACGGTCCATCTCTTCCCACACACTGAGACCACTAAGACGAAAAGGCACTCTGGGGCAAGGTCTTCTCAGCATGGAACCATCTCTGTCCTCTTGGGCCATCCCAGGGTTATCCCGTGTGGCTAAGTCACTGACCCCTGAGTCCTCCACCGCCTTCCACTAGCCCCTCCTGTCACTGTGTCCACTCAGTGCACAGGGCCGGCTTAGTGTGCGTTCATCTCTGTGCATACTGAGGCATTGATCCCCAGCCCCCCTCGTGCATTACTAAATTTGTCTGCTCCTTATTTCATCCTTTTGTTTTACCCTTCATACAGGCAGTGGGGAATCTTGACCAGGTCCCCGATGGTTCTCTTCTGCCTGTAGTTTCTGTTCACATCTTTTCACTAAAGACCCCACCCTCCAAATGCCGCCTTGGTCCATCATTCTGTTGATAAGATGGGCAGCAAGAACTGTGCCACCTGTGGGTGGGGACGGAAAAGCTGGTCCTTTCTGCTGTGTGTCCCATCTGAGAAGTCCATCTACCACTGTGACCTCCTGGTTCTCAGCTGTGCGTGAGCTGTAGTCTGGGTCTCACAGCAGGTGTGTCCCAGGCACGTGTGTCTGTGGAAGCCTCTTGGCTTTGACCCTGTGCTATCCTCTATACTGCATTTTGTTCCTTCCTCTGCCTAAGACTGCTGCATAGTGACGCAGTGACATTGCTTTCCTTTGCCAAAGGATGGGAGTCACTTCAGAAGGGAATCCAGGTATCCTCAGTGCCCCGGCACCGGATGGTGAACCCCTCCTTCGGTACCCTCCCAACCAGGTGTGACATGTGCTTTGCTGTGGGGAAGCACCCAGAAGACACTCCTTAACAAAAAGAGCAACTGTCTCCATTTTGGACAAACCTGGCCCTATCTCTGTGTATGGATACATACAGAGCTGGCTGGGCCATTTCTTTGTCCCTTTACTTGGCTTTAAGCAATGTAAATGGGGCTGGCTGAGGAGCTGATTTCATTTCTGAAGCAAAGGACAGGTCAGTGTTACCCTGCCCAGAGACTCCCCAAATATATGATTGAGCCAGGTGGCATGGAGAGCCATGCTCCACACTGTCGGCTGGGGCCAGGCCAAACATGATTACATGTCAGAACTGAAGCACCGACCCCAAATTATTAGCTACCACCTCGGCTATGTTATGCAGATTGCTCTCTCTGCATTTTTTGCCCTCTCCTTATTGCAGAGGTGATCTCAGGCCTCCTACCCAACCCGGCTCACATATTTCCCTCCCCTCTCACTGTCACTCACCCCCCAGCCACTCCCCTCATGCGGAATTAATAAAACTGGGCATGGTCTTTGTTATGTTGAACACCATCTCAGCTGGGGGACCCCTTGACTCCCCACAACTGTATCTATGTCTCAGTGTCTTTATTCTCACCTTGGGTTGCACTAAAAGTGATGGATTGGAATTAACTCATTAGAACTCTAATAACTTCTCTTTGGGTTACAATGATAAACCTTCCTGGGCTGTGATGAGGATGGGAAAGGGTCTGGGTGGTTCCCCACACTTTGCCTCCTGAAGAAAAATGGTGAACACCTACCCTCTGCAACCCTGGCAGACAGGCCAGGATCGGGACTCCTGTGCTGGGACTGACCGTGCAGGCTCAGGCTATCTCGGTCTCTGCTGTCTATGATGCAGAGGGAGCCCCAAGCTCTATGTTGAATCTTCAACCTGCTTCCATTCTGACGAAACAGAGCATCGATATTTTCCTCCCTGAATTTGTTCTCTGCCTTAGGTGCACATTGTGGTACCACTAGAGGAGCTCACTTTGATTATCTCTCATTACAAAGCTCTAAGCTCCACCTCTTTGAGGCCCCCTGTACAGCACACACATAGCCAATGACCACACACAGGGCTGCAGGATTCTAAATGAATACAGCCTGCAGGGTGGGAGAGCTTGTCTGGCACAGGGAAGTAAGTTCCACAAGCTTCCAGGGCCCCTGCCACGTACCCCAACATGACTGCACCCAGATGGTCAAACAGAGCTAACACTGACAGATCCTTGTTTCCGTGTAGGCTTTGGAGTCCCACAGGCCTGGAAGCCAGGCTGGTTTGGCCATCCACTGGCAAAAAGAAAGCTTCCCTTACCCCTTGTTAAAGGTTAAAGGGAAATGGGTCCCCCTGGACTCCTGGGCCCTTCTCTTTCTGGAATGTTCTTAGCATGAAGGCGTCTCATTCCCCTGCCCCAGTGTAGAGTGGACTGTCCACTTCACATCGCCCCATAACTGGAGCCCAGGGTGGAGGAGATTTTCACACCATTCCTGACTCCAGAGGCCCATCACTACCAAGCTGCCTCTTCCAAACCAAGATCTGCAGGGATGCTTTGGTTCTGGACCTGCACCGCCCTTTCGCGGACCTGGTCATCAGACCTCAAGATTCCTGCCCTCTTCTCTCTGAGCCTGTGTTTGCTTTAGCTACTTATCTCACCTTCTCCACTGTTTCCCAGCAACCTAGTCATTAGCATTCTTCCTCCTCTGCCATTATTGCTGGTGTAGAGTGGCACTCTCTTGGGCCAGGTCTTGGCGGGGTCATAGCCTCAGCCCTGGTAGCTATGGTGAACCTGGGGACATCATACAAAGTAACAGTTAAGTGCACAGGCTGTAGCCTCTCATTCCCAACTCTGCCCCTCTGTGGACATGTGACACCTGACAGGTGGGTATGGAAGGCAGTAGAGAATGTGGGGTTGAACCGCAAGTAAGGACACTCTTAAAAGATAAGTCGAGGCACAATAAAATTTTAAGGGTTTACTCAAGGAAATTGCAACTTGTGAATCAGGGTGGATCCAGCTAAAAGCAGCTGGGACTCTGTCACAAAAGTGTGCAGGAAAGGCTTTTACAAAGTGAACACATCACACAGCGAAGAAAATCTTCAATGAGTTACATTCACATAGTTGCCTTATTGTGTCTCTCCCATTGGAAAGCCCTGAGTTGTATCATTAGAGGCCAGTTGGCAGCTTCTGATGGACTGAATTTAACTTTCATCTGTCTCTGATATGAGCATTAACAAGCAGTACCCCAGTTAAGTATCAGCGTTTTTTAAAATTGAAAGTTTAAAATTGAAAATTTTAAAATTGCCCTAGTATAACTTACTATACAGTTATGGCGGAGGTCTAACATGGCAGAAGGCCAAGCACTTCCTTCTCCTCCTTCAGCCCTAATTGCAACTCCTTTTCCTCTTTGCAGAAGAAGAAAATTCCAATCAACTCCTCACATGTCATCAGTGCTCGTCCCATGCACCACTTCTGATCAGAGGTCATATAGCCCTCTGCCTCTCTCTGTCCAGTAGGAGACAGCCTGAACACCATGGCTTGTGTGCTAACTTTCCACATGCTCAGTAAGCACATTCTTTATTTTCTGCTTCTCTATTGTGCCAAAAAACTCTGACATAAATAATTACTCCATGTTTGTGGTACACAAAGTTTACATTCCTTGTGTGGAGTTGGCACATGTACATAACACAGCTCAGCTTCTTACTCCATCCCCTGTCCTTTTTTTCTCTCCCCTCCCTCCACCCCTTGACCTCCTTCCCTTTTTGAGAAAGACCTAGCTCTCTACTTTCTCTATTCACTTTTGAAAATCAAGCAAGGCTCAGGTTACTTCTTGGGCCTTGGGGCCTGTGTTAGCTTTCTGTCACCAAGACAGCATCTGGGATAAACAACTTACAAGGAGAAAAGGATTATTTTGCCAAAGGTCACTTGACATTTTTGTTTGGGGTCCCACAGTGAGCAGAAAACTGCTTCCTGTCAGAAACCAAGAGAGAGCAACGAGGGGCAAGATCTCCCCTTGATGGCCACGCCCCCAGTGACCTCACTTCCTCCCATAGGCCCTGCCTCCCAGAGGTTCCTCTGCACTCAGCAGGGCTGCCAGTCAGGGACCCAGCCTTCCCACAGGGCTTTGGAGGACAGCAGTCCAGGTCAGCTTTCCTGCTGGCTTTGTGTGCTGGGCTGGGTGAGGGCTCAGACCCAATCTGGATCTCATTTTGTTTTAATGGTCACACAGCGGTGGTTTCAAAGTGAGGATGCAAGATCCCAGGGTGACAGTCTGTTTAATGTGTCAATTTGGCTCGGTAATGGATGGAGAGGTACCTGGTTAAACACGGCCCCTCCCTGTGTCTGTGAGCAGCTCCAGAAGAGAGGAGCGTGTGCGCTGACAGCCGTGTAAACTCTGTACCTGCCCCCCCACCGTGGGTTGCACAGTCCAGTCCCCTAAAGGCCACATGAGACTGATGCTGCTTGACTGCTTCCGGGGGACGCAGATTTTTCACGTTCTCAAGCCTCTTGGTGCCAGACCCAGACTGGCATCTCCATGTGTGCCCGTTCTGGCTCACAGGCGTTCTGACTTCTCAGCCCTACACCACCAGTTTTCCTGGGCCACTGCTGTACCCTAGCAAAAAGAACTTCCTTATATTTGCATTATGCCAAAGTACCTGTAAGCCGCCTACTGTTCTGTATGCGGTTTTTTTCTTCTGGGTGACCTAATTGATATGTTAATCAATGCTCCCCTCTATAAAGAATTGTAAATCCATGAGAATCTCACCTAATTGATATGTTAACCATTGTTGCCCTCTACAAATAACAGATGTGGTGCTAATATAACTTGACAAAGAATTGTTAATTACTGCTAGACTCTGCTAAGGAGAACACAGGTTTTCCTCATTTTCTTAGCAGATTTCCTGATCCACGCCCATAACCCCTTACTTTGTAAACTGTGATATGTGCTTAAAGGCTGCAAGCTTTGACGAGGACACACAAGCTTTTGTAACTTCAACTGCACTGTGTCACTGGGCCCAGGATAAAATAAATCAGCGCTGCTTTTTAAAAATATGTTTTTGCCTCATTTTTGAACTCGAGTTTGGGGGCTCATTTGTGGATTACAAGAGCCACTAGTTAGTTGATGGAAGATTCTGGAAGTCTTGACTTCTGAAAGTGTGTGATCCAATCCCTCACAGCAGACCTTTTCCAGGACAGCTTGTGGTTCTGTTTCTCTGGAGAATCCTGACTGATTCACCTTGGTTTCATGTAGGGCCTCCTACCCTAGGAAAGCCCTCACCACCGCGGCCATCCAGAAGTTTTGCTGTCGACACCCATCAAACAAACCTTCCCATCTTCCTCTCTGGTTCTAAGTCAGTCCTTCATCCTTGAGCCTGTTGCCATTTCATTGTATGTTTACTTGCTTACGGATGAACTGTAGATCATTGCTCTGTGTTCATGGCCCAGACAAAAAGTCACAGCTGTTAAATATCAGCCACAAGTCGCTTAAAACCTGATGGGTCCATGAGGTAAGATGGGAATGTCAGGACCGAGCCATATCATGAGTAACAAAGCGAGTGGACACAGTGCCAGGAGGCTGAGGCCTGCAGAGCCCAGGAATCCCAGGGAGGCCTCTGCTTGCCCAGGAGTCATGGCCTTTCTCTGCTCCATGAGTCGCATGGGCATTCAGCACCAGGGCCTGCTGTCCTTGTCACCTTGGGTGCAGCTGAATCAAGCAGCGGCTGGTTAAGCCCTCAGCTGTCAGGCAGCTGACAGCTGCTACTCTGGGGCCTGCCAGGAAATGGCTGTGCCAGGTGGGGGCCGGGGAGGAGGAGGCGGCCCCCAGGAATGCTGTGCAGTTAAGAGGCCTTGGCCTTCCTGGCACTTCTCATTCCTACAAAAAACAAAAATCGCTCAAAACACTTTGCACACACCAAAGAGCGTGATTCAGCTGATGTCCATTTGGGGTGGGTGTTAGAGACCTCTCAGTCAAAAGCCAGGCCAGGGATGGTGTATGGTAAGGGGAAGGCTCACCCCTGGGGTGGCCCTGTCCAGGGGACAACTGTTCTCGCATACATGGTGGTACACAACACTTCCGGGTGAAAGTTCAACCCTGTTTTTGCTTCCTTTATCAGACTCAGACTTCTTTTATCTGCTCACCTCAGGCTGCAGAGCAGAACAAACCATTGAGACAACCTCAACACATTTTAAAATGCCTCATAAAAGCACAAGTTAGGCCCTGGGTAATGTGGAGGCAACAGAATCTTCTAGAGAGAAAGCAGTCAATAGTAGCTAGGAAGAGAAAACAATCCCCCAGGAAAAACACTGATTAGAAACAAAAGAAGCCACAGTGTTTCTGAAAACAATAGAGGAGCTGTTAGCTAATGAGCAGTTGAAGTGTAAATGTCAAGTCCCTCCTAATCTCTCAGCTAAGCCTTGTGGAGTAAACAAAACTGAAAAGGTGAAATTATCTCTCCCCTTTGAATTTAGAACTTGAAAGATAGCCAGCAGCCAACTCCAGAAACCACTGGGCCTGTACTCAGGGTATCCTGGGCCCATCCAGCCTGGGGTGCAGGCAGAATCCAGCGTTGCTGCCTCTCCCTGTGGCACAGAGGGAAAGCTTTCAACAGAGCCTTTGGGGGTCTGCCTTTCCCAATCTTTGTCCTGGGCAGGAAGTCAGGTCCTGGGTCTGAAGATCAGCAGAGCGTGTTAACAGCCCAGATCCTGCATATCTGGGCATGAGGGCATTTAACCAACCTCTTGCTGTAACCAGTTCCAAGGATTCTGTGGCTCAGCCTTTGGATATGTTTGTTCTTTTACATTTCGGCTTCTCCAGAGAACATAACAATGCTTGGCACAAGCGAGACACTCCTCCACAGCAGCTGCCGCTCTGGTTTCAGATGCCTTCAGACAAGGGTGCCAGGGATGGGAATTTGGCCAGGGCTTTTTCCAAGGGCCCAGCTGTGGAGAAGAGTCATTGGGAGCTCTTGCCTTGCCTGTTTTCAAACTGTGGTGTGCACCCCGAAGTCTGACCCCGCAGAAGCATCCACTAATCCCTGCTGTGCAGGGACTTCTCCCTGATCACACAGGCATTGGATGCGCTGCTGAGGCAGGAGATTAGGGGTTGGCAAAACCGGCTGGGGAAGTGGGTGTGGCTTGTTAATTGCCAGGTCCTGGATACCTGCAACAGTTCCCAAAGCCCTGCAGGTGCTCCTCGGGAGAACCAGAGCAGGTTTTTAGCAGGATGGCCTAGGCCTGACCTTAGCCTGAGATGTGGGGTCCCCGCACTGCCCCTCAGGAGTAGGATGCAGAAGTCCTTCCAGGTTTCCTCCAGACTGGGAAGGCCAAAAAGCGAGGCGAGCCATGAAGAGTTTGCGATCCAGCTTTCCCAGACCCTGCGTGTACTTTTTTCTTTGCTCTCTCCCTCTTTCTCTATTTACTCAGCCCAAGCTCCCTCTGTGAGTCAATTTCTCCCCCTGCTTCTCTTGAATAAACTTAGTTGTTTTTTTTTCTGTCCAATTTTTTGTTCAAGACAGGAAGAACTCAGAACCTAACTCCAGAAAGAGAGGTGAGCAACTCAGAGCCGGTAAGGTCCAGTTGGTGAGACTTTCAGAAGCAGGCTCCCTGATAACACTGCTGTCTTGAGGAGTCGCCCAGAGAAGCATTCTCTGACCCTCACCTTCACCTCTGCTGTGTAAGGAATAGGAAATGGAGAATAACAATGAGACCTGGCCTATCGGGCCATCAGGAGAGATAAAGGAGACGAGCTATGAGGATGATCACAAAAGCAGTGAATATTTAAATTTCCTAAGTTCACAGTCCATTCATCATGCTCAGAATATTCTCTTCAGAGACACTTATCCCATCTTCCTTGCCACGTTCTTGGGTTTTTTTTTTCTTATTGTCTTTTTTGACACCAGGAGTTGAACTCAGAGCCCCCAGCTCGCCAGGCAGATGCCACATTGCTGAGCTGCACCCGGCCCCCTCGCCACTTTCTGCAGCAGCCCTGCAGTCCTCTTTCGTGAGTGTCTTCAGTTGTGCCGACATAGCTGCCTCGATGTCCTGAATGGACTCGTTTCGTGGCCACGGTTACTTCGGAGGCAGGGCCGGAAGGTGTGGTGAATGAAGTCGGTGAGGACCGCGTGCTGTCTTTTACGGACCTGAATTTCTGACCGATGCCCCCAGCCACAGCATTCATTCCATTTTCGGTCACATCTCATAAAGACCCGAAAATGGACTTCCCGGAACGCTTTGGAAAGTGGCAAGAGTGGCAGGATGAGTGTGTTGGATGCCAGTGACTCTGAGGGGGGATAATTGCAGTGTGATTTTTATCATAATTTTAAAAAAAGTGCACATCATGTTTTCTGATCAGCCCTCAAACCCAGAGCCATTGGCGCCCACTACCCAGCCGAGGCTCCTTTCCCTCTGGTGCCACCTGCCTGCCCATGCTGTGCCACCTGCGTTTCAGTGCGCCCTCTTGGGGGGTGGGGTGGTAGCTCTAGATTTCCTGCTCCAGATAGACACCCCCTTTCCCTGGATGACACTGGCTCCTCTGCCACCACAGTTAATGAGGCACAGGGGACCCAGAGGGGAGTCCCTGTGCTTTACGGGCACCTGAGGGCCCCAGTCACCCAATTTCAGCACATTATGTTTCCATGATGCTTTACATTATCTTGTATTTCAGAAATGATTTTTCTCTATTTACTCAGCCCAAGCTCCCTCTGCAGAGCCAGTTTCTCCTCCTTGCTTCTCTTGAATAAACTCTGTTACTTTTTTTTTCTGTCCAATTTTTTGTTTAAGACAAGAAGAACAAGAAACTAACTCCAGAAAGAGAGGCAAGCAACTTGGCAACTCGGAGCCCTCAGGCAAGATTTTGGGCAAGTCAAACTACCACCTCATGGATTTAGTACCCTGAATCTGTGTTCCAGCTACAGCTCTGATATTTGAAAAATATGTGTTGCTATTGGATAATTTGCACCTGAAAGGTTTTGGCCCAGACAGGACACTGTAGCCAGGAAAGCCACAACCGGAAGCAGGAAGCCCCATCTTGCCCTGCCCCTAGGAAGTTACCTGTGACGCCATCTTCCCGCCCCTGGGAATTTACATATGGCACCAAACCTAGGACCAATGGGCTACCTGTGTATCCCTAATGCCCGCCTTAGGTTCCACCCCAAACCGAGGCTATTTACAGGCCCCCACGGCACGTGTCCGCAGGAGAGATCGCCGGACGCCAGCGGTGGGGGTGCCGGTCATCTCTCTCCGTGTTCTCAGAATAAAGGCCGCTTTTTATTTTATATTTCTCATCTTTTGTTAATATTTTTCATCTTTTGGAAATAACTCTATCAGCACCCACTCTGGAGACTTTGGAGATGTGGCGAAGTCGATGAGGTGACATCAGGACAGTGCAACCCGTGCACCCTGCCCATCTTGCGCAGTGCCAGGATTTCCCAGGGGCAGGGCGTCCACCCACTGACTCAGGGGTTCTGGGGGTCATGGCCCAGCCCAAGGACATTTCTTCAATTTCAGAACTTTTACTGGAAAATATTACAAGCAGTGGCTGGTGACTGCTAGTTTTATTTCATAAATGATGTTACTCAGTTATTTAAAATTCCATGGTAACCTCAACTCCTATGAGAGCAACCATCCAATTTTTTTAAAAAAATAACCTAAATCAGAAAGCTTGGCAGACTGCACGATATTGAGTGAAACCTTTTCCTTGATGGAGCATTGGGGAAAGGTGGAGACAGGTGCTAGTGTGTGCGTGCGTGCATGTGTATATGCGTGTGTGAGTGTGTGTATGCATGTATGTGTGTGTGCATGTGTTCATGTGAGTGTGCAGGCTTCACAATCTTCCTTTCCTCCCCTCTTTCTGAAAACAAGAGCAGAAAGTATTTGACTGCAGAAAAAAGCTGCTGATAAATATGCCCATTCACTATCTCTGACAGCAGCCAGGAAAACCACTCATTTCGTCTCCTCCGTGTCTTCTGAAGGCACAAGTCATTTGTTCATGGTTTCATTGCTATGAGTTAGATAAGTATCCCCAGCACTATGCATTGTAAGCCACCCCCCTTCCCCTGCACTGCTATGGTGAAGTGCTGGAAAGTGCTTTAGGAGGTGATGCCATTGTGGGTGTGCCTTTGAAGAGGATGTTGGGACCCTGACCACTTCCTATTTCCTGTTTGCAGCCTCCTTCACATCTCCCACCATGATGTGCTGCTAAACCACAGGCCCAAATGCAAGAGGTCAACTGATCATGGACTGAAATCTCAAAAAGATACTTCAACACAAACCTCTACTTTTTATTTTTTTTTTTATTTATTTATTTATTTATTTATTTATTTATTTATTTATTTTTTGCAGTACCGGGGATTGAACTCAGGACCTTGCACTTGCCAGGCAGGCACTTATGCCACTAAGCTAAACCCCCAGCCCAACCTCTCCTTTTTATAAGCCTCAGGTGTTTTGTCACAGTGATGGCACACTGATTAATATATTTAAACTAGTATTATTCTTTTTTAAACAATATGTTCTACATTTACAATGCATTTGTTTTACTTCTTTTCCTTTATGGACTTATTACTCTCAGATATTATCTGGAGGGCTGTCAGCTGTCTAACAAATGTAAATTCTCAAAGACTCTTTCTTAAATGACATTGACAAACTGACATCTAAAGTTTTCAGGATTGTCCTTGGATTTCAGCTGAAGGGTATTTCACAGTTGGAGCTATAAAGCCTATTTATTTTCAGCCGCCACATAGTGTATGCTGCAGTTACATTTTTTGTAGCATATCAGGGCTGATAGAAAGATGGTATTTTCATAGACTGCTTGTCAAGTTATGTTGCGAAGAAGGGGGCTATGTTAGCATTTTTAACTGTGCATGCAAAAACACTGCAGGCCAATGAGGTTTGTTTGCAGGGAACTCACTTCTGTCTTAGACTCATTTGTCTTAGCAGTTTGTTACACACATCCAAAAACATTCCTTGATGGGTACTGACACGGGTCCAGTGGAGTCCAGTTCGGGGACAGTCTTAGAATCATGTTCTGTGTGGCTGGATACATAAAGCTTAATTAGAGAACAACCACTGGAAGCTCTAAACAGCTTCATTATTTTCTGGCTATCAGTGTAATAACTGCTTTCTGAGCAATGTCACCCGAGGAAGGACATGCAGGTGCTGACACGGGCAGTAAAGACAGCCCCACAGGACTTCTGCACCTGCCACCCGGCCTCCTGGTGACCCTGTGGAGTTCAGCCTGCTCCCAGGGCCTAGCTGTTAGCTGCTCCGGAGGCCATCTGTTCATTCATTCACTCTCTCACACATTTGCTTAACACACATTTATTGAGCAGCTACCACATGCCCACTCCCTGGTCCCTGACCTCATAGAGTTTGCAATTGACGTGGTCTCGAAGTCTCTGCTGGCCCTGTTGCTTTGGGCCTGGACTGAGACAGTGTGTAATGGAGGGAGTGTGTGGTGGAGGAATCCCGCCCACACCTGGCTCAGTGTGAGAGGAAGAGGCCAGGGTCTCCTTGTACCCTTCAGGGACACAGCCCCAGTGATCTAAAATTTCAGCAGGTGTTCAGCTTTGAAAGTTCCAGGCTCTGGGACAGAGGCACAAACACACAGGGGCTGCTCCGGATGTAAAGGGCACGAGCAGGAACAACCGGAGCCCAGCTCTGGACAGCGCACACTGTCCCTGCCTACCTTGCTCCTGGATGCAGGAGGGGATGGTCGTGCGCTGGTCCACAGCTGCGTCCTCGTGTCTGCACCACAGCGTCCTCTCCGCCATCACCCTGCACCCAGAATCATGGAGTTTGGTTCTGTTCTTCTTTCTCTATTCAGTGTTTTCCCTACATGCATAGTAGAATAATAATATTGCCTTAGCCTGCACAAGGCCCTTGGCTTGGTCTCCAACATAAAAGCAATGTTAATAACACTGTTAACACTAATGATAATGCTTCACCCTCATTACTTAAAAAATCTAGCTGAGCATGGTGGCACAGCCTGTAATCCTGGCGCTCTGGGAGGCCGAGGCAGAAGGATTGCAATTTCAAGCCCAAGCTGGGCAACTCAGCAATAAAATAAGACCCTCATCTCAAAATAAGAAAATAAAGGGCTAGGGATATAGCACAGTGTGAAGACCCTGAGGTCAAATCTCAGGACTGGAAAACAAAACAAAACAAAACTCAAGGAAATCTCTTCAACTGATTCCTAGCAGCCAGCCAGCTACGGCAGCCACAGAGCCAGGTCATGCCCTTGTTGCTTCTTGGTCACACAAAAGATTGATGTCAAGGACGACCTTGAAAAGCTCAGCAGTGTCTGTCCACATGAAGGTTGTTTTCTTTCGCTCTGTGAGGAGTGCTGTTGGTGTCTGGATTAAATATCAGCTGCTAAAAGGACAGACATTTGGATTGTACTGGTTACAGTGGGCAGTGGGGTCTCAGATGGCTCCCAGGTACTCACACACAGTGAACCAAGACCTGACACGGTGTTTGATGGTGAGAAAACCGCAGCACAGTACAACGAGGTGACAGTGTGCTCAGAATGACAGGGTTCAGGCCAGCAAGAGGGAATTGGCACGGCACTGAGGCAATGGGTTATGGGTTCAACACGCTGCACTGAATCTTGGGCACCTCCCACTCAGGCTTCCTGAGCAAGACTGATGCAGTTGACAGGGCCATGTCAGCTGTGGGTCCTGTACACGTCCTGTTGTAGTCCGGAGTTGTGAGGAGAACAATTAGAATCAGGACACAGAATTTATAACACTATTCTATGGTGGTCACCCAGAGTAAAACACAAGAAAGTGCAGGAAATCTGTCTACAACATTAACGACCAAGAATATTCAGCCAAGGGCCTGGGTCCCATAGCAATGCCCTGCATGAGTCCAGATGAAGACCTAGAGCCTATGACAGTGCCTTCCATGAGTCCAGCTGGAGGACTAGAGCTCACGACAAGTACTCACACCAGTCTCTTTTATGGATCTGTGCTAGGAAGGCCCAAAGGCCAGTGGTGGTACAGCTGTGCTGGTAGGTTGAAGGTTCTATGCTGGAGCCAAGAAGTCACACTCCAAATAAGCACCGGGGCTCTCCTGAAAAGTGCCACAGCCATCCTCAGTAACATTGATGTCCTGAGCTCCTCTGATGATGATAATAGTCAAGTGCATATCAGGAAGCCAGCATGATGAGTTTATACTGGAAATTAAACAGCACACACCCTCCCGTCTGGAGCCAGGAAACGATGCTCGCTGTAAGGACCAGAGCTCCCCCAAAGTGAACCACAGCCACTCGCACCAACAAGGTCCTGGGCTCCTCTGATGACAATGGCCAAACTAACCATGGGGAAGCTAGTCATGGCGGGCTCCTCCAGGAGAACCAGTGGCTCAAACAGTAACACTTAGGAGAACCCACAACACTTCCCTCATCTTCTCCACATCTCTATTTCCCTCAGGTGGAGCATCTACGCTCAGCACCATGCTGATTTAATTCCTCTGGTGTTAAGTTGACCACCAGTTTTTAATCTATACCATGTCCTTTCCCATAACTCACTCTGCTGTAATCACATGCATGAGATACAGTCCCCATGCATGAATCTTTGATGAATGCCAGGTGAAGAAGGTCACTGAAGGTCATGTGGAAGGAAGCACCCCGCTGGCGGGTGCTGGCTCTGGGCCCTTGAGTGGAGAGGAGTGGCCCCGTAACCTCTGTTGTACTGAGACCATCAGACAGATACACAACAGACAGCTAGGCTGGGGACCTGAGTAAGCCGGAAGCCACGGGAGAGGCTTACTGACGTGTCCCCTGGAAACCGGGGGTGGAGAAGCCTGCTCCCTGAAGCCTCTCTGACTGAGAAACCTGCAGCTCCACGGTTTCCTTTCCATCTTTTCACCAACATAGCCCAGCAGAGCGCACATGAACCCCTGAACTCAGGCATCCCCTCAGAGTCCTCCGCGGGGCTCCTGCTGGTTAGTGAGAGCCCCACTTTGTTCTAATAAACTGCACTCCATTCATTCTCTACTGCTGTGTGCCTGGACTTCATTTTGCATCATCCTTAGGATAGAAGCCTGGAGGCGAGAGGGAGTTGGTTGCAGTACTGTCTACGTTACATTGGTCCTGCCTTTCCAGGAACCAGGCTCCACTCATCTCCCTTGTCAGAGTACTGTAGTTTTTGTCATAGTTCTTTTACTTGCTTGGTGGGTTAACTCCTCAGTATGTAATGTTACCCGATGCTGTGATAAACGGTATTGTTTTCCTAATTTCTTTCTAGGTGAGTTCATTGTTGATTGTAAGAGAATGTCACTACTCTCCCACAAAGAAGGGCAAACCTGAGTCATTTGGAGAAAAATGAGGCCATACTGTAAAATGAAATAAATCAGGTCCACAAGCTTTCAATATGGTACATTCTCTCATATGTGAGAAATCCAACATATAAATAAAGACCAAAATAAAAGATAGTTAACAGGAAACAGGGAAATGGAGCTTTTGCAAATAGGAAGGAGAGGAAGTGGAGGGGAAGAGCACTGAAAAAGGTCTGAGATCTGTGAGGTCCACGTACCAACTCCCCATAAGAAATGTGGCCGTTACATATGGAATTGCACCCAGAAGGCTCCAGTCTCCCAGGATTGCTGACCCTGGGCAGCGACACTGAGCAAGACTGCGTTTGACTACTGTACAATAGCAAAAAGTGCTTCATTATATTTGTATTATACCAAAATACCTGTAATGTGGCCGTACTGTTCTGTATGCGTCCCATCCGTGCACCCCGCCTCCCCGTTAATCAATGCTCTCCTCTGTAAAGAACTGTGAATCCCTGGGAACCTAACTTAATTGATATGTTAACCATTGTTGTCCTCTACAAATAACAGATGTGGTGCTAAAATAAGCTAACAAAAAATTGTTAATTATTGCTAGACTTCTCTGTTCTCTGCTAAGGAAAATAAAGATCTTCCTCATTAGCAGATTTCCTGATCCGTGCCCATAACCTCTTTGTAAACTGTGATATGTACACAAAGGCTGCAAGTATGGAGGAGCAACACACAGCTTTTGCAATCTCCAACTGCACTGGGCCCAGGATAAAATAAATCAGCACTGCTTTTTAAAAATATGTTTTTGCTCCATTTTTGAGCTCGAGTTTGGGGGCTCGTTTGTGGATTACAAGATTGACCAGTAGTGGGGGCTTCCCCACTGGGGGCCCCCCATGTGTGAGCTGAGCTCCTACCAGGCAGGGTCTTGCTTATACTCTGCCACAATCGGTGTCTCTTACAGGTACTGCTTACAATGACCTTGGAGTGTCTCAGGGTCACTGTTGTCACCCACAGTTCTCCAATCTTCAGAAATGTTCACCCTCAGACCCTCAGCCTGTAGATAGTGGAGCAGAGACTCAGCGAAGCAAAGTGCTCAGCTGAGCACAGTGACAGCTGGCACTGGCCTTGAGCTTTCTGGTTGCCTCGTTAACCTGTTTGCCACCCAATGAGGAAGCCATGCATAGATCTCAGCCACTGGGTGCCTTCCTCAGAAGCAAGGTCACACCTGAAGTCTTTGGCTCCCAGGCCTCCCCTCGTCTCTCTTCAGCTTCTTCTCTGGTCTCTAGAATCCTGATCGAGGCCCTTGGCCCAAGACCCAACCCCATCAGAGTTCAGTCCTGGCATCTCCAAGCTTCACTCTGGAAAAATGACTTCACTGCTCAGTTTCCTCCTCCGAGAGAGATTAGTCAGCTAGCCTAGTGGGGTTGTTGCTGTGTGGGGAGTTTCCTCTGGCCTTTAGATAATCCCAAGCAGCCCTCTCCTCCCCCATAAGCTCCTTCTAGTTGTCCTGCCCTCAGCTATTAGTAAGTAGGAAATGGCTTGAGTAAGGTGCAAATAAGTGATAAAGCTTAATGTGTTAAAGAGCCCAGAGCCCAAGGCCAAGGCCCTGTGAGCCCTGGCAGAGGGAGTTGGCTCTTTTACCTTAAAGCTTCAAAGTCAGAGGAGACTGAGCTGCCCTGGGGCACCTATGGTAGCTGCTGTCTGAGGAGAAGCCCGGTGGGGAGGGGTGATGCCCTGCTGGGATGCCTCAGTGTCTCTCTTCCCTGGTACCTTCATGGCAGTTGGCCTATGTACCCCTCTGTTCCTCTTACCCCACCTGCTCATTGCCACAGAAAAGTTATCCAAGACATTAAAATACACAAAGCTGAGTATCAGATGTTCTCAATCCCCTTCTGTTGCTAAAACAGAACCCTTAGGTTGGGTAATTTATAAGGAAAACACATTTATGTCTTACAGTTAGAGTTGTCCCTAGGTCAAGGGGTGACATCTAGCATGTCATCAGCTTTCTGTCGCTATAACAACCACCCGAGGTAATAGTCTTTGCTCAGAAGTTTGGGGTTTCTGGTCTGGGACTAGTGGACGTGTACTTTTAGGCCTGTGTTGGGGTAGGGAAGCTCATGGTAGAGGAAGTACTTACCTCATCACCTGGCAGCAAAACAGAAAGAAGAAAGGATCAGGGTGTCACCAATCTCCTTTAAGGTCATGACCTCAGTGACCTGAAACCTTTCATCTCTTATAGTTTCTGCCCCTCCTGGCTGCCACCCTGGAGGAGTTGGCCTTTAGAGACATTCAGGACCCAAAGTTTAGTATCTGTCGCGGGTTTTTATGTTAATGAGGGCTGTGCAGAGCTGCAGTGTGCACAGGGCACCACATGGCTGAACACAGAGCCAACAGAACTGGCTTTATAGCAGACTCTCTCTGGAGACCACCCATCAGCCCATGCACAGGGAAGGCTAAAGCCCTTCTGGAGGGTTCTGCCACCAGGGTCCACCTCGCACTTCACAATGGGGTTAAAACTCCATCGTGTACGTTTTGCTGGGGCCCTCAGACCACAGTACATGGCCACCTTTCAGTAGACTGTGGGTTTCCTTCAGAGTTGTCTGATTCTCCTGGTCTATGCCCCCATCTATTGCAAAAATTCACAGTGATTCCAATAGTGCTTGTTGCTAGAGATGGTGCAGGTGAATTCTGTGCTGGTGGAAAGGCCACTAATTTCTCACACAGGGAAGAGGCCAGATTGGCATCACAGGCAAACTGAGTCCAGTGTTCCTGGTTGCATGTACATTGTCTTTGGAGCCTTTTCAGATTTTTTTTTAACATTGCAGTATAATGATTCCATCCTTAATTAATGAGTACAATCACATTTTGGAAAAGTGTATATTAAATGTTTTTAAGAGAGTCATGATTTTACATTTAAAACATTATCGCTTAACATTAGGAGCCCTCTACCCTATGGAATGTGGCTTTCTGCACCCTGAGCTCCAGGAACATTCATCATCTTCCAAGTAGATTGTTTCTGCAACCCCTCCCTAGATAGACCTGCTTTCCCCAGAGCAAAAACCTTGCCTCATGATGCCAGGCAGTCCCACACCTCCTGTCACCAAACCCTGCATAGGACAGATGTTTAGTCAACTTGCTTTGCCTTATGGAGCCCCAGACAGCTTGGAATCTGTGTGTCCACTCCTGATACCCACTCTGGTGTTGTTTTGATTGACATAAATGAGTACATAGGGGCTGGGAGTATTGCTCAGCAGAGAGAGGTGTTCAGCATGCATAAGGCTCTGGGTTCCATCCCTAGCAACAATAGATACATAAATAAGTAAATAATCAACAGGGGAAATTCTTGGCCCTTGTGTGTGACTTTCCAGGTGCCAGACTGCCGTCACATTCTGACTAGTTTCTGTTTCTTGAAGATTCACAGCATCCCTCTGAGGTTTTCCTGCTCTAATTCAACTGTTGTTCCAGGAAGCAGAGCAGAAGGAATCGCAGCAGCCCACAGTGCACAAAGTGAAGCACGAATAGGGAGCACTGGGCGAGGCGACAGCCTCAGCCCCTCTGGGGGACACAGAGGTTAGCGGCAGCCCTGCCTCTGGGATGGCAGTGCCAGCCTTGTTCGACTCATTTCTTAACCCCTTACTCCCAGGTTCCAAGAGCTGAGGGTGCAGTTGTCTAGCAGGTCACGTGCAGTGGCCCTGCAGTAGTTCCTGGGCACTCACTGCCACACCCAGTGGCTGTCCTGAGCCTATGAGGAAAGACACAGACTTGAGATGAAGTGTGTCTAACCACAAAGAAAAGCTCCATCCCAGTCCAGAGTGGGCTAAAAGAAAAACAAAAATATTCTATATTTCTATAGTTAGCAGCACTTTCTTGCTGCTTGATGGACAACAGGCCTCCCCCCCATTTTTATTTTGCACAGTGCCCTACAAATTTTGTACCTAGCACTGGGCCACAGAGATAGGCATTTATCACTGTCCCATGCTGAGACATAGTATTCAGTCCCTGACACTTAAAGGAAGAGATGTTAATTTGGCTCATGGCTTTGGATGATTCAGTCCATGGTTGGCTGTTCCAAGGCAGAAAGCATGGCAGAAGGGTATCATGAAGCAACACTGCTCCCTACATGGCATTCAGGAAGCAGAGAAAGGAAGAGACAGGGACAGGAATGTACCTTCCCAGGTAACACCCCCAGTGACCACCTCTTCTCCTCCCCTCCTCCTACCAGCACATTCAGCTAGGAGCTCATCCATGGGTGCATCCACCCATGAGTATAGCACGCCATGATCCAGTCACCTTCCAAAACCCAACTCTGAACACAGAGACTCTATGGGAACATTTTAGAACTAAATTATAACAGTGTGTTAACAGATGAAGTGTTTGCACAGTGGTCCCACTTGACTATCATGTCTTTACACACACACACACACACACACACACACAGAGAGAGAGAGAGAGAGAGAGAGAGAGAGAGAGAGAGAGCGAGAGAGAGAGAGAAACACACACACGAGAGGGTTTGCACCTGGGTGTTGTGTTGTGAAGTCATTAAACACACAGGCTTTGGAGCCAGGACCGTCATAGAGTCCCAACTCTGCCAGTCACCACCTGGGTAAACTTGGATAACTTCCCCAGATTTATACATTAGAATGGAAGTTTACATAGTTCTCTTTTCTAGGGCTATCCTGCACCATGCTCAGCCTTCAGTAAATGTCAGCTTGTTTCAAGAGTTTATTGAGCATGTGCAGAAGGTATTGGAGTCAAAGAGTTAAAATGCTGAGATAGATGAGATAGAGATAATTAAGGTCAAGATACACATCTATGTGTGAATCTGGAAGGATTAAATTTACTGAGAGCAGAGGAGCTCTTATAGAGCAAGAAAAAAGAAACTCGCCCGTATTTGTATTCAATGTTTAAAAAGAAAGCACTGAGGCACTGTTATGGTTTATGTTTGGATGGCTCTCTAAGCTTCATGCAGTCAAGGAGGTGTGCTTTTCCCCCTTCTCTGACCTTTTTGCTCTTGTTGCTTGCAGCCACCATGAAAGGCTGCCCCTCTGCCATGCCACCCTACCTTGGAGCCACCTGAGTATGGACTGAAACCTCCACAAACAGTGAGCTAAATAAACCTTTCCTTCCTTCCTTTATTTTGGGTGTCAGGTATTTGTTTCAACAAAGAGACAAAAGTAACTAAGATAGGCACTAAATAACAAATGTTGCAAATTTTCTAGGACAGATTTTTCCATAAGCCAACTATAAGTGAGCCCATTAAGGACATGGAAAGATCAACCCTCTTCAGAAAGGTCTTGGACTCAGCCAACACACACACACACACTCTCTCACACACACACACCTTCCACCACAAGGGGACTAGTGCTCACCCTCTGCCATGTGGGGACATGGCAAAAAGTCATCACCTTGAAGAATAGCTCTGAGAAGACACTGCAGATGCCTGAGCCCTGGTCTTAGGCTTCTCAGCCTCCAGAATTGGGAGACGTGAATCGCTAATCAGATTCACAGAGTACCCAGACCCCAGGGGTGTACTACAGCAGCACAGATGGCCGGTGGCAAATACAGTCTTTTGCTTTGATGGTCTTGACCTTCAGGGAATGACATTTACAGCTGAAGATGATGCTGGTAGCAAAGAGGAAAAAAATCAGGCCCAAGTTTCTGGACTTGCTGTCTCTGTTGGACAGTTTTAAAAATTTCCAAACAAGATTTAGCTAAATCACTAAGTTGTCTAGTCTGCCTCTCAAACTTGCAATCTTCCTGTCTCAGCCTCCCAGAGTGCTGGAATTATAGGCTGCAAACCCACCGCTTTAATATAACCATAAGATCTGTGTTGTTAATGCAAAGAAAAATAACTCAGATATATATACAATGGGAGGATGCTGTTCATCACCTCAAAATACCATGTATCCAAGCAGGAACCCCAGAAGTTAGCTTCCACAACTCCCCATGTAGAACCATGTGTTTGTGAACAGAAGTCCAAGTAGGTATTATGATGCGTGGGCAGGGGGCTAGGAGGTCCTAGCTATAAATACTTAAGTGAGCAAAGATATGTCAACTGATGTCAAACTGCTGATTTTCAAACAATATCATTTTAAATAAAGATCCGTCCTTGATAGGGCCGTGTTCGTGAAGAATGCATGGCTGATAAGATAGAGGCAACGTATTATCTGCAAAGCATGTTTCCCTTCCCACAGGATGCGGGGAAATTCCTGAAGCTTCTAGGGAAGGAGATAAAGCAATGCGCTCTCCACTTTGATGGATAGGATGCTAATGTTTTCTCTTCCGGAACGTGCATTCCTTAGGAAACAGGAGCCAAAGGTAATTGGTTGAATTTTTCACCAAGTCACTACCTCCCACCGGTGACCTGTGTAGCTCTGGAAGTTTAGGTTTGTTTTGCTTACCCATTTGCAGAGGAAATCCACTTCCTTGAGTGTGGAAATGGCCTTGAGAGGTCTCTGTGGCTGCCTGGTGCTCTATCAGCACATGGCTGAGCGTGCAGAGCCAAGCACCTGGCCTGGGATGCACACTGCAGGATGCAAAACTTGCTCCCAGGGCCTGGCACCCATGCTGGCCAGTGGAATTAGGAAGGAATGTGCGTCTCCTTGGGTCAGCTGTTTGGCATGGGAGCAAGCTCTTGGAAGAAGGCAGTGAAACACAGGGCTAGCACCTGACTCGAGGGAAAGGGTAGGTGGTGTCTCCAGGGAGCAGGCACTGCGAGTGTTTCCTTCTTTGCGGAGGTGGGGAACCAACCAAGCTGAGTGGCGGTTAGCATACTGCTCATGTAAGTTCCCTGCTGGAGGCCCAATTCCCCTGGCTCCTACCCCGGGAGCCCACAGGGTCGCTTTCAAGGGCCAGAGGGCCAGCCAGAAAGACAGGACTTCTCCGAGGTTTTCTGAGCCACCTTGGCTCTGCTTGGTGGAGCGACCTGCTCTGAGTAGTGTCCTCAGAGGGAGAGGAGCCACTGTTGGTGTTCAGAAAATGTGAACAAGGAGAATCAGGGCAGCTTCATCAGCAATGAGTCCGGGAATGTGGACATCTCTGCACTCACCACTTTGCCTGTTTAAAATAGAAAATGTCGTGATGCTAACAGTGTGAGATTCAAACAAGAAAGAGTCACCACAAATATCTGTTTATACTTTGATAGCATTTTCTGCTTACAAAAATGTGGGGAAAAAATGTGTGCATAGGTGCATTGCAAAGAACCCTCCCCAGTAACAACACCAGTCTGTGTGATTTTACTTCAATTCGACTCACTTGAATTCATTGTTTTTAAAAATCAGAGTTCTATTACATATTTTTTAAAATTTTTATTTCGAAGGTAGTAAAATACAACAGAACAAGAGAATAAAGCCAAGTGAGACACTGTAGTGAAATTGGTACAAAACTTCACAGCAGGTTACTGGGATCACAGTAATAAGTATCACAGTATATCTCATTATCTTCACAATAGTTGTTCTTTCAATCACATATATCAAAATAAAATGAAATACAGAACATTATAAAACTTATCAAAAACAGAATATTGAATAGAGTAGTACCATTAATCAGAATAAAGCAAAACAGCAATAAAAAATTTGCCTCTAAAGAGATGGTAGAAGGAAATCCCCCTTATTTTCTATGGTCAACCTCCCAAGAGATGTTCAGATTTCTGGTTCCCATTTGCTAATGGGGGCACGGGGGAAGGGATGGGGAAGTGGGATGTTTGACTCTAGGCTGTGCACCAGTAGGTTCACTAATGCTTAACAGGGAGGGGAGCTCATTGCTTGGTGTCCCAGCGGCCTAAGTTCCAACATGGTGTGGATCTCAGGAGATGTTAGTGGTTCTCCCCCTGGAGGGGCCACAGCCTAAGTTTCATTACAAATTAAAGAACAGTACAACTGTCATTTTCCACAGCCCCACCATGAAGTCACCTCAGTATCCAAAACACCGAGCAGAGAGCGCACTGGAATCCTTTGCTGCTGTGAATGCCTTTCACGTACAGTAATCGTGGCTTTTCCTGTTCTTCCGGCCCATGGAACAATGCCTACTCTGCAGTAATAAATCTAGATGGTTCCAAGAACAGGTCTGCCTGAGCTCCCTTTCCTTGGTGGGTTTGGGCCAAAATTGCTTTTATGGATTCCCTGACTCCACACACCACATTTGCAGCCAAGTAGATTCCAAAATGATGGCATTTCTAGGGGGAACTATTGACTCAGAAAGTGACTAATAGGCCATTAGTGCTCTATCTGAGGCTTATTCCGTGGGATTTATCAAGTTCTCTATGCAGTAAAGTAGAAGAGGAGAAGGAAGGAACAGAAAACAATAATAAAAGGAAATAAAATTTGTGATGCCTATTGATTTTTTCTTAATTTTAAAATGAAGAACCAGGATGTGACCTCTATGGGAGCATCCAGGTACTGCATCCTTTGGCTGAGAGCTGGGCAGGCAGGGAGTCCTCCAAGGCAGGTGTGAGCAGGTGTGGCTCCCTGTCCTGTGACTCTGCCAGGCCCTAAGCAAGCTCTTTGGTCTCTGAGCACTCGAGCTCCCTCTGCTGTAAGAGGGCTGTGTGGCCACTTCCAGGACCTTTGGAGGGGACATAATGTCTTAGGGCCGCCCTGGCACACTGTGGGCTCCGCGCTCTGGAGAAAGCCGGGGAGGAAGGGCTTGTGTGGTGGGTGCCTTTCTGGAGCGTGGTGGGGCTCTGATTCTGCCTACTCGGACAAAGGTACATCCCAGACGGCCAGCACCTGGCCAAGATGCTGGATCCTCAGCCTGTTCATGTAGAAAGGAAACCTGATTACCGCAGAAGTCCCCTTCCCTCCACCGTGGGGAATCAAAGTGTGTTCCACCCCACCTCAGTGGGCAGCCGGGGCCTCTCTGCTGTGGCTTGGACTCTCTGTGTCTCCACAGGGACCTGTGTTGAAGGCTGGGCTCTTGGTGGGTGCTGCTGGGAGGGGGTGGGGATCTTTGAGAAGTAAGAGGCCTTGGAGGTCCCCTCCACGTTGTGTGGCACGTGCCCCTGAAGGAGACTGTGTGATCCCAGCCTCTCTGCTTCTCTTTTCCTGCTTCCTAGCCAGGAGGCAAGTGGTTTTGCTCTGCCACACACTCCATTAGGGTTCGGTGCTACACCAAGGACCTGAGAAACAGGGCCAAGTGGTTGTGGGCTGGAAGCCCCGGAAGTGTGAGCCATGGAAAGCTGAGTGTCTCAGGCATTCTGCTGCAGCGATGGAAAGCTGCCCACACGCTGCTTCCATGTGCATAAGCAGTGTGGTGACCCAGCAGCCCTCTGCCTTGCCACACGCCCAGGGGTGGCTCCAGGGCATGAAGACACTGCTGTGTCTTTGTCCTCTCCCCAGAAAGCACTGGCTTCCCCATACCCCATCGGTCATACTTTACAGTAGGTGCTTTCTAGGTTTTAGGACCCCTTCCAGGACCAAATTAATGCAGTCATTTTATATAATACAGGAACATCTCAAGCTGCGTCTCCCTGAATGTCTGCTCTGCGTCGTTTTCCTGCAGCTTCCCGTCAGTTCCGGGGAACACGCAGACCTCTGGGTGTCTCTTGATGAGAGTGCGGTTCCAGGCCCGTCAAATTTCTGCAGTTTTGTGCACTATTTAGTCACTCAGCATCCTCAAGAAGCCACTGGTGATTCTAACTGAAAAAAGGTGCCACGGAACAAGCTAAAACCAAGCGGAAAATACCACAGTAAGAAAGGTTAGCACTCAAGCAGGTCACAGCTGAGTCCATAGAACGTTAAGCACATCTCAGAATAAAATGCTTTCTACGCAGGGCTAGAGTGGAGGCTGAGGGGAGCTCAGAAGTGAGCTCAGGCTGTGAAAGCAAGCACATCTAGCTACCGGTCCATTTTAAAGGTTTAAACTTCCCAGAAGCTGTGTGATTCCAGAGCAGATTAACGTCTGATCACCTCAGTGCCTTCCCCTGCGAGCTGAGCCTGGTTACCCCGATCTGATAAAGGTGAAGTGAGGAAGCTTGCACACGTTGCTACGCACTAAGAAGAGAAGAAAACGATGGTTTATTATTCACACTACTGTTACGAGCTCAAGAGACATTCATAAATGACATCTGTCGTTTGCTTTCAAGTCAGCTTTGTTCAGATGGTTTTATCTGTTTAGTATACCAAAGATGAGATAGTGATAGTCAGGAATGAAAGATCACAAAAATAGACAGTGATGAACAGTGAGAATAATCTTTTTTTAAATTTTTTACTTAATGAAAAAAAGAAATAAAAAACAAGACAAAACAGAAAAAAGGATAAAAGTAATACATAATTTCAAAGAAAAATATTAATACTAAGAAATGACTATTGCTAAGTTATACATTGTCCTCTTAGAACTAGTTGTACAAGTTACAAATTCAAAGCATAAAAAGTGGACAGACACTAAGACACTGACAGTGCAAACCATTCTGTTCAGTGATCCAACAAAAACTTTCTAATGTGGTCAACGATCCTGCACACTTAAACCTACATATAGTTATATCCTTTGGAGCACTTTCCTTCTCTTTCACTTTTATAATATCTATTATGTATTTTGAATCTTATTACTCTTTCAGGTTTTTTTTTACACTAGAGAGACAATGTGACATTTACAAATGTGAGTTATTTATTTCACTTATGAGGATAGTCTCGAGTTGCCTCCATTTATCTATAAAGGCTTCAAGACCATTCTTTTTATAGCTAAGTAATATTCCATTGTGTAAAAATAACACATCTTTTTCATCCATTCTGTGGTTGATGGACATATTGATTGTTTCCAAGATTTAGCAATTAAAAATTGTGCTGCTACAAACATGGGTACCTGTACATCACTGTGGCACGATCTTTCCAATTTTGGGAGGAAAATAACCAGAGGGGAATATCTAGGTTGAATGGAACTTCTAATCCTAGTATTCTGAGAATTCTCCACATTAATTTCCACAGTGGCTGCACCAGTCTACACTGCCAGCAACAGTGGAGCAGTGTTCCTTTTCTCCTGCAGTCTCGCCAACATTTGTTATCAGTTGATTTCTTGATGGCAGCTATTCTTTCCGGAGTGAGATGAAATCTCAGTGCTGTTTTAATTTGCATTTCTCGAATGACCAGTGATGGTGAACATTTCTTCATGTATTTATTGCCATTTGTATATCTCCATCTGAGAACTGTGTGTTCATCTAAGATGCCCATTTTTGAGAGGTTCTTTGAATTTGGGGGCTTGATGTTTTTCAATTCTTTATATATTCTAGATATAAGTCATTTTTCTGAGGGGTTGTTGACTAAAATTCTTTCCCATTCTGTGGATTTTCTTTTCACTTTGTTGGTGATTTCTTTTAAAGTGCAAAAATTTTTTAATAACATGAGATCCCAGTTGTTGACTCTTTGATGTATTTCCTGTGTAGTTTGCATTTTGTTCATGAATTCTCTGCCTACCCCTGTGTCTCCAAGTTTTCCACCTAACTTGTCTTCCAATAGATTTAGCATTTCCGTTTTACTATTTAGATCTTTGATCCATTTAGACTTTAGTTTTGTGTGTTGTGTGGTGATAGGCATAGGTTAAGTTTTAGTCTTCGGCATGTGGAGAGCCAAATTTTCCAACACCATTTATTAAAGAAGCTATCCTTCTTCCAGTGAACATGTTTAGCCCCTATGTCAAATATAAGGTGGCTGAAATGTCTTTGTAGTTATGTTAATCTGTTCCTTTGATCCTCAGGTCTAATTCCTTTGTCAGTACCATGCTGATTTTACCACTGTGGCTTTGTAGTGTAATATCGAGTCAGGGATTGAGATGCCACCTGCCTTGCCTTTGTTGCCCAGAACTGCCTTTGCTATTCTAGGTTTCTTCTGTTTCCAAATGAATTTTAGGAGTGTTTTCTCTAGATCTGTGAGGAATGTTAATGGTCTTTTGATTGGGATTACATTAAATCTGTATAAGAGTTTTGGGAGTATGGCCATTTTCACAATGTTGGTTCTTCCTAGCCAAGAGCAAGGAATATCCTTTCATTTTCTAATATCCTCTTCAATCTCCTTTTTTAGAGTAGCATAATTTTCAGCATATAGGTCTTTTACATTCTTGGTTAGGTTGATTCCTAGATATTTCATTTTTTTGGATGCTCTTGTGAAAGGTGTTATTTCCATAATTTCTCTCTGAGTGAATTTGTTGTTTTTGTAACAGGAATGCCATTGATTTTTGAGTGTTGACCTTGTATCCAGCTATGCTGCTGAATTTGTTTATTACCTCTAGTAGTCTTTTAATGGAGTTTTTTGGGTCTTCTATACAGGGTATTATGTCATCAGCAAATAATGATAATTTAACTTCTTCCTATCCTATCTTTATTCCTTTTATTTCTCTCTCTCTTGTCTGATTGTTCTGCTAATATTTCCAACACTATACTGAATAGGAATGGTGATGGGACATCCTTGTCTTGTCCTTGATTTTAGAGTGAAGGCTTTCAATTTTTATCCATTTAGTGTAATGTTGGCTGTTGGTTTGTCACAGATGGCCTTTATGAGATTGATACATACCACCATCTATTCTGAGTTTCTGTAGGGTTTTTAACATGAATAAGTGTTGGACTTTATCAAAAGCTTTTTCTGTGTCTATTGAGATGATCATGTGATTTTTATTTTTGGCTCTGTTGATGTGTATTACATCTATTGAATTGCATATGTTAAACCATCCCTGCATTCCTGGAATAAATCCCACTTGGTTGTGGTGTATAATATTCTTGATGATTTGCTGCATTCTATTTGCCAGTATTTTATTGAGAATCTTTGCATCAATGTTCATTAATGAGATTGGCCTATAGTTCTCCTTTTTGGTAGGGTCTTTTTCTGGTTTTGGTATCAGAGTGATACTTGCCGCTAGGAATGATTTAGGAAGGATTGCTTCCTTTTCAATTTCATTGAAGAGTTTAAGGAGTATTGGTGTCAACTCTTTTCTAAATTTCTTGTAGAATTCAGCCGTGAATCCATCAGGACCTGGGTTTTTCTTTGTTGGTAAGTTTTTATCACACTTTCAATTTCAATAGCTGATATTCGGTTATTGAAAATTGTTGTATCTTTTTGACTGAGCTTTGGTAGTTCATATGTTTCTGGAAACCTGTCCATTTCCTCTGTGTTTTCCATCCTACGTGAGTAGAGATTTTCCATGTAAGTATTCATGATCTTTTGAATTTCCATGGGATCTGTAGTGATTTCTCTCTTTTCAGTCCTTATTGCATGAATTTGGGTTTTTTCTTTCTTCTTCTTGATAAAATTGACTAGTGATTTATCAATTTTTATCAATTTTGTTTAGAAAGTTGTTATTTAATTTCCATGTGTTTATGCCAGTTTTGCAATTTCTTTTGCCATTAATTTTCAATTTCAGTGCACTATGATCAGATATTACACATGGGATAATTTCAATCCCTTTGCAGTTACTTAAGAATGTTTTATGTGATAATATATGGTCTATTTTGGAGAATGCCCCACGTGCAGCTGAGAAGAATGTGTATTCTGATGTGGTTGGGTGGAACACTCTGTAAACATCTACTAAGTCCATTTGCTCACAGATACGATTCAGTTCTATTATTTCTTTGCTGACTTTTTGTCTAGTTGATCAATCTCTTTGTGACTGGGATGTTAAGGGAGAATTTTTTTTTTTTTTTTTTTTTTTTGGGTACAGGGGATTGAATTCACAACCTCGCATTTGCCAGGAAGGAGGGAGAATAATTTTTAAAAGAAAAATTTGCTTTTGATGAAGTGTTTAGAGCACTCTTCTAAATTAAGGGCTCTGAGACAAAGTAAATGAAAACTAGGAAAACACATATAGCAAGAATTGAATTGTACACCAAGTCTGGGCACCAAGACATGTACCAAGAGATCCACAGGGGACAAAGAGGAAAAGTGAAGAAAAGCATTCCAAGGATCTCTTTGAGGACACAACCCAGGGTCTGTAGAAGGGGAAGAATACGAACCAGAAAGCTGCAGCCCTGCTGTGCAGACTAAGTACCTGAACCCCAGAAAACAGTGTGTGTCCTCACTGTAGCTGAGAACAATTGTCACCCCTGCCGCCATTGATAGCCACAGACAGTGCTATTCCACACCCACGGACATTACTATTTGCTAAAGCGCACTGAGAGCCAGGCAGGAGGAAAACACATGGCGGAAACTGCACTCCAGCCCTCTGTGTCTGCGGAGTTCAACCAGCTACTGATGTGAAAAGGTTGGGAAAGGACGGCACCCGTGCTAAACGTGTGCACACTTTTTCTTGTCGTTATTCTCTATGTAATTTAGTATAACGCCACAGCATTTGCATTGTATTAGATATTACAAATCATCTAGATTTAAATTATACAGGAGGATGCATGTAGGTTATCTGTAAATCCTGTCATTTAGGGAAGAATCTCAAGCATCCACGGAGCGTGGTACCCTTGGGAAATCCTGGAGCCAGCCCCTGAAGGAGACTGAGAACCAGGGGCTTCCTTATGCATGGTGATAAGGCTTACCAGTTCCAACTGCAGATGGACACATGAGGGTTGGTGAGTCAGGAAACCTGCCCAGCGCAGGTCTCGGTGGCAGAGCCAGTAGTCTCGTGTCACAGAACAGCTGTCCCAGGAGACACTGCCTGGTGGCACTGGTCTTCGTGCAGTGATAAAGTCTGGGAGGAGGCATTTCTCAGAACACAGCCCATCGCTATGCCTGAGCTCCAGCTTGGTCTACACCGAATTCTATGGTCTCCACCAACGCACAGCATGCACAGAGAAGCAGGATTTCCGGAGCCTTTGGCTTCCTCCTCCTCAGAGTGCTCCCCGGTTGGCAGGATTCTGGCTTGGAGTGATCAGTGACTTCCCCGGGAGGGTGGGACGGGATTTGCCTTTGGACACTGGTAAACTTTGTTCACTGTTTTGCCTTTGTAATGAACAAAGTAAGTGTCCCGAGCACCTACGTCCCCACACCTTCATTTCTCCTTTTTGTTTTTCTAACCACTCATTTATTAGTCCTGACAATCGAACTCAGGACCTTGTATGTGCCGGGCAGGTGCTTGTGCCGCTGAGCTATATCTCCAGCCCCTGTCTAACCACCTTTTATTGATGAAGAGTGAACTTACGTTTGAACAAAATCAAAGAGATACTTGCAATCTAGGTGCTAGGATGGAAAAATTGAATTCTCTGGGAGACAATGCCACTGGCTTTTATTTAGTGATTATTATTATTATGCTTTATCTTTCTAAGACAGGGTCTCCCTGTGTGGCTCAAGCTGGCCATGGGCTCACTTTGTAGCCCAGGCTGGTGCAGCTGTTTCTAGGATCCCACTCCTTTCCTGGGTTAAAGGAACAGGCAAGTCCATAAAGGGACAGCATCTTGTTGGAAAGATTCATTGCTACAAAACCCACCTCTTTATGCTCTTACCTGTTAGTTTATACACAGGGTCATTTCTGAACATTACTCTACCAGAGTGTCAGTTTCCAGTAATAGAAAGTTCTTAATCTTAAGGATCAGATCCTATAATAGAACAGTGATACAAGCATGAGCAAAGCTTACAATCCCACGTGCTAAATGTCTAGGCAAAAGATTCTGGGTGACCAGAAGTCCCAAACTTACTTGGAGTGGGTTGGGGTTTCCAGTATAGGAGTCAAGGAAATAAAAGCCTTAAAGGGAAAAATAGTACGTGATGAAGGTAAACAGAATCCCCTTATCTAGTTCTCTCACGGCCCTGGGCTTGATACTCAGTTCTGCAACAGGAGAGGTGAGACAAGGAGAGACAGATAGTGAGAAAGACAAGAGACACAGAGACAGAAAGACAGAGGGAAGCGACCAAGACTGAGACAGAGGAGAGACAGAGAATGAGAACGAGAATAAAGCTGTGGTGCATCTCAGGATGCAGCTCTAGCTCCTGCTCATAGCAGATTGGTGTCTAATGAGGAGAAACGAGGGAACCAGAAAAGAAATTCCTCCCGCACCTCTGAGCCCTGCACAGGGCAGATGGAGGAAGAGGGAAAAGACAGCGTTGGAGGGATGGAAACTGTGGAACCAGTAAGACCGTGTTAGCTCCTTTTGTGTTATTATATCACAGTCTGAGGCTGGGGACTCATCAGCGCGAGGATAAAAGTTCAAAGGCACAGTGCTGGCATCTACTTGGGACTGGGGATTGCAGTCCACAGCAGGAGAACTCACCAGAAGAGCGATCAGGGAGACAGGAGACCGGAGAGTGGCAATCTGCTGGGGTTCCCTGAGAACCACCTCCATCCCATGTGGAGGCAGCGCTCCTGGTGACCTGAGGACCTCCTTCCGGGCTCCACCCCAGCATCACCAACATGGCCATCCAGGGGCCAAGCCGGAAGAGACAACATGTAAAGCATTGCAGAGAGGAAATGCTGCAGGGAGACGGACCGGGTTTGTGGGGGACTCAGGTGTGGACAGGTGACTTTTGAGGCCTGACCTGTTGGGAGGAGAAATAAAACCCCCTCCATGACTGTGGGCATGCGGTAGGGACCCTGACCTCCAGGTAGACAAGGGCACGCGGTCTCATGGGTGATCTGGTGACGGTGACTGTAGAGATAAGCTCCCGTTCATGTGATGTCAGGGAGGATGAGCTTTCCCACAAGTGGCACTTTGCTTCAGAGCAACACTGTCCCTATAAATCCTGTCTCCGAGAGGAAAAAGATGAACAGAGGCTGGCTTGGTGCACAGAGAGGCTAAACAGAGACCCAGAGCTAAGTCTCTCCGCTTGTGTACCTGAGGGCAGCTTTTCTGAAGAGGCGAAGTGTATTGATATGATCAAGCTCCTGGGCTGTGGCTCCAGTCACAGCCTTCTGTTTGTGCAGTTGCAGTGGACACCCAAGCACCTCCTAGGGTGAGCTGTACACAGTTCAGGGACAACAGAACCTGATTTCTAGGAGCAACCGAATAATGGGGCATCTGCTAGAGCTGTGAAGGCAGAGTAGAGGTTATAAACATGGTTTGTAGCTATGACTGGAACAGGGTGATGTGGTGCATCTGGTGCCTCCACTGTCCCCCTCTCCCGGACAAGGCCCTTCCCTATCCAGTGTTACACGCTGACCTCAGAAAGCATAACACCAACCCTGCTAGGAGCTAATGGCTTTACTGCCTGCCAGCACATCCCTGAGGACCTCAGGGAAAGAGCAGAGCCTTGGGAAAGGGAGGAAGGGGAAATGAAACCCGTAATTCAGGCAAAGGTGCCTGGATTGTGTCTCCTTAAGACTGAGAAGCCAGGATGTCAGACTTCATCATTCCAGCCCATTCTGGTCTGCAGGTCCATACTTGGGATACCGTGAAACCCTGGTGCACTCTCCAAAGCAGCACGTCTTGCCTCCTGTTCACCCTGTTGTACCCTTCGGGCACATGGAGCTTTGTTTTTTGGGTTATATTGTTTCTTAGCTGTGAGCAAATGAAGCAGTGGCTTTCTCGTTCACTTCAAAGGCATCGCTCAGAACTTCAGGGACAAATCTCAGTTGATCTGAAGTTAGTCACCACCTTTCTGAAGCAGAGGACACCTTGACATGCAGAAGGTCAGGTGAAACCAAAGATAAATTTGTAGCTGTGTTCTCTTCTGTACTAACATTTCCTTCTTTATCTGCTCATAAAATGCAAGTGTAATGGCCTGGAAATGCTGGCAGGCTTTCTAAATTTATCTTTGCAGGGTATTATGCCAAGATTCATCTCTTCAGGTCCTAACTATGATGAAGCTACCCAGTAGTGGAACTCCTTCATCACCATCAGGTGCCTGTGCTCCACGTTAAACAGCCTTGAGAGTCCTCTGAGTGGGAGGGAGTTGTCCTCAGTCCATCCTTTCATGTCTCTGCCTACTTTCCTTGTCACTTATGCCTAGATAATTGAAGTGTTCTATGGTTGAGGATACGTATTATGTTGGCCTTGATCCCCAAAACCTCTGATGTTGTATAACTTTACTCTCACTGGAGGTTAAACTGCAGATTTCCTGCTTTCTTTAGTGCTGGAAACCAGGTTCAAAATATCTGGCTTTGGGACATTGAACCATCTCTCTCTTTTTTTGAACCATTTTTTTTTTTAAAGAAAAAAACTACTTTATAATAAAATGCCAGTTTCATATACATAACAAACTCCCACTTGGGGCAGAAATCTTTTATTAAAAATAAAATATTGTCTTCAAGTTTTTTTTATTTCACTTGAAAAATAGAGATCCTATGAGGATTTTTATTCAATAATTTTTGTCTTAGGTAACAGAGCTTCAGTCAGGTAAACGATTTCATAAAAGGGAAAAAAATTATGTAAGTGGTGGAGAGTCAGCATCTCAGGATGGAAAACCCACGCACTGGTTTTCCACTGCCACTTCTACAGGGTGAAGGGCACCGATGCCCAGCACCACGCTCTGTCCAGGCTTGCTCTGTCTCTTTTCCTATCCCGGCAGGAAGCTGCTCACCTCAGTGTCCACCACCCCTCAGAAGTGACCCAGAAACAGGCCAGGCATTCTCCCGTGTCTCTGGCCTCCGGGACGGGCCGACTCCCTCCCCGTAGCATCATCCAGGATGAGGAGCTCAGAATGATTCTTCAGGGGCAGCGGGCTTTGCAGGTCCCCGTCTCCCCCCTGCTGGCGTGGTCTGCAATGTGAGGACAAAATGGGAGATTTTCTTAAAAGATTAAGCTTGGAAATTAAAAACGTTTCAGAATTTGCATGGAGAACAGAACTCGAAATAGAGATCTCCCCTTTCAGAGACAAACTGCTGTAATTTTCTACGGGAACCTTCCTTCTCCTCAAGAAAATTACACCTAAGCACCGTTACCCTTCCTTCAGAGAGACGACACTCCCGAGTCACCGCCTTGTCTGGCCTGAGGGCTCCCTATTTCTCCACCGCTCTGTTTCTGTGGGCACATGACCCCTAACATGCCAGGAAGTTCCACTTGCAAGGGCTTTGCTCTTGGCCCCAGGCCGTAGGGGGCCAGCTACTGATACCACATCTGGCCAGGAAACGCACTGGCTCTCTAGCTGACCACAGGCTCACATACAGCCTTTATGGACTGGAACCTGTTTTGGAGATTTTTTTTTCTGTAGAGGTGAATACACTTCCCTCTCCTGACTATCTTCAACACATCAATTGTAAATGATTTGTATGTGTTTTTCTCTGAACATACTATGTGCATTTTAGACTATGCACAGAAATGAAACTTAAAAAGTAGTAAGGTAACCATTCATAGAAGTTCTAATGGGGATCTGGGCAGCTGACCTTGGCGACCCTGAGTGGGACACTGAGCGAGAGGCCTGAGGTGACAGGGATAATGCACACCACGGGTCTGCAGACAGACAGGAGGCCAAAGGGCACCCTATGGGACCCCATCTGGTGACCTGGCTGCACCCGGATTCATTCTGAGTCATTACTGAGACTTCCAACTTCCACTGAGCTCCATGGTGTCATGCATCTGGATGATGAACTCCTGGGCTATTAATACACCTGTGAAGCTATCTACCCCCGGATTATCCCAACAAAACTGAAAGAGTAGGAGAATGTGCCAGTACCCAACTCCATCTGCTAGAAACACCCAGCTCCCAGCTCTTTGTGAGACTCGAGGCAAATCTAGCTCTGATTTGGAGCAGGGGAGGGTCATTACCAGAAACCACAAAACACATGATCAGATAAGCGTCCTGAGCACCCCTGAAGCATGGGTGATGATTAGGAACTTTAGGTAATTTAGTTATATAGACTTGAGATAAAATAATTTGAGGAAACTATTTTATTTTCTTAAACTCTGTGAGAAATTCAACAACATATTATATTGGCTTTTTAAGCAACAACAAAGCACATACAGGACTTTACGAGGTGCATGTCGAAGGGTTTGTTTATGGCTGTTCAGAAAACCTATTGTCACACATCTCTACTGTCTTTATGTCCTACAATATCACTGCTCGTCTCTAGAGACAGCAGAGAAATGCTTAGGCTCAAGGCTGACTTCCAAGAGAAAGAGGAAGGACCTCTTCTAAAGGAAAGGTCAGAGAGAGAGAGAGAGAAAGAGAGAGAGAGGCACTCATGTGTGGACTTGTTTGACAGTTCTTACAGAATTCCTGAAATGTGTTAGACAGGGTGCAGGGCACAGAGGTGTCATTCCTGGTAAGTGGGGAAGAGGCCGCAAGCTGGTAGGCACAGTAATTACCTGGCAGAAGTCCTGTCGCTCCTCCCTGGAGGGCTCAGGGACCTGTGACAGCATGGCAGAGGGATGAGAAACAGACCCCAGTCTGTGGGTGGCCCTCATCCTTGTGCTTGGGTGAAATGGTGGAATTCTAGAGAACTGACAGTTAAGAAAGATGAAGATAATAAACACTGAATGCACAAGGTCTGTGTGCTGTAAGATCTGCTGGAAATTTCACTGTGGTCACAGATTTCTCTGCAGATGGTTTTGTAATAGCCACCCGGTAGACACAGGCCAGGCCCGGGGAACAGGCATCCCAAATTCACACCCCAGCTGCAGCCTTCAGGAGCTGAGTGGATGTGGGCAAGTCCATTTGAGGTTGAGTAGAAGAAATAAAGATAAGAAGACAGAAAAAGAAAATGGAAAAGTTTTAAATTGCATTTTTAAGAAAAAGTCCATGTTTAGAAAACAAAAGTAACTTGAGCATTTTTCCCTTCCAGGAAACTTATCCGAGGAAATCATTTTCCTAAGTTTCTCAGAGACACAGGTACTAGTGACATGGGCTCTGGCCCTCGACCCTCACTGTGCCCAGCCCTCACCTGGCAGACTCCACCCTCAGAAGCCAAAATATTGGGGGGCGGTGGGTGTCAGCCTCAGGCCAGGTCATGGTTGCACTGGACACAGGCAGGTGCACAGATGAAGAAACACCCGGTTCCCCATCCTGAGGACACGCCAGGCCCCTAGATGTTCTCTGGTCCATGAGGTGCTTCTCTCTCGGAGAGCACATTTCTATTTCTCTGAGCATATCCTTTAAATTTCTGAACAATAAATCCCTTTATGTCTCTTTTTGATGCATCCTGAAAATTATTTCTGTGATGGAATCAGTGAACCTGGTTTTGTTCTACCGCAGGGTGGGTTTAGGGTGCTCATCATCCTTTTAGGAACCTCCTGGTACCCTGTCCTGTGATGAGTTCAGCTTGGTTGTTACATACTGGCTTTCCTGTCGTTCATGTGATGGTAACAGGACATAACTGAGAGCTCGACTCTACATAAGAAAAGTGTTTAGTACCAGGCAGACAAGCAGGCACGGCCCTCAGCTGCTGCTGCTACTGCTACTGTTTACACTTTTCAGAAGAAGAGATTAGGGACTGGTGTCACTGCAGTGTGGACCCCAGGCTGCTGAAGACTGCCGAGAAGGGGCTGTGGTCTGGGAGAGATAGCAAGTACCAAAAGTGGGGCAACCCGGGCAGAAGGGAGGAGAGTGCCAAAGACGGGCCATCCAGGAGGATGGAAAGCAGGTTTTGTGAAATAAATGAGATGCGCAAGCTTAAAAATCTCATGTAAATAAAATGAATGCGTAACATAAAAGTTTACAGGAAGCAGGAGCCAGGTCTTTTGCAATGTGAAGGGGACCAAGAGGTGGTGGAGGGGAAGGGATGGTAAAGCAGATGCAGACCCCTTATGCCCAGGTTCCTGCACACCGCAGGGAATGTAACCACCATGCACTGCAAACGTGGCGGTAAAAATTAAATTTAACACATAAAATAATAAAATTTGTGGAGGATATTCTAAATTGTTTTTGTTATACAGAGTATAGTAGATTTTTAAAAATTTTATGGTAGATTATATGAGTGGATTCATCTACCTAATTCAGTGAAAGACATTGTCTTAGAACCTTGGAATCATGGTAGCTTATGACTATTTTCCCCCTACGAATCAATGAGAAAGGAAGTTTAAGAATCTTATCAGAATCCAGAGGTGGAAGAAAGAGGGAGGGGGAGGGGTAGAGAGTAAAAAAGCTCAGATGTGTTATGTAGATGCACCAACTCCCCACAATGCATGCAATCATTGTGTACTACAAATGTGCACTAATAAAAATTTAAAAATGTTTGAGAATCATACAGAAAAACCTATAATAACACAGCTGTGCAACAGAGAGAGGCCACAGTAACATCTTACCATGTCTGTATTAAATGTACACACACATGCATGAATGCACCCACGGACACACATTAGTACAAAAAGTATACTGAGGTTCCACTTTGATTTTTCCACTGGCCCCAGATCTGTTGCTGTTTGAGTTTTAATAAAAGAGTGTCACCACAGCCCTGTGTCGCATACAGGAAGAACCATAACATTTCTTTTTATTTGTTTGACACTGTTCTGTAGAATTTCTTCCTGTCTTGCATGAAAATCTCGAGTTTCTATATCCCTATATTACACCCTAAGTTACAGCTCTGCTCCCTGCAGGTGGAGGTGACCAGGAAGCTGATTCGACTTGAAAGCATCCAGGAACCAGTAACTCCCACCCCAGTTGCCAGTAACTGGAGCAGGACTCAGTACTCGCATATCCCCCGAGGCCGGGTGACCCTGTCCTGTGCAGATTGCCCTGCACACTTTTCAAGCCTGCCCCATATTAATTTATTAATAAGGGAAAAGGAATAAAAGCATATGCAATGGAACACTAGTGTTGGTCCTTCTGCTTCAGTGATGGGAATGGAAACAGTGAATTCTTCCTTGTGTGTATTTACTAACTCACATTCTTATCAAGACTTCAGAGTGAAAAACATCCAGGTTTGAGTAAAAACACTGAAGTCTGATATCACCTGTGTAGCGTGTGATTACTTCTGACCTAACAAAGCTGACCTGGGACATCGTGTCCACAAACGATCGGCAGCTTTTCCAGATGCCTCGAATACTTTCTTTCTTCACTTGAGAGAAGTTTAAATGGAACAAAGGTCTCAAGACAAATGAGTGACTTCTCAGGCTCCAAGAGTAAACCTCAAAGTAATTAACAACCAAAGAGAAAATTACCCTCTAACTGTTCCTTTTAACGGGGACAGGAAGAAGTTTTCTTGGATCTGAAATTTCAACAACTCAAATTTTGTTAGTAGCTCCTGCCAGATTTTGAAGCTTTGTAAGAAATATATGCATTATTTGTTTCTATGAATGATGTAGACACAACCAGTAGGCACAGCAATTAGAAAATGCATACTTACTGACAGGAAGAAAAGCTAATGAATAACTTTCTGTATTCAGAATTCAGAACGTATTTGTATGATCTTAAGATCTGAAAGAAAATAAGTAAAAGATAAGATTATTTGAGGTTCTTTTGGTCTTTCTCTTGCAGAAGTACCTTAGTAGAAATCATGATGTTTGTAAACAAACAAACAAACAAAAAATGAAAACCAGCTCTGCCTTACCAGGGTCTCCCTATGGTCTTGCGGTGGTGACTGCTTGTCACCTTGAGTGGTAACCCCCAGCTGAATCGAGTCAGCATGGTTTTGGGTGTGGAAGACCCACTTTAAGGAGGGCTGTTGTTGGAAACCCATGAAAACAAGAGCAGGAGTGTCTTAGTTTCTTTTCTCTCTTTGCTAAGACAAAATACCTGATGCTCAAAGTTAAAATAGGAAAGATTTATTCAGTTTGTAGATGTTTCAGTCCATAGTCGGCTGGGTCCAAGGCAGAGGGGCACATGGCAGAGGGGCAACTTTTCATGGTGAGGGAAGGCAGCAAAAACAAAAAGAGAGACAAGATTCTTTCTTCTCTTATATTGCTGCAGGCTACTCATGCTAGGGCAGGTGTAACACCCACATCCCTAACCCTAGCCAGAACTATGCCAAAACAATCAGCGGACTGATTCACTAATCACATACCCTTAATCCCAGCATCACACACTCTAAATTCAGCTACCCCTAAAAAAGCTCTAAGACCACATGAGGCTCTGGGGGACATCTAGGCACAAACCATAAGGAGAATTTCAGCTGATGTTCCCTGGAAAAGCTTCATTTCAGCTGATTTTCCTTGGAGAAGCTTTGGCTGTTCTCTTCAAGGAGCTCTGGTCCTTGCTGTCCCCAAGGATGTCTGCTGTTTCCTTTGGAGGAGCTCTGGTCCTCGTGTTTGCCTTAGGCGTTGGCTTCTGGCTTTTCATGCAGGTTCTCAAGCTTCCAGCACAGGGCATTTTGGTCTACCGTGCAGACTCTAGCTTCTAGTGCAGGCTCTTTTCCTTCCCAATGCAGACCCCTTGGTGTTTGTCTGGGATCCTTCAGCCTCCATGGGACACTGCCATGGGCTCCAGGCCTTCAGGCTGGATTCTTTGGGTCTCTGGCATGCGGGCGGATCCTTTACTCTCTTCTGCATTTGACTCTGTGGGTGACAATTGCAGGCCAATCTTACATATTTCTGGGCCCTGCATCAAATCTGATCAGAGCATGTGCAGCTTTTTGAGAAACCTTGCCCTGACCCTGAAAGCTTTTGTAAGCACTGACTGATGCAGGTCTATACTTGCCCTCTGCAGGGAAAGGGCTGGCTGTCTGCATCTCCGTGGTGTATCACACATCTGTGGGAAACGGGCAGGGTCTAGAGAGCCTGACCGTGACACCTAACCTTGTCCCTGCAGTAACTCACCTGAGCCACTCTTCTGGCTGCAGGTGACATTGCTTCCCCTCCCACTGCCTCTGCCTCTTCCCCACCACATCAGGACACAGCCGTGTGCTCAAGAACAGCTAAGCCTCTCCCTGAAGCTGATGAATGTCAAACTTTTCCTGGATGAAGGCAGCGGCCTTCCCTAAACCCTAACTGAGAATCTGATGATTGTAGGTATTTGTCCAGCTTCATGTGTCGTCATAGCAACCTGTAACGGAAAGGTACTGCGAGATTTTTAAAGGAGACGATGCTTTAAAATCTTTAGCAAATAAGGCTTGGTAATTCAGCCTGCTGAGACAAGTGACAATAGGCAGATTAACAGGAGAAAAAGCAGACAGATTTACTGAGGAGCATGTGTGCATGGGAGACACACAGAACGGGATGTTCACATGGCACAACTGTGGACCAGGGTTCAAAGCTGCAGCTGCCCCAGGACTGAGCAAGGTGCCTTTGCTGCAAGCCTCCTGCCTGGTGCTTCAGATCCTGAAATTCCCAGGGATTATGTTCCTGGCGCACCTATAAACTGTGAAAACTCCCAAATTTTAGATATGGTCAGAAAAATGCCTATAAAGGTCTGTCTTTATAGTTTAAACCCTGAATATGCTGTTTCCTGTGGTTATGTAATTTAATTTTAAAGATACTGTATTAGTAAAGCCTTAGGACCTACAGGGCATATAGGTGGCATCTTAGGGATCTAAGAAGCACAAAACAGAGATCACCTGAGATAGCCACATGCATACAACAACCTGCTCTGAGAGGGAGACGCTGGTGCATCTACCAGATCAGTTACAAGGCAGCAGCCAGTCAGCAGCAAGGACTGAATAATGCTTTTGCATTGGCTACTTGCAAACTTTGTGCCAAAAGAAAACAATAGAAAACAAAACAAAACAAAAACAAAAACAAATCTATCATGGAAGATATTTGTAGTTTCTGTGACATTTGTGGATTTTCCTCGAACAGGTATTAGTTAGATTCTAAGGAAAAGTCCAAGGATGGCTGAGACTGTAAGCACTGCACTATGGCTTCCCTGGCACACTGCCTGTGTTCTCACCGTCGCACCCGGCGAGAGTCTGTCTTGTTGTCTCTCAGGCTCACCGCCCCTTGGTGAAGCTTCCTTCCCATTCTGGTCTTGCTCTGTGCCTGAGCCACGCAGAAGTCTGAGGATGCACATGAGCAAGGTGAATCATGGGCACAAAATATAAAAATGAGGCCCCTGGCATCGAGGGAGACGGTGCGGGGTTGCTCGGAGACAGAGACGGACGGGGGACTGGGCGGTGGTCAGGTGTTCTGGTTTGTATGGAATCTGAGACCTTGATCTGCTGTCTGAGAAGCCTGGGTGAGGTGCTTTCCTGAGTCATGGACCTAGGCCAATGAGTGTCCCCCAGAGCGTGGGGGTGCCAGGGCACATCCTGACCCAGCTGTAAACAGTAGCCTGAGGGAGCGGCTGGAGGGGGAGCTTCAGGCCATCTCAGGGCCTCCTGCCACACGGGGCAGACCTGGCTACACAGGGACGGAGGAGGGGACCATCATCCGGGTTCCTAGCCCCGCTGGTCAGGCCCAGCCCAAAGGATGATTCGAGCGGGTTCCTTTCACCTGAAGCTGGTCAGTGCCTACATGGAGCAAGGGAGGGACACAGGGCCCACGGGGTGTCCAGGGGCACAAAGGCATGGTTGGAAGAGCAGGACGGTCCATTGTCACAGTCAAGAACAGAGAGGACTCAGGGCAGAAGGCGGCAGCGCACAGTCTCAGTTGTGCTGAAAGCTCAAAATGAGTGATGCCTTTACTTCTCTTGAAAAGCCTTCCACAGCCAGAACACACACTTCCTGCTCTCAGGGATCTGCTGGGAAATGTGACACTTCGCCTGAGATTCTGTGAATATGGGAAGGAATTGTAACAGTCTTCTCAGCATCCCTCCTGTCCCCCATCTTTTGTGAAGGACGCGGGATGGGGGAAAGGGACATCATCCTCCATGCCTGAAGGGTCATCCACTGTAAGGACTCAGTCACAGTCCTGCAACTGCCACTGCAGGAAGACCAGCTCGGGGTACTCAGACAGAAGCCATCAGCTCCGTGTGAGATTGGGGTCCCAGAATCCCAGTGCCCCCTCCCCCAGGACAATGGGGTGCAAGCAGTGCAAGGCTGCTTTCTTCCTGTCCTTTCACCTCCTTGTCTTAGTCACTTTGTACTTGTTGCTGAGACAAAACACCTGAAGCCCAAGTTGGGAAAGGAAAGGTTTATTTCTTACAGGTTTTGGAGGTTTCAGTCCACACTCAGGTGGCTCCAAGACAGGCAGGCATGGCTGGACCACAGTTCATGGTGGCTGCAAACAGCAAGCAAGAACCAGCGAAAAAAAGAGACACACCTTCTTCCTGCCATTACATCACATCCTGGCTCCACCCCTATGTGGGTGGCACACTGACACCATCAATCCAAGCACTAGACAATGAACCATCACAAATACACAGTGCAAACTCATGAGGCCTGGGGGACACAGACATAAACCATGACACTCCTCTCAGGTAGCCCCAGTGAAAGTGCAGATTTTTGTCTTGATTCTTGCAAGACAGAGAGTGAGAGAGGGAGAGGAGAGAGCACACACACATGATTTTTCTTATAACACAACATACACTATAGTTATTTTGCTATTGTTTATTTTTGTTAATCTTGTACGGTGCCTAAATTGCAAATTGAACATCGTCATGGGTAGGTATGGAAAGAGGCAGTGTATACAGGGTGGGGGGCTACCGGAGGTTCCAGGTAGCCCCTGGGCATCTTGGGAAGTATTGCTGTGGATAAAGAGGAGCTACTGCACCTGTTCCTGCTCCCCAAGTACAGCACCAGCTAAACTGTACCTGGGAAATCAGGAGACAGCTTTGACTGCAGCTGACCTGAGTATCACTGCAGCTTGGACTCCAGTGAATAATTTTTTCCATTGCTTCAGTCATTGTGAGCCCAGAGAATCTGCAGGGCCACTTGGGTAGCCTGGGTCTCCCCAACTTTTAGTCAGCGATTGGAACTCATGGGAACATTTTCATCCTGATGAGAAGTCGTCCCCTGCTTAGGGAGGGCAGAGTTCCCCCCGATACACTGACTAGTTTGCTTGCATCGCGTTGGTTCGATCATCAAGAAGTGACTGTGCTGTGTCAGCTCAGTGGAACTCTCAAATCATCATTTTTTTTTACAAGTTAAGCCACAATTTGCCTTGAAAACATGTTTTACCCGTAATGCAGTTATGTAATTAGCTTAGGTTGGTGGGGAAAATTTCAACTTTTTTCAAAGAGGAGAAAAAAGTGGAACTCTGCTGCCTCTTCTTTTTTTTAAAAATTTTTTTATTTTGAAGAGAAGAGAATAAAACCAAGCAAAATAAAACAGAATAGAGTCAATCAAAACAAAACAATATAATACAGGACTTCAAAACAAGATAAAAGGAAGTCAGTAAAGGCTACCATAATGCCACCATCAGACAAAAGAAAATCAAACAAAACAGAACAGAATAAAGCCAGTCAAAACAAAACAATGAAAGCAATACAGAGCTTCAAAACAAGGTAATAGGAAATCAGTGGTGGCTTCCATAATTTATTTTGTTATCTTTGGAATGGCTGCCCATGCCATCAGATATAATAAAATAAAAAAAAAACAACAGAATAAAACCAAACTAAACAGAACAATGGAAACAATGCAGTATTTCAAAACACGACCATAGGTTCACAATGCCAGTGTAGCCTATGTGATAAAATAAATTTTGAGCTGCTTTGTTATTATTGTATTTCTAGCATGTTCATATTTTATAACCCAAGATGTTATGGATTAAAAACTGGTGGTCAACTTAACTCCAGTGGAATTAAATCAGCATGGTGCTGAGCAGAGATGTTTCACCTGAGGAAAGTTGCCTCATAGAGACATGGAGAAGGAGAAGCTAGGCCTTGAGGCCTTGAGGTGATGAGGCACTGAGGCGTTGTGGGTTCTCCTACATGTTGCTATTTGAGCCGTTGGTTCTCCTGGAGAAGCTCTGGTCCTCACATTGAGCATTGCCTCCTGGCTCTGGAGGGGAAGACATGTGCTGCTTGGTCTCCAGGATGACCTTGTTCACGCTGGCTTCCTGGTATATACCTGACTGTGCTTGTCGTCAGAGGAGCTCGGGGCCTCCTGGACAGCCCTGGTCTTTGTTGTGAGTGCGATTTCTAGGTTCCAGCATAGGATCCTCAAACTACACCACAGCTCCTTCACCCTACTGGCATGGCCTTTCCGGCTTCCACCACTGACCACCAGCACAGATCCTTAAAAAACACTGGGGTGAGTCCTTCTTGTGGGCTCTGGACCTCCAGCTGGACTCATGGGAGGCATTCTCATGAGCTCTGGGTTTTCTTCTGGACTCATGCAAAACATTGCTGCGGGATCCAGGCCCTTGGCTAAATATTCTTTATCTTTAGTGTTGTGGACAGATTTCCTGCATTCCTTTGCGTTAATACTGGGTAACCTGAGTGATCATCATAAAATAATATAAACTCCATGTCCTGATTCTAATTTTTCTTCTCACAACCCCTGACTACAACCCAAAGGCTGGCTTTGCTGACCTGGTACTGGCAGCGTCGTCCTGGAGGAGCTATTCGCAAGCCTTCTGTAGAGCCGTCCCCAGGGGAGCTGCACGGGGGTTCTTGGACAAGGCCCCATTATCTTAGCTTCAGAAACACCTAGATCCTGCGATCGTTGTGCGAACTCCTAGCATTCTGGGAGGCTGAGGCAGGAAGATCACAGTTTGAGTTCAGCCTGGCTAATATAGTGATTTAGCGAAACCCTGCCTCAAAATTAAAAAATAAATTTAAAAAAGTGAGCATGGGCTGCAGCTCTGTGTGGAGGCCACTCATTCAATCCTGAGTGCCACAGAGAACAGGGAGAGGAAAAAGGAAGAGGAAGAGGGAGGACAAGGTGAAGGGGCAGCAACGCTGTGGCTGGAGCCCTGGTGGCCTCCGCCCCTGAGTGTGACTCATGCTCGAACTCCCCGGAAATAAGCAAGGGACCACTTCTCCGACACTGCGGTGTTTAGACGCCCGTGACGAGGAGCCGTCCCATGTGTGGAGCCCTCCGCAAGGCTGCGGCCTTGCCCCTGTGCCTTTGCCTCTTGAAATGCAGTGCTTGCCTCCCATCTCCGCGTGGTTATCATCAGCTGCCTTTGTCGCCTGAGTCGGAAAAGCGCATCAGAAGTGAATGAATAAACATCCGCGCTTTGAATTCATGAAAGAGGGTTATAAACATGCACTTCCTATCAACTCAAGTTTAGCAAGCCTTACCCACATTAAAACCAATGTATTTGCAGCGCTCCAAAACTCTTCCGGGTTGCTCTTTCCGAGTCTAAATGTGTATGGACTGCTGCATGTGTGAATCTGGACTCAGGCAACACACTCTCTGTCACTGAAAGCCAATGAGAGCCAGGCATGGTGGTGCATGCCCTCGATCCCAGCATTCAGCAGGCTGAGGCAGGAGAATTACCCTGAGTGCTAGGCTATGTAATGGGATCCTGTTTCAAAAAACCACCAAATCCAACCAAACCAAACCAACCAACCAAACAAGAAATTCCCTGTGCATAAGGCACCAAAGCTCTCCCTTGCAGTCATAACTTAATAGTTTCATTTTTCTAGGGACTAAGAAAAAAAAATGGCTTCTTAGTGATTCAGTCAGACAGCACAGGTTGTAACCTTTTTGTCTTCAATGGAGATTATTGTGCAAAGCACACTTAATAGTAATTTATAACAGTATTGTGAGAGGTCCAACAGATACAAATCCAAGAACCTTTCATCCTCCTGCCCACCTCTTGGCAGAGGGGAAGGGTGCTGGGTTTGAGTGAGTCCAGACTGTACCCCACGTTGTAGGGGAGCGAACATTTGCGTGCTCTGCTGTGAACCTGAGTTTCTCTCTGGGGGACACAGAGACACAGATGATGTTCCTAAGTATCGTGGAAGGGCTTAAGTGAGCTAATAACAGGTGATAACTTCCGCCTTCAGTTTTCATGCTTAGGGAGCCCAAGGAAAAGAAAACTGAGATGCTTTGATTTCCAAGATCTTCTGCTTTTCAGAGATGGATCCCACCATGTACCGCTGACCAGCCGTGTCCCATGACAGAGGCTCACCTCAGAACTGCAAACAAGCTACTGAGGCTGAGTTTGAAATATTTTGCAATATGGTCACCTGGGTGATCAGATCAGGCAAATGAAGGCTGAAGCCCATGTTTGGCAGACAAATGTGCTGGAACCTAGAAGGTGGGACTCACTTTCTTCAGCCTTGAACTTATTTTTCTTTAATGCTTTGTTATCACTGATTTTTCTTTAAGAGTTACAAGCCAGCAATGCAATGTATACATTTAAAAGCACACTGAATAAAATATTTTTTCAAGCAAAAAGCTGGAATACAGCACTTGGAATGGACGTCAGATATCTTTCTAGCATCACGCTTTCAATTTTCTTTCTTGTTCTCCAGGGCTAGCTCATTTCCTTCGTTCTGCTCAACTTGAGTTTTATCTGGGTGTTTTTATGACCTTGGCAACTACATGGAACAAGTATGCCAGGAGAAAGATCCAAATCTTTCTTCACAGGTAAAAAATAAAATGTTCTTGCTTGATGATTTATCAGGGGATTGCTCCTCTCAGAGAAGATGACAAGGTTCCAAGTAGTTAAGGCTACAGCACATGAGGTCAGATGCAAAGGTCAGAATGGTCTCGGGAAGGTCACCTAAATCTCCCCAAAGTGAGGATTTATTATTCCCTGACTCACCATGGTGTGGGTGACCCAGCGTGTGGGCACCCAATGGCTGGAATACGAAAAGTCCCCGATGCATCTCAGGGTGCAACTACTGGTGGCAGAAGCAGCATGGAGCCAGGCTTGTGCAGCAACTGAGAAAGTCCCACGAGGAGCCCTTGGGATTTTATTAAGACTCTCCATCATTTGCACACTTACACACTCACATTCACACACATTCATATAAAAAGTACTAGGCTTGCTTTTGAGTTGAATGCTGAACTCCAAATTCTTGTAGCCCAAAAATGATTCCCCCAGAGGTCCCCAACTAGGTGTCCAAAAATGGGACAAGACATGTTTTTAAAAAGCCACACTGATTTATTTTATCCTGGGCCCAGCGACACAGTGCAATTGGAATTTGCCAAAGCTGTGTAACTTGCTTAAAACTTTTTACAGACTTTATAGATAGTATAATTGAGAAGACCTTTGTTCCCCTTTGCTTGAGGACAGAGAGGTTTTGAAGGAATTTACAATTCTTTGTCAGCTGTGTTTGCAAAGGGAATTAACAAGTAATTTGGTCATATAACTTGGGCATTGGCAAACATAACACAAATGTAACGAAGCTCTTTTTCTTAGTGTATTAACACAAATCTGTCTGCCTTCGAACCACACAAATTTCACTTGGTTAATCTTTGCCTCATATGCTTCCTGCTAGAAGATCATTGAAAAATGACTGACAATTTTGAAAAATCTCAATGTCTCTAATTTTTAAAGCTATGAATATTTTCATTCCACCAGGGAGAGTGACTCTCTAACCACGTGTTTCTGAAGCATCACTCCTGAAGGGCAAGATTTCCCTGGACACCACCTGAAGTATCTACGGGGATGGCAGAGTTCCACTGGATAAGCAAGTGAGGGATATTTTTTAATCACACTGGGAAAATTTAATTTTCAGGTAATATTGAGGGAGAAATTACTTATTACATAGAAGTGAAAGTAGCATGCCACCGGAGGTTTTAAACTACTCTGCCATCTTGTTTTAGGTCTAATGACCTAAGTCCCCCGACAGCAGGACAGCGAGGCCATGAGTTCATCATCCGTTTGTTGCACACAATGACTGCTCAGCTACAAAGTGTGAAGCCAAGCCCCCCAGTATCAGTGCATTAGCAGTATTTGCGACTGTGAGGTTTCCTTTTTCCATTTAGACTGTGGCTTCTGTGGGAGACTTGCAGTGACCAAGCTCAGTGCTCCGCAGGCCCAAGGCCTTGAGCTTCCTGGGAGGCCTCAGTGAGAGGCTCTTGATTAAAAGTAACTGAGCTTAGGGCTGCACCCTGAGGCTGAAGTTTGCAAATACAATGCATCTGTTAATGAGATGTGTGTAAACAAAAACCAAAACTAAACAAAAACAAAAAAATCCCAAGTTTTAAACTACTTTAGTGGTGCACTACTTTTACTTCTATGTAATAAGTAGTTTCTCCCCAACACTATCTGAAAATTAAATTTTCCCAATTGATTTAAAAAAATATACCTCACTTGCTTGTCCAATGGAGCGCAACTGACAGTTGTGGGGCCCAGAGGGGTTGTTGTTCCATTTCCTGTCTTAGTTTGGGAATCAGAGACAATGAACAGCTGAGCTAACCCTTCGCCCTCAGGAAAGGCAAGGCCAGACACACTGAGTGTGCAGACTGGAGCAGACAGAGCGATGCTGACGACATCATGCCTACTACCGTGACACTGCACTGGCGTGGGCTGACGATCTTCCCTTCATTCTGTCCTGTTCACTGCCCTCAACTCTGGAGTGAGGATATGGTTCCAATGTGTGTTTGGCCTCCTTGTTTGCAAGAGACATGGACCAAGACCCCTAGTGGACGCCTAGGACCAAACCTTACCCATTCTGTGCTTTCCACTACTTTTTCTTCCTCTTGGCCACCTCTGCAATCATTTTTCTTCCCTTACTTAGTCAAGGACTTTCATCTTTTCCTGTACAATAGTACTTTATTGCTTTTCCTGTACAATAGTGCTTCTCTTTGACCTTCCAAACTACTGGCATTACGAAGTAAAATAAGGTTTACTTGCCCACAGAGACCACCAAACCTCCATGGACCATTTGATATCAGAAAAAGCTACCAAGTTTGATGGGTAGGTGGCATATACAGTGTGGATACTCTGGACACAGGGAGCATTCCTGTCTGGGCTGGGAGAGCTGTGCAGTGCAGATTATCATGTTACTTAGAATGGTGGGAGTTTAAAACTTACGAACTGTTTATTTCTAGAGTTTCCCAGTTAATACTTTTGCTTCTTAGTTGAAGGCAGGTAACTGAACCCATAGAAACCAAAGCTGCAGGTAAGGAGGTGCTCCTGTATCTGCCACCTCATTTCCTCTAGGTCAACCGTTGGAGGAGGGGTGTACACAACCCAACCATCCACTACAGCAAATCATATGGTCTTTGTGCCTCCTTCTATAGGAAAGAATGTTAATTTACTTTCCCTGGACACTCTCAGTGATGTCCATTTATTTTGCCTGGTTCCATTTATCTAAACTTTTGAGAAGTTTACCATAATCTTAGCTCAAGGGAAAACAGAAATTCAATTATACTAAGGTTTCCATCAGGGGATTTTAAAATAAGGAACTGATTTTTCAACTGCTTTTTACTTTTTAGTAGAATAACATGTCAGCAAAAGCAATTTGATGAGCACAGTAGAAAATTATCAAAACTTTAATCCTTGAAAAATATAATTTCTTTAATATAATTATCAAAGTTTAGATTAATTGTATTGTTTTGCTGAGTTTGTAGGTGACATTCTACGTGGCTTGCTTAAACCTATAGATACCAACATACTATGATTTCAAGTATACTCCAGTCTTTGGAAGCACACTTTGTGTGATGGCTCTGAGTTTCAGATCACAGTTTTATGAGGTCCATCTCTGGCAAGTTCCCCACAGCACCGTTCAGTCAGATCTGTGTACTGAGTTCGCTGCTGGACGTTCACTTGGGAGGGGACTGAGCAGGGCCGAATGGTTGCCTTTGCAGGAAAGCAGACCTTGCGAACTTCTCCCACAGGAAGCTCTGGGGCCTAGGCCAGGGTTGTCCTGCCCTGAAGGCAGGTCAGTGGGCATGATCAATCATCCATTCCCTTGCATCCTCCTTTCTTCCCCAGGCTTGTTCCCATGACCATAACGGGGAGCCATGTCCTCATGTAGGGCAGCCTGGGACAATTCTAGAGAGGGACTACAGCAGGGCATGTGGCCATCAAGACAGCAGCAGCTGGGAAATGAGCAGCTCAGCCCTCAAGAGGCCATCCAGATGGGGCTCCCCAAACCCTTCCTGAAGTCCTCTGTGAGCGGTCCTGGACGTGAGTATCCTTGGCCGTACATCCAGAGGCTCACTGACCTGCTGATCTTTCCTTGTTTGTGGAAAGATGAAACAAACAAGCAAACATTTAGCTACAAGATCTTAATTGCCTTTATTTGTGATTTGAGATTGAAGCAATGTTTCCTTTTATAAAGTGGAGCCTTCTCATGAGCTGAGCAGAGGCGGGCTTTACAGACAGAGAAGGGCTGAGGAAAGCAGGCTCAGGGAATAAAAAGCAGACTACATTACTTTCCTTGCAAGGTAGGAACAGGGAGACAGAACCATAGAAAAATAACAAACCGATCAACCCCAGTTTTCTTCAGTTTACTTTTCATGTAAGGTTGAAAACAGGAAACCTCATCATAAAGACCTGTTCAGGAAATTCGGCTATGATCTCTCTTTCCGGATTCCTCCTAAGAGCAGGTGACAGCTTAGATTCAGTTGCTGATGGAGAGCTGTAGTATAAATGATCACGTTGTTAGTCTTTCCTTTTGGGGCCCAGCCAGGCCTGTAGTCCAACACGACGGCCTCCAGGACTGTTCCCTAACACATCGAGGGGCCGTGAGGTTGAGCCTGTGGGGTTCACGAGTGAGTTGACTCCCCTTCCTAATCTGCTCCTTTGGTCTCTCATGAGTTGGAACTAAATAACAGACAGACTCCATCTCCCACAGTTTCCTGGATGCTGGCAGGGATGAAGGTGAAAGAAAGGTTTGCTTTCAAAACAATTGGTAGCTAAAGTATCAGCATTTATTTTGGTTCCCCAGTTCCCAAGTCTTCCAAACCTGGAACATTTGAAACAAACTTAAAAAATAATTAGGCTATGAGTTTTGGAAAGTATACCAGTAGGTGATCAATTATTGCTTCAGTAACTTTGAAACTATTATTTCCTTTGCTCTAAAAATCATAATTTCCCTTGAATAAGGTTAATGGATTGTACCAGTGTTGGTTTTTTGGTTGTGATATTGTATAGTAGTCATGTACAAAACTAGAAGAAGGATCTGTGTGACCTCCCTATAGTATATTTTCAAATGCATCTGATGTAATTGTTTATGTATTGCATATACAATATTATATCCAAGAAATAATTTGATTATCTCAAAATATAAGTTCAAAGTGTATTCACCAAATAATGCAATAGAGATGATAGATAGATAAGACAAGAAGAGTGCTATATAAGGCCTTTTCCCCTTGACTTTTCATACATTAGAATAGACACTGTTAATTATCTTTTTATGCTTAACCCATATTTCATTCTGAAGCACTAATAATTACCTGTGGAATACACTCTTTCCTATCCCTGAAAAAAAACCAAAACAAAACAACAAAACATACTCATGTTCCTTGATTGGCAAAGGCTTTTTTCAAACCATCAAGGATAATGAATTTATCTAATTTCATTTCTTTTTCCAAATGAAGCTGTAAATGTTTTGGTTTTGTCTACATGCTGACAATCAGGTTAAATACATCTCTAACACAAGGTACACTAAGATGGATTTCAGAAACCTTGTTTCTGTATTTCTTCACTAGAATTTATTTTTTTGGTTTAATTCACTTAACACAACCTCCAAACTTACAAACTACTTTCTGTTTGTTTTTATCAGATACACTAAGAATGGTCTCTGGAAAATCACAACTTCTATAAGCAAAGCCTCTCTTCAGAGATGTTAGCAAACAGTTAACTGGGAGAGACTGTCTCATGGCAAGTACTAAACAATCTGATTTTTCCAATGAAAAATCTGGAAAAAATTAAAGGTAATTTAATTCTTTAGTGCAAAATGAAAAACATGAAATCAAGACAGGTCTGGGGAACAAAAAGGCAGAAAGTGCTTGCTGCAAACCGTTGTGATGATCTGTCGCATCTCTGTTAGTGTCCTGTCTGCCCCAAACTGTCACATGCACAGAGTGTAAAACCAAACAGAATCCCCAGCTGGGGTGGGTAGGGGGTTGTCCCAAAATTCGAATACTGTAAGTCCTCCAGTAAATAGGGAAAAAAAGAATCACTGACAAAACGTGATAGATGGCAATTATGTTCTCAGGAAAAAAGATTTAGATGTCGTATTTTCCTCTATTTTGACACAAATGCAGAGCTTTTAAAAAAACAAGATGCCTAAATCTGGTTAGGATAGGTAATCTCATGTTAGCTTACCAGTGGAGCCCAAATTCTGCTTAGCCAGACTTTTTCCATCAAAACACGTTATTCTCGCTGGAAGCACTCTTCCCGCCCAGTCCTGCTCCCTCTCACTTCCTGAAGTAGATACAGAAGGACAAGGGACGAGAGGGGAAAGGAGAGGTGATACTCTCAGACAAGCAGTGGCCACCATTAAGCCGCTCACGCCAACCAGCCTGTCTGGAGGGCTCCTTGGTCTTTGAATACCGTGGGGTTTATTTAGGACCCTCCCGGGGCTGCCTGAGTCCGTGGGTAGTGCTCAGCTCTCCCTGTGAATTTCTCCCTGAGCATATGTACTTAACGGTGAAGTTTAATTTACAAATGAGGCACCATAAGAGATTATCAGCTCTTAGCTAGTTGTAAAAGAGAACTATTTTCATAATATCATCAAAGAAAACTTATGGGAATGTGGTCTTGCTGTTTCTCTCTTTCCCTCTCAAAATAGCTTATGCTCTCAAATATATTTTTTCTCTCCTTATTAAGATAAGAAATGCCATCTTTTCCCTACTGGAAATACTCCGCAGCTTCCCTGGCACCCCTGAATCTCGAGTGCCACCATGCTTACACTTTGGGGCCATTACTAAGTGTAATAGGCCCTGGGCACAGCAGCTCTCCGACTGCATGGCTTCCTCTGAGTCTAAGGATGTGGGAGCATAAAGTCGATGACAAAGGAGGTAGGCAGGAGGGATGGTTATGGAGAAGAGGGACACAACTCCCAGTGGTCTGGAGACCCAAAAGTGAGTTGCCACTGGGAGTCTGCCTGGGAGTTTTCATACCAGCAAATGCCTGAGCTCAGAACACTCCAAGTCAAGCTAAGGTCAACCTTCAGGACCAAGACAGGCTGACCTGTGCTAGGACAGGGCCTAGGAGAACTGAGGCAGGTACGTCCCTGGGGAGCCCCTGTCTGCTACCCTACCCAAGCGGTCTGTTTAAAGAACAAAGTAAGAAGGAGAAAAATCATCATAGTGGCTTCCTCACTGTGCTTGCTCCCTCCCTGACTTGACGTCCATCTGGCTCTTGTTAGTATGGGATGCCAGGCTCCTGGTGAGCTGGCCCAGCCTGGTCACCTGGAAGCTCCCTCGGGCCAGGCCTCTCTAGCTGCCTGCTGTCTTCTGCCGCACTGGCCAGGCTATGACCCCAGGAAGACATCTCAGAGGCAGCCTCCGAGTGCCTGGCAGGAGGGGATGGGTACAGCATGGATATATCGGCCAAAAGAATGACCGATGGCCATGGTGGGACAGAGGAAGAGGGCACAGATCTTGTCACACTCCCCCGAGAGATGTGGCCTTTAACACTTAGCAACTGTTCCTTTGTGGAATTTTGCTTCCTAGTTCTCAGGCCACAGTTGATTATAGGTCAGTGAAACTGGAGGCGAGGTCTCCAAGAGAACGGGGCTGCTGTGTCAGCCATGGAAAACAGGCCACGCGGCCGAACTGGCTGGCTGGACGGTGACCTCTCACGAGGGTGCCCCACTTCCTGCTCCCCAGCCCGGGAGCCTGCATTGTCATGGGCCTGAGCTGTCTGGAGAAGACTTCAGACCTCCTGGGTCCCCCATGTCTGTGAAGGGGGACTGGAGCTGTCACCTCCTGCTGCAAGAGCTTTGTAGTCAGAGAGGTGAAGCCTCTCCTTCAGCCCCGGCCGAGAGCTTCACAGGCTGGGAGTGAATGAAGTCGGCTGGTGGATTTCCACAAAGAGCACCCCACCAGCAGGCTGGTCAGCAAGGTCACACACTGAAGCTGATCCAGGCCATCCCTGGGCATTGGTGGCAGAGACACTAAGCAGGCAGAGATGCTCACCTGTCTGCCTCTGTCTGTGGGAGGACACCCAACAGACACACTATCAAAGGCACCCAGTCCTCTTAGGCCCGAAATAGGCCACATAGAGAACTTTGTGAGCCCCCGAATTTCCCTCCATTCGAAGATGTGATGACCCTTCCAGATCAGGATGGAGCCCAGCTGTAGCTGGCCTTGCTGGAGCCTGTGGGACCGGTGGTCTGCTCTTTTCTCCTGGCCTGGGGAGGCCAGGTTGGCAGGTGACACGGGCCTGTTACTCATCTGTCCAGGTCACCCACTTCCAGTGTGGAGCCAGGCTCTTGCCAGATGAGGCAGAGCAATTCATCAGACATGCGGGGCAGTTTCAGGAGGACAGGGTCCCTGGCCAGAGAGGAGAGAGAAAGCTCCGCTGTCTGCACGCAGCTCTGCCTCATGACGACTCCATGTGAGATGGAAACACACAGCTCCTCTCTGTTCAGCAGCTCCCCGAAGCCAGTCCATCTCAGGGGCCAGTCAGAGTAGAAGCTCACAGTACCTGGTCACGGCAGCCCTAAGTATGTGCGTCCTCACGGCTAGGAGACTTAGCTGGAGGGTGTCCAGGGTAGAAGGTGGGGTGCCACACACTTCTGCACCTCAGTGGACACTATACAGCTGCTCTCCTGCTAGGGATGTCATGTCACTGGATCAGGAGGACGGGACCTGGGCTAAGCCCCTGGTTTCTTTTTGCTTAAGTGTCCCTTTCCGTTCCTGAGCAATCAGGCTGCTATTCCAGCTAGGGAGAAGCAACTTGTTTTGTTTTTGAAACTAGGGCCAAGAAACACACAGGTATGCACACACACACACACACACGCACGCACGCACGCACGCATGCATGCACACACGCACACACAGAGCCCTATTAGATGGCAGGCTTCACAGGTAACAGCTGATCTTCCTTTGCAGGTTCTTGCTGTTTCCATTCTTGCATACATGCATCATACTACAAGTGCACCTCTTCCTTCACTGACTATTCTCAAATGTTATGCGCGTTTCATCTGCAGGAATATTTAATGCCAAAGGAAAGTATAAATGCTCAGACACTGACATAAAACTCTGGCTTGTGTCCAATTCAGCAGGGAAAGAATAGAGTGGTTAAGTGTTCAAGCCCTGGAACCCGACTCCTTGGGTTCAGATGCAATTCTGCTGCTCATGGAGGTAGAATTTTGGCTTAAGTCATTTGTTCCAAGCTGTCTTGAGCTGTGGTTTGCAGAGATGGAAGAAAGGGGCTGATGTGAGTGGCAGCCACCTCCAAACTCTGCCATGTGAAGACTGCATGAGTGAGTCCAGGCGCAGGGCTCAAACCATTCCTGAAGCACAGTGAGTGTCCAGCGAATCCTGTTGTCTGAACTACTGCTGGTACCATCGCCGATGGACACATGCTCTGTGCACACCTCCCATGGCTGCACTCAGGGACAGCTCTGTCAGAGCGTCTCGCTGATGGTCACCACATTCACTCCACTCTCTCCCATGCCTCGTGGTCACGCTCTAGTGAGATGAGCGTCTCACCTTGTCCATGTTTACCAGCTCAAAAATGAACCTCAGCAAGGTTAACTTATTCGTTCAAGGAAACAAAGCAAGTGTCAGAGGCAGAGTTAATCCTGGCTTGGGACCAGGATTGGTCCCAAGGGCTGGGCTTGGGACCAACACTTTTCCAATAAGACTGAATTCTGCTACATGCAGATACTTTGCTGTTGGTAGAAAAGATAATCTTGAATCTTATTAGCTGCTTAGTAAGATGCTGCTACTCACAAGGGGACACTTGGCCCATTTTTCACAGGAGAACAAGGAAGCTTCGAGAAGAAACCAGGAAGAGTGATGATTTTCTTGGCCTCCACTTTGTAATGGGTAACAAAATCAAACCTGGGGTTCTTAATCAGCACTCTCAGAAAAAATGAAATATGACAGATTGTACTAGAATAGAGCAGATAATATCAGAACGTGACCTTGTTCTGTGAAATGTATTTCAGATAAGTTTTTGTTTGTGTGTGGATTGTGCACTAGCTCACACTCTAAGGGTAAATGACCTTTCAGTGTATTCCCCATGCCCCATGGAGGAGGCTGTAATTTTCCAACTGCTTCAAACCCCAGTGCTGATAAACATGTGGAGAAAATAGAGTTCTTCTTCCTGGACAGCAGGCTGTAAAATAGCAAGGATGCTGTTACAAACACTTCGGCAATTCCTCAAAAAATGGAGCATAGAATTTCTCTGTCTTTTGGTGTTTTGGAGACAAGGTCTGGCTGTGTAGCTCAGAGTGGCCTTGAATTCACTATGTAGCCCAGGCTGGCTTTGAACTCGCAGCGACACAAATTGAGTCTGGTAAACACAATTTTTACACCACCCAGCACTTCTGTGCTCACGCATTTGTTTGCAAAGAACTGAAAATTGGTGCTCAAACAAATCCTTATGCACAAATGTTCATGGCGGCTTTATGCTCAATAGCTGAAAGGTGGAAGGAAGTGAGGTCACTGGAGATGTATGTGTGAACAAAGCGCGGTCTGTCCACTCGGCGGAGAGTAGTGAGCACTCTGACCCTGAAATGGAACGGCGCGCAGGTAAGCGCAGGGATGCGAACAAGCCTTGAAAATGTAATGCCACATGAGAGACATCAGACTCGAAAGGTCACAAAGATGTGACTTCACATCCATGAAATGTGGATAGAAGCTCCTGTCACAAAAAACAGTTGGGAGGCTCCTGGGGCTGAGGGCCCGGGGCGGGACTCACTGCTCAGTGGGTTCTGGTGTCCCTTGAGGGAGAAGAAAACGCTGCTGAACTAGAGGACAGCTCTGTGCCGCACCACACTCGAATGCACCATGCACCACTGAGTTGCAAAATTGTTAGTGTTACATCTGTGAGTTCCACTGGGTCATAACTGACAGGACTAGAAGGCTCCTGGCCTCAGGTTTTCTTGAGAGCTGAAGGAATCCTGGGCCTCTTCTCCCACCCCGACGGCCAATGCGGGAGAGAAAGAAGAGTGAGTTGCAAGGTGAGAGCCGAATTCAAATCGCAGTTGTACCACACACACAGTCCGTTGTCTTCCCACTTTCTTCATGGGTAACTTTGCATTGTTGGTGTAAGGAATTAAATGAGATAATATGTACGAAAAACTTGTAGAATGGAGTTGGTGCTTAATAAACAGTAGCTGCTGCTGCTATTTTAATTCAAAATTTTTATTAATCCTAAGCACTTCATCTTTTCATGTTTTAACATCTACCAAAAAAGCAGGATAAATCTGGCAACTAAAACAATTCTTTTTAAATTGGCTTCATGTTTTACCTTTCGTTGGACACATCGTACAGTTGACAGCATCTTAGATTCAGTGAAATCCAGTATTCAGATAAGAGTACTCTAGAACCGTGGGTCTCAACCCTACAAAACCTAGTGCTCCCTTTAGCTAAAAATATTTTATAAATCCCTTTGCTAACCTGAAATAAAATATATACTTAACACAGCCAACCTACACACATGCATTTATGGCAGCTGATTCACTGCCCTGACGGTCACATAGATGGGAAATAGAGGGACACAGCACCTCAACATGTTGGAGATTAAATAACATCACATGATAGCAGGAGACAAAGAGCTACACTTACAGGCAAGATCACTCTGACTGTAACAGCTACACAGGTCAGGCTGGATCTCAGTATTTCACTGCTGATTCGTGAACGTAAACACCACAAGTGACAATGGCGATGTCAACTTTTGAGGTGAAAAATAACTCTTGGTAAATTCTCAACAACTCAATTTTTATTTGCTTTTCATGGCATTCACATTCTTGAAATTTTCATGGCATATTAAAGCTACACAAAAGGGTACTTAGTGATTCCATAGAAAATGAAGATAATCCAAGACTCGTAATCATTGGTAAAACACAGGTTTCTCGCTTACAAAGGAAAATTTGAGACCATGTGCAGAAGTCACAGATATACGGGACAATTCACCCGCCTGTGAATCTTTCCCACCCTTCACTGACACTTACCGTTCTGTCCTGCAAATGCTGATGGACATTTAGTTTGTCAGTTGTGACAACTAAAAATGACCCCTTTTGGATTCCCAGAACAGCTCCTGGGGATGTGGCTTCTGCTCAGAAACTCCATTCTCAGACTGTCATCCTAGCCAGATGGAATTCTTGAGTGACGATGCAGGTTTTCCAGCTCAAACCGGAAATAGTGGGGAGCTGGTCTGTGCTGAGCAGTCAATACAGAGCAATGAAAGGAAGTTACAAGGCCTCTCCCACTCTCAAACATAACCTGGACATTAGAAAGAGGAAGTCTGCCCGGGAGACCTGCTGTGCCCCACACTGCCAGGCTGCCTTGGACTGTAGACCCAGGCCTCTCACAACCAGTAACGGAGCCATTCAAAGTGCCAAGAAAACCTACAACACCCTCTAATCTCTTTCAACAGCAGCCAAAACTGTGAGTATGGAAGATATTGTAGGTGAAACAACACACTGCCATATGTATGTAGTTTGTGCCCCAAGGCACACATTTCATGTGTGGGGAGCTTAGTCTTCAGTATGTGTGTGTGCGTGCGCTATGGTATGTGTCTGGATGTCGCCCCAATCCTCATGCAGTCCTAGGGGCAGGCTTTTAGGGTTTGTGATTGATTCATTGTTCAATGCTGGATTATGGGTTTGAGTGCTACACACGCCCTAGGGTATGTAGCCTACATATAATATAAGGGACAAAAAGAGTCTTCTTTCCTCACATGCTCCTCCCTTTTCTCTTCTTGCCTTTGCTGTTTGCCACTTCCATGAATGATTGCTGTTTGCTACACTACACTGCCTCGGAGCCAGCTGACTGTGGGCTCAAACCTCCACAAACTATGAGCTAAATAAATCCTTTTGGGTGTCATATATTTTGTCTCAGCAATGAGAGAAAAATAACCAACACAGAATTTGGTGGCAGAGAAGTAGGGTCATTGCTGTGACTATACCTGACCACGTGGTTCAAGAGCCTTTGGGACTGGCTTGTGGGAAGAATTTGGAAAGGTTGGGAGATGTCACATGAAAGAGTAGCACTGGAATGCCTTAGGCTGTTTTGTATGGGAAGTTCTGGTCAGAGTTCAGAAGACAGAAGATTGGTAGAATTCCTGCTGGAAAATACCAGGCTTGAGAAGTTTCTGCTTGAAGGACTGCATTGAGTGCTAGACTCCAGATGATGCATGTCATGGCTGAGCAGGAAGTTTGTCTGAATTTTGCTCTTGTTTAGATACTATGTCTAAGCCTGAGATTAAGGGCAGTAGAGTAATTAATTTGGCAGAAGAAATTTCAAAACAGTAGAATGCTGAGGCTGCAGCATGGCTATTGTTGGGGACTTTTAGCCAGATTTATGTTAAGAATCAAGAATAGAGAACACAGCAGAATGATTTAAAATGTTGTTTCTCCAGAAAGGAAGCTCCAGTAAAGCTGTGGACTATAAAGATCGAGCTGAGGAGATCTTGATTGCTGAAAAGGAATGGGAGAATAGAAAAGATGGGCTGAGGGCATTGCAAGAAGCAGAAAATCTCCACCCTTTGTAGCCTCAAAACTGCAAAAGTGAAAGACTTTGCTTTGAGCAGAAAATCACAGAGCATTGTGATTCAGGAATGGGAGAGGCAGCTGTACCAGATTCCAGGATGGTGGTAGCACAGAAAATTTGTTTTTCAGAATCAGGTTCAGAGTGTATAGCAATCCAGGCAGCCAACTCTTGTAGCTAAGAGAGAAGAGAGATCAGCAACTGGTCCAGCTGGCATCATCCATGTGGTGCCGGTTTTAGGTGCATGTAGAATGCAAGAGTTTGACATTAAAAAGGCTTCCACCCAGATTTCAGAAGAAAGCCTGGGAGGCCAGGCAGTGTGCTCCTGAGAAAGTAGTGTAAGAAGCTGAGAGTGTGAGAATTGTGTAAGAAGTAGTGTAAGAAGCCAAACATACAGTGGAGACCTGAGAAGTTTGGAAACTCCAGGAAAGTGGATCATCTAAGGGACCCCACAAGGATTGAGCACAGTAGGCTTAAGGGAGAATCCCAGGGAGCTGTAACTACCAGAAGAGCCATAGGAGTGGAGTCACACAAACCTTTTGGAGCATCAGATGTTACAGGACTTAATGTTTGCCTTGGTGGATTTTGGACTTGCTTTGGTCCCATCTTTTTGATTCCTGTTTGTAACTTTTGGAATGGAAATGTCTATCTTGTGCCACTGGATGTTGGAAGTGTTTAACTTTTCATTTGTATGGGGGCTTGCAGCTAATAGTTTATCCTGTATCATGGAGGAGACTTGAGACTTGGCCTTTTCAGGAATGCTGAAACTGCTAGGACTTTGGCAACTCTTGGAGATGGACTAAATGTCTTTTGCATAAAGGATGTGCATGAGTCTTTGGAGGACCCATGGTGGAATGTTATGGCTTGTGTCTAGATGTCTGCCCAAATCTTTGTGTAGACATGGGAGTGGATTTTTAGAATTTGTGATTGATTCATGATCCAGTGCTGGAATGATGGGTGTGACTGCTATACCAGCCCTGGCATGGGTGGCCTGCATACATATAAGGAAGGGAAAGAAGCAGTGTCTTCCTGTTGTTGCTCTTGCTGCTTTTCCTGTCTTCCAGCTGCCATGAACTACTGTTTCTCTGCCATGACACTGTACCTTGGAGCCACTGTTTATGGGCTGAAACCTCCACAAGCTATGAGCTAAATGAACTTTCCTTCTTTAATTTTTGGTGTCAAGTAGTTTGTTCTAGCAAAGAGAGGAAAGTAACAACACTTACCTCTGTGTGTGTGTGTGTGTGTGTGTGTGTGTGTGTGTGTGTGTATATGTGCAATTGTTGATACATTGTGTCAAGTTGAAAAGTTTAACTAAGTGACTCAGGAGGGGCTAGGAGTCTCACTTTGTAAACATCCTGAGCCTGGGCAGGAGGAGGGCATGGAGATAGTCTGCCCACTACACCTCCCCTAGAGTGGGTAGTCTGCTTATAATATAAGGGAAGAGAATAGACGTGCTCCTCCTTCTGTGCCTGCTGCTTTTGCTGTCTTCTGTCTCCTTGAAATGTTGCCCCTCTGCCATGCTCCCCTGTCTTGCAGGCAGCTGGTTATGAACTGAAACCTCCACAAACTGTGAGCTAAATAAACCTTTCTTTCCTTACTTTTAGGTGTTGGGGATTTTGTCTTGGCAACAAGAGAAAAGTAACTAAGACTCTGTGTGTGTGTGTGTGTGTGTGTGTGTGTGTGTGTGTGTGTTTTGGGGGGGGTCCTAAGAGACCTGCAGGTCACTGAAGGGTACCTCAGTGGGGCAAAGGACTTCTCATGGAATTTTTGGGTTTATTCTCATAAGACAGAGTTTCATGAGAGCCCAAGCCTGACCATGGGGTCTCCCCTTACCTTCCTGTCGTGTGATCTCTGGCTCGCATATACAATGCCCAGTGAAGTCCTCATCAGTACAAACCAATTAGACTCTCTGACCTTGAGCTTTCATTCTCTTAAACTGAGCACTAAGTAAACTCCTCTTTTCCATCAGGCCTCTTCACTGTAGTAACAAAACCAGACTAAGCTGTAAAAGGTGGTACAGTGTTCATCAAACTGATGCCCCAGCCCATGGAGCCCCGTTACGGAGACTGTCCCCCAGTTGCTGTGGTCCCTACACGGTGCAGCATTGCTCTGGTCTGCTGGAAACCTCCTAGGGTGGCCCACAAGTTGCCAACTTTACCAGCTAAAAGATGACTCTGGCTTTTAAATTGTCAGAGTAAAAGTTATACAGGTCAGTTGGAAAGTGAAAAAAGAGCACTTCACAGAACCGTGCAAATGCCATCATTTTTTAAAGGCAATAAAGGGGAAAAGATGCCACTGACTATCATGGAAGATAAAACAATTTAATATTTTGCTTAAATCCAGTAGCATCCTTCCTTCAAGTCTGCTGGCTTCCCCTTAATCCTCAACGGTACGAACCTGTGAGCCCGACAGCCTTTCATTTCTACTGGTTCTTCTCTGCGGGAAACAAACCCTGAATTGTTAAAAGGAAGATCCATGCTGTTTTCAGGTGGCTATGTGGACTGTCCTAAAGGGAGGGATACATTTTATCAGAAAAATGTACACTGATCCTTCAGTAAGTAGTAACTACACATACAGCTACTGTGGGAATCCAGGGAAAATCATTTTATTCAGAATTTATCACCAATAATAAAAAAATAAAAACAGAGCCAATTAAAAAAAACGAATACTTTGTCAATATCTAGATATACAAAAGAAAGCAAGCAAATAAGAAAGAAGCGTACATAGTTAGATTTGATGTTAAGATATAAATATATGAACAGTGTTTGCCTGCACTTAAGGAGTAACCAGAGAATAACAAATGCAGGCCAAACCAAAATAGTTGAAACAGACAGCAGTAAGAAGGGACAGGAAACACAGGAAGGGGACAGAGACCAGGTTTCTTTATGCATGCTTCGGTGCTGCGGAGATATTTTCTGCATCATAACACAAAATGTAGCTCAGTCAAACCAACGGTGTAAACTCTAACCGTCACCTGTACCCTGGAGCGAATGAGTCGGAATGTGACCCCGGCTGGAGGGGAGCTGTACAAAGCCCTAGACCTGGAGCCCTGATTTTGAGTAGCTCCAGAAGGACACACAGAAAGTAAAGGAATAGCTAATAATAAAATAATAATTAAAGAGGGTTTAAGCCTGGTATGGGGTAATCCCAGCCCTCTGAGAGACTGAAGCAAGAGAATGGCAGGCATAAGCCCAGTTTGGCCTGCTTGGAGACATAGGAGGACCCTGCCCTACTAATAAAATAAAAATAAAAATAAAAATAAAAATAAATAAAGTAAAAAATCCCGGAGATACGTCTCAGTGTGAAGGCTCTGTGTTCAACCCCCACTGTTAGAGAGAGAGAGAGAGAGAGAGAGAGAGAGAGAGAGACCAAAAACCCTTTGCTAGTAATCACATTGTTGGTGAGAATGACAGTGTTACTGTTTAGATATGATTGTGTATGAAATACAAGAGAAGGAAAATGAGTAATTCTGCTTCTGTCTTTGAATACTGTGATCTTTTTGTGTGAAAGAAAGAGATAAAGACGTACACCAGGTAGATTAATTACTGGATTTAGAGAGGAGTATGGATAGGAACGTAAGGCCCTGAAGGATTTTCTCTGAAAGCAATGACCGGCCCGGGCTGTGTTTTTTAAGCACCATTTCTTGCCACACTGGAATTGGGTTGTAGGATCCCTTCCCAAACCTTGGATCAGAGAATGTACTGCATATTCTTAGATGCACTGGATATAAATTAAGTTCCCATGGGCTAAATACAGGATGATTTGGCTCCAGAATAAATGATAATGCACCGGGTTAAAACATATCAACTGTGTTCAGTGCTTGGCTATATTTAATGATGCTAGGAACCAGTTCAATCTGAAAACCAAAGAGAAAAAAATATCAATATTTACTTTTGTTTTCCAATATCAGCTTTACATCGGGAAATCAAGACAAAGGGAACATTCTGTCCGCGGAGCCATCCCACTAATAAAAGAGCACGGGATGACAGGCCATTTCACACACCTGGTGAACTAATGAATCCAGATGATCGTCACCCGTGAGGCTAACAGTGTGCAGTCTACCAGATGTGATTTGTGTTCAATGGAAGTGAACAGAACAAAGTATGAAGAATCCCCCAGGGAGCAGCGAAGAGCTGGAGTCTACCCAGACTTGTAGACATTTTTAACTGCCGTTTTGCAGGAAGAACAGGTGGGGTAGAGGACAGAGCTGTTCATGACGACACAGGATGACCTGGCAAGCCACACAGTGAGAGCCCGTGGGCTACAGAGGGACAGAGGTGAGGGGCGGCACAGCCTGTGAACGCCCAGGCCCTGCTGACTAGCTGCTGTGTAGGAATCTTGCTCCCGGCCTGTGTCAAACCAAAAAACAGTAATAGCATACACAGGTGGAGATGGAAAGACGCGGTAAATATTTCAACAAGGAAAATAAAGCCTTGTTGTAGTAAAGACACTATTCCCAGAACAATGACATAAGCATGTTCAGAGAGAGAGAAGAGAGAGGGAGAGAGAGAGAGAAATCTGAATATTCTTAGGGAGATGCTAGCAATGTGTCTTTTATTGTAATAAATTTTAAACTTTAAACACAGTATATTCTGATCATTCTCACAGAGCTAATGTTTATGGCAATGTCTAGCCAATAAAAACATGATACTGTGTTCTTGTCCACCTTACTCACTGGACCTGGCACTGTGTGCTTCTGGGTCCTCCCTGAAGTCCAAAGGAGCACCAGAGGGAAACACTGGGAATTAATTCAGGTCATCAGGGAGCCACGACCCTGCAACTAAGATACTAATGAATGAAGATTCCAGAACTGCTCCGGGAGGTGGCAGGAACCACCCGATAAGTGTGCTCAAAGCGAGGGGAGGACTTGGAGAGTGATTCACAACGATGCATCTTTTTCTGTAACAAATTTTTCAAAACTTAAAGTTCATCCTATTTAACCATGCCTCCTATATCCAATTAAGGAAATAGGGATCCTGACCGCATATTGGACAATACTGTGGTGTTAGTCTTCGGGATGGTTATTGATACTGTCTGTGATGATCTTTTGAAAATCCTTGTTTTCTAAAGGTAAGTAAATATGCATACGGTACATAGACAGGTCTCTATTATTTGCAAATGGTGCAATAGCTGATATTTTCTCAAAAAATAATTCCCAGAGGGCTTGGTAATATGTGAGAGTACAGAACAAAGAGACTGGCCATGGCGCGATGGTTTTTGAAGGTTGTGCACTGGTTACTGCCCTCTGAATATGAAATTTTCCATGATAAAAAATTTAAGTAAATAAAGCATTCCAAAAAAGAAAGTGCCCACAGAAGGGACCTAAAAGCTAAAGGACCTGAAAATAGCCATAGGAAAATATGATGGATTTTTAGGACTGTGATTTTGAGAGTACTAAAGCATATGGCCAAAAAAAGTATCCTTCTAACAAAGACAATGAAACTTTTATTTATGTTAACTGTGTGTCTGTTGGCTGATTTTCTGAAAAAGCCATTTAGAAAAATTCTCCCAAAGTAACTAGAGATTGCATATGCCAGAAATTGTGACACATTATAATACTGGACTTGTACCAAGTTAGACAAGCCTAAACAAGATATATGATCTTCACTGTAGCCAAGTTCATGCTGGAAAATTAACCTAGTCACTCAATGAGTAAAAAATGCGAGGTCTTGTCACATGTTATATTTGTACAGTCAGACATTTTTAAACAGATATGTTTATTTGTACAGTTTCCTTTGAAATTAATGGGGAAAATACAAAGGAGTTGAAATACACACCTCTGCCATGAATGTGCTCGGGGGTCAAGGGAATTGGTTGAGTTTCTGCAGATACAAAGGGGTCATTGATTTCCCGTCCTCCATCAGTCAGCTGAGCTCTTGAAAGTGGTCATTAGGACTGCAAGAAGCCAACGGAGCAAAACCTCTGAAACAGTCTTCCCATCTCCACTGAGATTCAGCAAACCAGACTTCCTTTAATAGTTCTTCCATATGCCTGAGCACGTCTCCCTGGAATATAAACTTACCCAGCTACAGGAGAAAAGAAAGAAAAGCGTAATTTATAACTTATGTGCTTACACAGTCACTTGGCAAACCATCAAGTGGTACCATGAGGAGATGCTGGCCCTTTGGGGTGCCGGAGCCTCAGCCTTCTCTCCTGCAGGAGGCAGAGCCAGGGAAAGCATGCTGGTTTGGCATTCAGGTCTTGGGGAGAGGGCCAGGCTTCTTCCACTTCTGAGCGTTTCAACCTTGAGCTGGTCTCCATCCCCATCTGGATCTAGGACTCCAGGAGATGAAGGAGAGAGGCACAGTGGGAGAGAGTGGCCCAAAAGGCTCGGTGGCCATGGGTTACCAGGTGACTGACTCCAAGCTTTCATCTGTAGGAGCACACCCGGATGAAAGGCCTGCGACATCCCAGGTCTGGTGCTCAGAGCTAGCGTGCAAAGATAAGAAGACTCCTTCCCCAACCCTGCATGGCTCACTATGGGCAGATATAAATTACAGAGCCATTGACACGCTTGGACAAAGACCACGCTGTCTGTCCGCACAGGTACCTTCCTCAGGGGGAACGAGATGGGAAGCGCATTCAAGGCCAAGGAAAGACTCAGAGACAAGTTAACAAAAACCCAAAACATTGGAATAAATATCAAAAGGCAACTTGCAGACGAGAAGAGAGAACTGAACAGGTGGGTCAAGCCTGGGCCCCAAGGGGACCTGGCTAAGCTGCTGAGGACCTGGGCTTCATCCCAGGGCTCGTAGAAACCATCTGAGACCTTGCCAAGGGATGCTCATGATCAGCTTGATGGATGGAATGATCCAGTGACCTTCACCGGCCACAGGTCCTTGTCGTTTGCCAGCCCCGTGGGCAGTGCTGTTACTGACTGTGCTTACAGAAGCATAGCTGAGTTCCTGCTACTCCTGTTTAGACACATGGCGCAGGGCCTGCAGCCTTTCCAAACCTTTAAGAGAAATTGTTTCTCCTAGGTGCGATGTGTCTGTGTTCTGGAAGAGTTCGCCTAACTCCCAAATGTGGCAAACTTACTCTGGGAGAAAGCCTGAACTACAGTGGAAGAGCCCTTCTCACTGAGAACGAAAAGGCTTGCGTTTATGTACCATCTTCAAACATGGTTCTGTACCAGCTGAAAGCTTCCTAAAGATTACAGAGAAAGCAAAACAGCAGAACGGCTGGCTTCTGTCTGGGAGGAAAAGCTGCAGGATCACAGATGAGGTGGCTGAAAACACTTTGCTAAGAGTCTATTCAGGAGAAGTTTGAATGTGATATCCAGGACAAGATTCCGTGCTTTTAAAACAACGATCTTTCCTATTACATGCCATTGTACCTCTGTTAGTGCTTTTAAGATAAACTTTTCTGAGAAGAAAAACAGTAAATAACATTTTGTTTGGTAAGTGCTATCATCATCTTGGACTCTTTTTGTACTAATGAAAGTTTTTTTCCTTCGTCAAGCATTCTTCTGCTTGGGTACAGGAAATTTCCTACTTTCCTCTTTGTTTTATGCAATCATTTTGCCAGAGGCAGGTGCTGGAAATAAAATCTGACAGGGGAGCAGTCAGCATTGTGGGTTAGGAGGTGGGCAGGGAATTGGAGGGAGCAGTCCGACATCCTCTGGACCCCACACAATCCCGGACCCAGGGCGTCCGCACTGACAGCTCCGCAGCAAGCACAGAGGATCCTGCAGTCAGAAACTATAAATGGGAATTCAGACCCATGGTCCTTTACCTATAATTTCAAAAGCCCGAATCTCTGAAACAAACAAACAAACAAATAACAAAATTCCTACTCTTTGGATAACTAAGTAGACCTGAGCTAATTTTTGGATATGTTGCTTTTGCTATTGATTGTGAGCACATTTTGGCACTGAAATAATGTGTTTGATTATACAGTGCTGCCCCACTCCGCACTGAGCATAAATAAATAGTTTGTGCTTTGTCACTGAAAGAAATGCAATGTTTGCATTAATTTAGAAAACTCTGCAGAAGTCATTTATTAGGTACCTGCTGCATACAAGCTGCTGTACATTGAGCGTCTCATCTTGTTCTCACTGTGTCCAAAGAGGGAGGTTGTTATGGCTGCTGTAACGACGGAGAAACTGAGAGCGGGTACAGTGAGGAAGTTTGCCCAACATTGCACAATCAGCTGGTAACAGAGCGAAGATTCTCCCAGGGACCTGGATTCCCAAGGCCAAGTTCTTTCTGGGCTCACCTCCTGCTGTCTGCTCATGGATCCCATGCATGGGCGCCATCCAGCCTCACCTGGGTGATGAACCGTGGCTTCCTGGACCCTGCAGGTATCCAGGAGGGCCCATTTGTCTTGTTGCCCCATTTGACTATGTGGGCAGCTCCTTGACTGACCTACTTTTCCATGCCAGCTCACTGCCATCTAGTGGTCTGTTAATACCAGTTTTGCATAAAATATTAGGCTGGAGAGTTGGTCTTTACACGCAAAAGTTTGCAGTATAAAGCAAATTTTTCTAAGCAGATATTTACACAATAAAATGCATCATCATTTTTCATAGTCTTTAGGTTAAGGATCAGAAAGAGGGACAGGCTTTGCTCAGGCTTCCTAAATTTTCGGACTGTGAGAACTGACCCAGATAATTGGGTTAAACCTCTGTGTAATCTCTCTGGCTAGGAAAACAAAAGCTTTCTCTGAAAAGGATTCCCCAGCCCTTCTCCAGAGATCACCAGGGATTATCTCCGCTTTAATTATGATATCTGCAATGCAAATTGCTGATTGCAGTGTGTTGTCTCTCTAAGCATTAAAAACTGGTTCTCCATGTCCTCATTGCAGATCATTGTAGATGTTCCTCTCCGAGACAGGCGCTCTCTCATGCATCTGACTGCAATAATGTTCACAAATTTGAATTTGGAAGCAAGAAAATTCTAATACTGCTCATCAAAGAACAGTTTTCTAGGTATTTCCAGGGTTTATTTTGCGCATTTTGGCTGGATAATATTTGCTGAGCTTCTGTAAAGCCCTGCAATAGATTGAAGTGTTGTAATCTCATCAGTTTCTTAGCCTAAAGTTACTTGGGATTTGGGATTTGGAGACAGAAAATCCATATATATATATATATATATATATACACACACACACACAGTTAAAGGGGAAGACAGAATTCAATGCCAGCCAGTCTGTCCACTGTATTTGGAAATTGCTATCGCATACAGTGAAACCCCAGAGATGTTCTCTAGCTTGCCGGTTTCTGAGGTCGGGGCCTAGGAACATCTTTCTCTAGAATAGATGGAAATCAACCATAAGTGCCCATTAAGAGTGAGCAGGAAAGTCAGAACTGCTTTGTGGTTGGAAATGTGTACTCCTGGCCACTAACACGCCCCTGTCCTTGCTGGTCAGCCCAGTCTCGCTGGAGGACAAGGCTGGCACTCTGTGTCACATCGCTTGTAGTTTAAACAGCGAGCCTGAGGGAGAGAACTCAATAAAACAGGACAGCACAGCCTGCAAACTCAATTCGTTTTCACATTTTGTGTCTTGAAAGAATAATTAAAAGAAGTTTGCTTGCCGTAGGCATGAAAGTGTCACAGGGGCTGTCACCGGCTGGGGAGTCTAAGGTGTCCTTATTTGGGGCTCGGCAATCCTATGCCAGCATGGCAGCCGCTGATGCCACCTACCTCTGCCTCGCCCCCTTGGCGGGTTTCTCTGGGGCACCCTGGTCGCTAAGCTCTGCATCATGTCAATGTCTTACTCTCGTTCCATTGCTTGTTCCTGGGGTCCTGGTCACTGATTCCACGCCACCCCATGCAAGTGGGACCACAGTGGCAGGGTGCTTGCCGTAATTTTACCTTTGGGTGTTTGGTGGCTCAGGGGAGCCAGGCAATGAAGGGCAGAGGAAAAACCTCCAGGACTGCAGCTGGGGAGGCAGCAGGAGAAAGTCACACCGGAGTGTTGGTTTCCTGGAGTTCTGTACCCATAAGGCTTTGGAAATCTTTTATGATGATAAAGTCAGCAATGTGAGAGACGGTCCTGGACCTGGGACTGTCCTGGAACAGCCAAGTCGCTGTCACCGGAGCACACGATGGCAGCCCTGAGGGCTGTGAAGTGTTCCCCGCCTTGGTGAAGCTAGAAAGATAACAGCCGAGGCCATGGAGTTTAGCGCCTCCCCTTTCTGTGCCCTCCAGCAGGGACAGGGGCTCCCCAGCACGCTCCCTCACCCCACCCGAGTCCCAAGCCAGGTGGTGGGGAGCTGCTCTGGCTCTGGGCGGGCTCTGGTTGGCTGCTGTCCTAGTTAGCATCGCGCCCCATCTGACGTCCTCAGAACCATCAGGTCCTTTAGAATCCGGAGCTGCCTGCCCTGCTCTCCCACTGCTTGGGCGCAGGACTTTAGAATCCTTCTCGGTTCCTTTCTTCCTCTCTAACACTGCTTAGGCATCCGCCAGCCTTCAGACTGCCCCACCTTCAAAACTGGCTGGGATCCACACGTCTCCTTCTTTCTATCTTTCCTTTTCTTCTCTGGTTGGGGGTGACTCCAGGGCTTCACACTGTGCTGCAGCCTGGCTTTTTTAAAGTTTTGAGACAGGCTCTCATTAAGTTCCTAAGGTGCCTATGCTGGACTCCAGCTTGTAATCCTCCTGCCTCAGCCTCCTGGAGCACGGAAGTACAGGGTCACCTGATCGTCACAGTGGCCCCAGCGGCCGGCTGGCTCCTCGGCTGTCACCCTTTGCTCCTTTGCCTCAGCCTCAGCCCCAGTGTTAGCCAGGTGCTATGAGCTGTTGTGCCCAAACCTTGCGAGGTCCCTCTCAAGCCCAGGGCAGCCATCGTCCTCGCCCTGCCTACCCCATGCGGGGGTTGGAGCCCTGCTCCATGGCTGTCTGGCCTCAGCCCTCCTGTCCTATGCCTCACCCACTCAGGTGCTGGATCTCTCCCTGCCTGAAGCCCACCCGGCCCTGGGAGCATACGCCACCCCCCCCCCGCATTCTTTGCAGTGTGTGTCTTTCCTTGAAGTTTCTAAAATTGCAAAGCACACCCTTTTGATGTCTGGCCATCTCCTCCTCCACTTTGCTTTCCTTCCAAGTGACAATAAATGTCACTTCATTTAATACATGCTATGCTTGGTGATCTCACAGCTCCAGCTGATGGACACCAGCTCCATGGGGGCCTTTAGTATTCTGAGGGTTTTGCCACTGATGCCTCCTCAGAGACCCACATGGGGACTGAAGTTTATACCACTTTAAGGACCTGCTTAAAAACCACATTTTCCAATTTGTAAAAGTCACCATTTACTTAGAATTAGAAATCACTGCTTTTGTCTTTTTAGTTTTGGGTTTTTGGAAGCAAGGTCTTGCTCTGTAGTCAGGTTGGCCTTGAACTCATGGAAATCCTGTCTCAGCCTCCTAAGTGCCGGGATTACAGGCATGGGTACACCACCACACCCGGGCCTGTATATTATTTTTCAATATGTCCACAGAGCCACAGGGAGAGGCCTTGGGGCATCCTAACTCAGCGAGATGACGATTTCATATGAATACGGCTGGTCTGGGAAAGGTGGAAATCTGAGTGGTGAATTTGTCTGCGGAATTGTTCGGGCTTGGGAACAGCCCCTGCAGAGGTGGTCCCGTCATTCTGAGCGCCAGCAATTTTAGACTAACATCTCCCCTCCCTTTCCCCTGCACAAGGAGACTCTGACTTCCTTCTCTGACTCTCCATGGGCAGTAGACACTGCTCGGCTGTCTCAAGGCAAGAGGGCCTTGTTTCCTGGCTTGGTTTTGTTCTGTTTCTAGCTTGATGCACCATCCACTTTAATTTTGGTTACACACTGAGATCAGTGAGCAGCAGTTATGACTCCCTTCTCCTGAGGGGGCATACAAAGCAGCGAGGCCACAGTCCCGTCCAACTTTACATGCATCTTTCTCTCTCTGGGGATACGGACTGCCCTGTGTTCCCACTTCTCTCCGTGGAGCCCACAGGAGCAGAGTGCGGGGAGCTGGTCTGTTCCATGAAGCTCATGGCAGAGGAAATTAGTTTACACTGTTTTCCAGGGGCTTCCACTACCCGGGGTGAAGCCATTCTTTAGAGGCAAATCTTCGCCAATGCCAGGAATGCCTTTCAGAGGAGCCGAGTCCCCAGGGCAAGGAGGGCCATCACGGCAGCTCTGCTGTTGAATGCAGTGATTTATCCTGAAGGGTCCCAGTGGGAGACTTTTCAGGATGCTGCAAAATTAGACCAGATTAATTATAAAGGTCTATTCTTAGAAGCTTTATCACCCACACATGAGACTCACAGTCTAGAAACGCAGGAACTAGTCCTTCCGCTGAAGCCGGAGGATATTTGGAGAGTCGCGGGTGGATGCATCACCTTCCCAGCAACTATGTTTTCTTAGTCATCCAGGGTTGCCGGGTAAAACTCTAGACACGTGAAGATCAGAAGTTCAGATAGGCAGTGAATAACTGTTTGGTATCAGCACGTTTGAGATCCAAGTGTAACGGTGCCTTGAATTTAGCTTGCAATTCTAGCACCCTTAATGCTCTGCCTTATCTAAAAGCCTGCGCTGGTGAGATGCCGGGCAGGGTCAGACACCACGCAGGAGATCAAAGCCAAATGCACGCTGGCAGGTGAAGGGGTCACTGTGATCCGGTTCCAGAAGCCTGGGGTTGGGGCAGTCCCTAAAAGGCCTGGGTCTCCAGCCGATATGGTGCCCCCTTTGGACAGCTCCAGTAGCTGCCGAGATGGAGCACATGAAGCCTTCAGGTCTGGTTTTTGCTACTGCAGATTGGCAAGATGCAATGCCCCCTCCCCCAGGTGCTGAGGGTGCGATGCGGTTTGAGGAGATGCGAGCGGGAATCACTGGGCGAGACCTCCAGGACCGCTTTGGTGGTGGGGGCGGGACAGGCGTCCTGGTTTGTTTGCTTCTGTTGAACATTTTATTCCTTTCCTGTGTCACCTGCCCGGAGGACAGATGTGTTGTCTCAAGGTTCAGGCAAGGAGGCGGCCACTAAGCCTGCCCTGAAAGTCTTGGCTCTGTGTAGGGAGGCCAGAAGGAAGAGGTGGGCCCGCAGATCCTACTGCCTGAGGCTTTTTGCCCTTCCCTCATTGCAGGGGCCTGAAGGACTCCCCAAAATGTGCACCCACTCCTGACCCCTGAAGCCTGTGGGTGTGACCCGAGCTGGAGAGGAGGCTGGGCTGATGAGATCATCAGGTCATCCTGGATTCTCTAGGCGGGCCCTCGGCCCAGTGACAAATGTCCTCATGGGAGACAGAAGTGAAGAAGTGGCAGGGTTAGTTTGCCACAAGAAAGTGAGGGAAGAGTTGGGTTGATGTGGCCACAGGACCTGGGAGCTCCTTGGTTACTTCTCTCCTTGCCGGGACAAAATACCTGACATTCACCACCCTAAGGAGAACAGGTCTCTTTTGGCTCACAGAATGTGGAAGTTTTAATCTGTAGTCACTGGCTCCAGGGCAGGGCGGCAGGGCAAGGGGCCTGGCTGGTGAGAGCTGCTCCTGGGGCAGTGGACAGGAGACAGAGAGCAGGCAGGAGCCCGAGGGGGAATGAACCCTTCCCACCCACATGTCCAGAGACCCAGCTCTTCTGACCAGAGCTCACTGCCCAACAGCAAGCGGGTTCTGAGCCCCGAGCCCAGCCTCTTTCCGCAAGCACTGTCTAGGAGCTCATGGGCACTTGGGGGACATCGAGGTAGAAACCCAGGCATGCTGAGCAAGCAGAGGCAGGGATGCATCCTCCCTCGGAGACTGCAGAGGGAGCGGAGTCTGTGCTACACCAGGAGCTCGGACTTCCAGCCCCCAGACCTGCGAGAGCTCGGGTTCGGCCCTCCCAAGCTGCTAGATGTGTGCTCTTCCTTCCAGCACCTGGGAAGCCGATCTGCTGTGGAAGCTATTTCTGCACCCTCCTGCTCTGCGCTGCCACACTGTCCTGGTGTCATCTGCCCTTTTAAAACCCAGTGTTAAAAACGAGACCCCTCCGCTAATGTAAAAGACTCAGTCAAAAACATGGGCAAGCGAAATGAACAGACACTTCACCAAAGAAGCACAAATACATGAAGAAATGTTTGCCCTGTCTGGCCATTAGAGAAACACAGTCAAGATGTCTCAGATTCTACTCACCCCAAAGGAACGGCCGTCATCGGGAAATCAGTGACAAGGGCTGGCTGTAGACAACAAGGACCCTGCGTCCATAGGAACTATGGAAGTCAAAATGAGAGTCCCCAAAACACAAAACTCAGAAATTCTGTTTGACCCAGTTATCCCCCATCGAGGCATCTTCCCCAAAGAGATAGACACCGTGTTACAGTGATTCAGGCACACCCGTATTTACAGCGGCACAGGGCATCAGAGCTGAGTCTTGGAAGTGGCCAGGAGATAAAGGTAAAGGAAATGCGGTATTTACACACAGTGGAGCACTACTCTGCCATAAAGAAGAAATGAGGAATTGAAGGAATCGAAGGAGCATAGAGGCACGTTGAATCACAGTGTTGTGTGAAATAAATCAGACACACAAGCTTAACATCACCTGGTTTTTCTTTCGTGAGAAACTCAAAGTATAAACAAAGAGGGACATGGAAATAGGTAACAGCAGGTACAGGGGTAGGCTTTCCCGAGTGGGAATGTGACCCAGAGAAGGAGGGAGGCCAGAGGGAGGGTACAGGACGGGAATGGAAAAGGAGTGGAGATGTGCGACCCACAGGCTCCAGCGCCACTCGGAGGGAAGCACTACACACTGCAAACAGGTGCTAAGAAAGGGGAAATAAATCAAAATGAATGAATGAGAAAAATACATCATAGTCTAGTAAAAAGATCACGACAGGTCAAGCTGGTAAAAGTGGTATAATACAGCATTGCTTGTCCTTTGGTGAACATATATAAAGTTACACATTTCTTAGCACCTATTTTTGCACTAATTCTCTTCTGGACAATTTCTTACTCTATATGAGTGCCTCTGTATATAAGCTGCCATACTAATATGTAAGTTTTAAGAAACTGTTTTACTTTTAATGGGCATGCATAGAAAAAAAGGCAGCCAGAGACACGGGAAACATGCCATTTTAAAATCACATTACAAGAACTGCTGCCTTTAAAATGTAAATGTCACGGGTAGAAAAATAATTTTTTAACTTTCTCGAATTTTCCACAGTGTAAGGCACTTCTGAAGCGAATTGTAATGGCAAGAGCTGGGCCTGTTCTAAAGGCAAATGTGAAGGAAACGAGAGCTGAGGGTTTGCACGGTGGATTCCGCTCAGGTTGTTCCAGAACCCCAAAGTCAGAGCAGGAGCCCGCAGTGGCAAGTCCGGGCTTACGAGCCAAGGTGGATGCCGGTGACCCCGCCTGGGGCCTGACTCTGGATTCCAGGGAGCAGAGAAAACACTGGGTTCCTCCAGAGAACTTCATCGGGAGCAGGCGCCTGTCCAGGGGCTTGGTAGAAGCTCAGGTAGAGCCAGCGGCAGAAGGGTCACTCTGCACCGATGGGTGACGGGGACCCGGGTGTCGCTCTGAGGCAGGTGACCTCGTGACAGTAGCAAGGACAACAGTCCTGCTTCTCCGGTGCCCGGTGCCCTTGAGCCTCAGTCACGAGTCTTTGTTCTATAAATGAGAAAAGTGAGGAGCAGGAAGTTTAAGGAACTTGCTTTTCCACTGTGTTTGCTTGTCGGCTCCAATGGCTGGTGCTGAGGGAAATACGTGAAAGGTTCTGTTTGGGGCTGTCCCGAAGCCCGGGATGCGTGGAGGTGGCTGGAAACCACCACAAAGTAAAGAAAGAATTCTCAACCTGAATGCAGTGTTTGCTTCAGAGCCAAACCGAGGACCGAGAGGCTTTGGTTCGGTCCCCTCGGCTGGGCTGAACTAGACATCTCTGTTGGAGATTCAGCCCAGCACTTGGTCTTGGGCAGGAGCTCTGAGTGCAGTAACCAAGCTTGGTCCAAGGGGCCCATGCAGATGGGTGAGTCCTGCAGCATAGGTATTACGATGGCCTTACGTCCTCGAGAGTTACTGCCTGCTGATCCAATTGATCATGAAATATCTCTAAGTTTGCTGCCTTATAAATGTGTCCCCATATTTTAATTGTGCCCCAACAAGTGTACTGGATTCTCAGACTGTGGCTGGTCCTGCTAACTGAAACCACAGAAAGCGACCTGTGCCTAAAAAGATGACAGTTAGTGAGACCTGTGTCACCCAAATGAGATCCGTTAATGACAGGTTGGGAGTGTGGGAGTTAACCAGTGCATCCCACGCTGACCCGGTCACTGTGTCCATGGTCTGGACCCCCCACTCCAGCCAGCGGCGTCACCAGCACACGGGCTTGGTCTCCAGCGAGACTGAGCAAGGTGAGTCACTGTACACACATTTCTGCTGAGAAAACTCAACTGTGGCCCAGCGGCCTCCTCTACCAGGCCTTCCCTGCTCTGGGGAAGGAAGTCCCCCTGACCCAGTGTCCTTGTGTTCTTCCGGGAAGCAAGCTGGCCTGGGTGTTCTTTCTGCTTTCTGTTCTGGCACAGTGTCATCCTGTGGTCTCCCCAGGAGGAGGCCTAAGCCTGAGATGGCAAGGACCTGGGTGCAACTTCGAGTGACCCCTTTACTCAGGGTTAATGTCTGCGTGTTTCCAAATTAAACTTCATTTAAATAAGAATGTTTACTTCCTCACTAAGATAGGAATTCCTGCTCTTATCCCCTGACATACCTGTCAGGCCAAGCTAGAAAGAAGCCAAGCAGAGTTATCATCCCAAAAACACATTCTTTAAAGCTCATGGGAATTGTGATAATGGTAAATATTCTTTTCTCTAACGGATTCCGGCAAAAACCGAAACAAAACCCTGAGATGATAAGTGAAATCAAACCTTATATGCCATTAAGTTAGATAAGCTGGATATATGTCTTTGTTTATTTTTCATCCATGTATCGAGTCAATATTCGTCAAGTGCTTCCAATATATACGTGCACATGTGTATGTGTGCGTGTGTGCGTGTGTGAGGTTTCAGTAATGGGATAATTTACCTGGGGTGTGTATGTATATATAGATGAGCAGGAGGAAGGACTCTAACAGGGCTCACTGGTAACACATTTAATGTTTTATGGTCCTATATGTGCATTGTTTTGCTACCTGGAAGACACGTATCAGATTAAGAAAATACCACTCCCTTGGGAAATAAGGTAACCACCCACTCTAAGGTGTCCATTTAGTGTTAGGGTGCCAGAGACTCTCATCAAGAGGGCGAAGACAGCACAGCCTCCCGAGGACGCCTGGGATTACCAGAACAAGTACTTCACCCTTGTTTGCCTTCCCTGCTCCATGTGGCCGGTGCCTGTTGGTGCAGCTGCTTTGGGCTGATGGCGACAGTTCTAGTGCTGTCCTGGTCACGTCACACATAGGCTCGTAAGTTCCCTGCTGTCGCGTGGTCAGTTAGCAAAGCAAAATATTCTTGAGAGTTTCAAGCGCGTGTCAGCAGCTGGGTTCCCAGTTCTCTGGCAGAGTTGTCCTCAAGGTGAGTACAGTGATGCTCCAGCAACAATTCTAACCCGCAGGAGAGGAGATGGACCACAGAGCGGACACGGTGCTTTCCTTGTGCATCAGCATGCCCTGGCAGGACCAGCACAGGACAAGGGTGCAAGCAGTAGAGCAGGATAGAAGGCGTCCTCAGGGTCAGGTGCAGCGCACCAGGTTGTAAGGGAGCATGGCTCTAGGGACCCTTCCTGTGCCATCAACCCGCTGTGCCAAGTTTCTCTCCCCGAGGAGGAGTCTTCCCAGTGTCGCAGGCGTGAGGTCCACCAGCACCCTGCCTCCTGCCCCGTTCCTGCTTCCCCTAAAGGTAGATCCCTGCAAGATGGTACCCTCCTTTCCCCTGGCTGCTCTTTGTCTGGGTTCTGTGCATCTATTCCAGTGAAACTGCTGCTGTCAGGGCGGCCCACAACGCCAGCCCCATCCTCGTCCATACACCGCCTGCCACATTCCAAGCTCACTGCCGACATGGGCTCTCTCTCCCTCCACCTCTCTCCTTTCCACCCTCTTCTCCCCCCCTCCCCTCCCGTTTTTCCTTTTCTTCCTCCTCTCCTCCCCTCCTCTCCCCTCCCCTCCCCTCCCCTCCCCTTCCTACAGGCTACTGCCCAGCACCTGCCACAGCCAGGGGCTCCTCCTCCTCCACTCCTTTTAACTTCAGGGTCACACCCTTCCTTCACAGTCCATCAATAAAATACAATGCAGCCATCAACAATGGTGACGCTGGAGCCTGATGTCAGGGAGGGAAATCCGGTATGACAGAAGTGAAAAGGCAGCTTGCAGTTCTGTTTTAAAAATAATACATACATTCACAGTTCTCGAGGCGCAGTCATGGTCTGGTTAATTTCTCCCAAGGTGAAGCTGAGAGAGAGCCCTGCAAATCGGAGACCGCGTGGTGTTAGCCCCTGGAACGGACAGCATAGCACAACCAGCAGGACCCATTTCCCACCAGCGTCCCTTCCGTGGGGTGGACGAGCAAGCCGGGGTCATGTCTATGACGTGCTGGATTGGGGTGAGGGCTCCCCGAGGCACTGGCTTGGGCCTCTCCTGACTCAGGACCGACGCTGGCCCTTGGAGAGGCCCTGGGCACACACACATTGGAGCTGTAGTTCCCAAAACTGACACGAGGGGGCGGGAGAGAGCAGAAGAGGCTGGGATGGTGCTAGAGCAGGGTCCCCCACAAAGCCCGGTGCAAAGACTGCAATGCTCAGATCTCAACACAAGGGGAGAAAACATAAAAAGCAACATAAACACAGCCCAGGGGAATAAAATAAAGCCCCAAACCTGACCCTAAGCGGACCCAGATTCATGAGCACTTTGACAAGAGTTTTAAAATAACCATTATAAAGACATTCAATGAGCTTAAAAAGGAGCAGAGATAGAAGACTAAGAAAGTCAGGAAAACTTCTCATGAATAAAATAAGAGTATAGGCAGAAGATGGAAGCTAGACAAAAGGAAACATAAGAATGAATTCTGGAGCTGAAAACTACTGTAACTGGACTAAAATATCACTCGAGGGTTTCAGCAGAAGGCTTGAACAGCAGGGGACAGGATCCACGAACTCGAGGCGAGTCCTCTGAAATCACCCAGCCAGAGGAGCCGAGGAAAGAGGGATGGAGGAAAGCAAAGAGAGACGGAGGGCCTTTGGCCATCTCCATCCCTTCTTGTCCTCTTGCATTATCTTTTGGGTTTCGTTTTGAGTGTATGTGTGTGTGTGTGTGTGTGTGTGTGTGTGTGTGTGTGTTGTGTGTGTGTGTGTGTGTGTGTTTGTTGTTTTTCTTTTGTTAAAATTATTAAGACACTATCAAATAGATCAGTATGTACATTATGAAACTTGAAGAAAGAAAAAGATGCATAGAAATTATCTGAGGAAATAACAGCCCCAAACTTCCCAAATCTGAGGAAATAAATAAGTGGTCCAATTTGAGAAGCACAAAGAATTACCAAGATTCACCTGAAGGAAGCCATTCCCCTGGACATGTTATAAACAAAGTATTGATTTAGGCTGGACATGGTGGCACATGCCTGTAAGCACTCCGGAGGCTGAGGCAGGAGGATCACTGTGAGTTGGAGAGCAGCCTGGTTACAAAGTGAGCTCGAGGCCAGCCTGAGCTGCACAGTGAAACCCTGTCTCAAAAGGACAAAGCAGCAGCAACAACAACAACAATGTAGAGTTAAAGACCAGGAGAGTACTGCAGGCAGCAAAGGCAAGTGCCTCAAGAGGATTCCAGAAGATGGCTGGCAGATTTCCCCGAAGACACCGTCCAGGCCAGCAGGGAGTGGGAAGGTAGATCACAGTGCTGGAAGAGAAACTGTGGGACCCTACTGGGTGTGACAAGACTGTCCTTCCACAGGCTTGAAGGAGACATTTTGACTTTTCCAGATAAGTAGAAATCTAACACTCATTAGCAATAGAACACTGTAAAGACTGCCAAAGGGAACCTTTCGGTCTGAAGCTGAAGGACATATACAGAAACACAAAGTGATGCTGAACGGAAGTTTCTCAAATAAAGGCAAGCAGACAGGCAAATAGAGTGCCCTGTGCTACGCAATTTGGTGCATCAGATTTAAAAGACAACAGGATTTTAAATCTATATTAGAGGAAATATAATACCTAATGATGCATTTGTAACATCAAAAGCATGAAGTAGGCAGGGGTGGTTCCGTGAGAGGGTAGCCTCTGCACTTGATGAAATTAGGTGACCATCACTTTAAGGTAGCGTGCCGCAAGGTCAATAGTGTTTAACAGAGTTTGTAACTTTTTATTTTAGGTGATTGCAATAATAACCACCAAGGGGCTGTTTACAGGATATACACAAAAGGAAATGAAAAGGGAGTCACAGAGTATCACTACCAAAAAACCCCCCAGACCCTTCCAGGGGGAGAACCACCGTGTCTCCTGAGATCCGCACCATGCTGGAACTTAGGATGCTGGGAAGCCAAGCAGCCAGCCTGCATCCCTAAGCATTAGTGAACCTACTGGAGCACGGCCTAGAGTCAAACATCCCCCTTCCACTCCTCCTCCCCTGTACCCCTGTAGCAAATGGGAACCAGAAATCTGAGCATCTCCTGGGAGGCTGACCACAGAAAATAAGGGGGATTTCCTTCTACCATCTCTTTGAAGGCAAATATTTTTATTACTGTTTTGCTCTATTCTGATTAATGGTACTGCTCTATTCAATATTCTGTTTTGATAAGTTCCATAATGTTCTGTATTTCATTTTATTTTGATATACGTGATTGAAAGAACAACTATTATAAAGATAACAAAATATACTGTGATACCTATTACTGTTATCCTGGTAACCTGCTGTGAAGTTCTGTACCAATTTCACTACATGCTCTCAGTTGGCTTTATTCTGTCTTGTTCTGTTGTATTTTATTACTTTCAAAATTAAAAAACAAAACAAAACAAAATAATAAAACCTCACACACACAAACCCCATGAAACACAAAGGAAGGCAGTAAGAGAGAAAACCAAGGATTAAAGTGCAGTAACAGGGGCTGGGGATTTAGCTCAGCAGCAAAAGCGCCCGCCTTGCAAGCACGCAGTCATGAGTTTGATTCCTGGTACTGGTAAAAAATTAAAAAAAAAAAATAAAGCGCAGTAACATCTACTAAAAACAATGCATAAAATAGCAATAATAAATTCTCGCCATCAGTAATTACTTTAATGTAAATTATATAAGTTTAATCAAAATCAAAATACATAAGGTCACTGAGCAGATAAAATCACAGGATTCAGCTGTGTGTTCAGAAATGGAGTCATCCTAGATCTATAGACATGCACAGGCTGGAAGTGTAGTAATAGAAACATACACGGCAAGGGTGCTCGCTCTCCTGCCTCTTCTCAACACAGTATTAGAAACCCAGGCTATGGTAATGAGGCAAGAAAGAGAAAAAGCCGTGTGATTTGAAAAGGGAGCATTAAAATAATCTGTATTCATAAATGAAGTGCTCTTATGTGTAGACAAACACTAAAGATTTCACTAGAAAATTGTTAGAATTAATAAGCCAGCAAAGTTGCAAGATTCAAAATCAATACTCGAGATTCAGTCATATTTCTGTACACTAACAAAGAACAACCTTAAAATGGAAATTAAGAAAACATGTTCATTTATAGTAGCATCAAGAAAAACAAAATAGGAATAGACTAGTGTTAAAAAGTGTACAGAAAAAACTACAAAACAATTGCTGAAATGAAAGATGACAAAAAACAATAGAAAGTCATCTTAAACTCCTGGATTACAGGTCCTAAAACTGTTAAGATGCTCCTTCTTCCCAAGGTTAACTATGGATTCAACACAATCCCTTGAAAGCCCCAATGGTATTTGTTTAGGAATAAATTCATCCTAAAATTCATATGAAATCTCAAGCAGTTCTTACTAGCTAACTTAAAAAAAAACAATAAAAATCATATTTCCTGATTTCAAAACATGTTATAAAGCTACCATAAGGAAAACAGAATGGTACTGGCATAAAGAGAGACATGTAGCGCAAGAGAATAGGAACAGTTTAGAAATAAACTCTCAATGAGGTCATCCTTGAGAAAGCTGCAGAAAGAAAATTCCTTCAGCAAATGATGCTGGGGAAACTGAACATCTGCATGCAAAACCACAAAGCTGATGTCTATTTTACAACATCTGAAAACCTAACTCTAAAGGTTTAAAGAGCTAAATGTAAGACACCCAAACTATAGACGTGCTAGAAGTGGAAGAAATGTTCCTCGACACTGGATTTGGCAGTCAGTTCTGAAATATGATATCAAAGATTGGACAACAAAAATAGACAAAGCGGACTACTTTAAACTGAAAAAAAAATGTTTGGACACCAAAAGATGCCAAAAGTACAATATGGGAGAAGAGATTTGCAAATTATAGATCCCACGAGGGAAACTAGGCAGAATACAAAAAAGTCCTTGCACTTCACCCACAAAAACCCTCCAACGAATCCAGTTTAAAAATAAAAATGTCAGAAGACTTCATAGACATTCTCTAAAGATGACATAAAAATAGCCAACCAGTCTACGAAATATGTGAGGCCATCACTAATCATTTGATAGGCGTGAATCAGAACCGCAGTGGACAGTGGACAGCTCCTCCCACCCCCTAGGTCAGCTACTATTGGAAAACTGTCAGTGTGGCTGTGCAGCTGGACTCCTGTGAGAGGGCCGTGGCCTGGTATAATCGTGCATTTATCATGGAAAATGCGGCAGCTCCTCCCAAAACTAAAAGAAGAAATGTCCTAGAACCCATTTCTGGATTATAGCAAGGGACTTTAAATGCCATCTCCAAGAGTTACTACCACGCCACCTTCAGCGTGGCGCATTCACAGTGGTCCAGCGGTAGAGGAATCCAAATGTCCACTGAAAGGACAAGCCAAGTGTGTCTCCCTACAAGGAAGTGCTATTCGTCCTGGAGGAGGAAGGGCATCTGACACAGGTGCAATGGGAACAAGCCTCGAGGACATCGCGCCGAGAGAAACCGGCCGTCACAGAGGACAGTGACGTCGCATAGTGGTTCCACCTACAGGACGCATTATGCAGAGCGGCCAGATTCACAGAAACACCGCAGAATAGCTGCTGCCAGGTGACTTGTCTAATGGCCACAGAGTTTCAATTGCACAGGAGGAAAAAGTTCTAGAGCACCGAACACTACTCAGCTGTACATTTAGAGAGTGTCAAGGTGGTGAAGTTAATGTTACGGATATTTTATCACTGTAAGAAATTTTCCAAAGCAAGCATACATAGCAAATTAACATTGGGCTGCCGTTTCTCCAGATTTTGAAAGCAAGGAGCAAAGGCAGGCACTTTATGAAGCAACTACATGTTTAACTGTTTGTGACCAACCACTGACTGCTTTTCTGCCAAAAAACAAGTCTAATCTGTGGGACCACCCGGCCGCGTCATTGCCTTCCACTGAGCGCTCTGTGCCAGTTTCTGGCAGAAGATGGTGAGGAATAACGCTCATACTGGGCATCTTGTGTGCAGAAGGAAAACAGAGGCAGATGCTTCCTGAGAGGGACTCTTTCCAGGTGAGGGTTGCCAGGGCCTCAGGGGACGGCAGCTGCCAGGAGACTGGCATTTTTGCCGAGGGAGGGCATAGCAAGCATCTCTGGAGCCATCACCTTCCAGCTCGTCAAAGCGGGTGTCTGCCTGCAGCCGCTGTCATTGCTCTCTGCAGTCTAAAGCCAGGCTGCACACAGCTGCATTAGAGGAGTCTGTGCCACCACAAAGCACTTTACCAAATCTGTGCCCCAAGTCCCTCTGTGTCCACCGTGGGCCTCCCGACTCTGTCTTGGGGTGCGGCAGTCATGTACTGGTGTCAGCTGCTGCTGGTTTCATGCTTCTCCTGCAGGGAAAGCCAGCTTTGCAGGGAAGGCTGCATCTTGAGGAGAACAAATTAGTTTGCACAAAAGGAAGTCCATTGCCGGGCAATCTGTCCCGGCCTTGGTTCGTGCTGCTGGGCTCAGTGTCTGCAATTACACAGGGACCGGGACTCCACGCCTCGCTCGTGAAGGGTACGTCCTGGGTGTGTGTGCTCCTCCTGAGGAAATGCTACTTAGACACACTTTCTGATTTGTTTTTTGGATGAATTCATGCTGCTCAGAAAGTTTGCAGTGTTGAGTAAATTCCTGCTTGCTGTGAAAACAAACGCAACCCTCCCTCCGTGTTCAGGATCAAAGCGACAAGCGGCTCAGCTGTGTGTGGCTTTCAAGGTGTCCTTGTGTGTGCTTCGCCCTGTGTATTCCCCATGGTGCTGGCTAAGCTTGGCGGGCTTGGGAGCTGTCCTGCGGGCAGGAAAGTGCAGCACACCCAGTGCGTCTGGGGGGTCACTGGGGTGGAGCCTTGGGGATCCCATCTGGACCCTGGGCCTTTCCTCTCTGGCACAGCCTCCCTGCTGTCCTTCCCGGCCACCACCAAGACCACGGCTTCCTGCGGCACCTGTTTCCTGAGATCTGTGGAGGAACTCGGACGTTTTAAATTTCATTACGGCGCATCTGTGACAGCTGGTGTAGATCACTTTGATCCTCTTTCCCCCGCTCCCCCACCCTCTGCCCACTTCTTGCCAGCTACTCCTTGGGAGAGGAATGTTTGCTTGAAATCAGTGAAAGGTCCCCTCACCCTTACCCGTTCCAGTTCCCTCTATGAGTGCTAGACATGGTGGTCAGGCCTGTAATCTCAGCACTAGGGGAGGTTTAGGCAGGAGGATTGCAAGTTCGAGCCCAGCCTGGGCAATTTAGCAATTTAGAGACTTTATCTTGAACTAAAAATAAGAAGAGCTGGAGGTGTGGGTGAATGGGTTCAATGCCCAGTAGAAGAGAGAGAGAGAGAGAGAGAAAGAGAGAGAGAGAGAGAGAGAGAGAGAGAGAGCAAGGATACAGAGAGACTCCTTGATACTATTTTTACGAGGAAATTTTTGCTATATTTTAACTTCTAAAACCAGAGCCTGGTTGCTTCTGCTCGAGCCCTGGGAAGCCCGGGAATTCTCGGGGATGAAGGTCGAGGCTCCCCTGCAGCTGTGGTGAGAGGCGATGGGTTAACGAGCCCCACTGGCCTCTCTGCTTGCCAACCCTGTTGTCCTAGTGCTCTGAAGGTGCCTGTCGCCAAGAGTGGCCCTCACAGAGTACCCTCAAAGGCAAAGCCCATCAGCTCAGTTCCCGACTGCCCAGAAAACAGGGCACGGGCGGGACCCAGCGCCGGGAGGCAGAACTGAGCAGCCTGCTCGGGCCTCTGCTCAGCATCCTGTCGCCTGTCTCCCTAAAGTCTTGATTTCCACTGGACTTCCCTCCGGCCAGCGTGAAATAAGGACATTTGGAACGGATGAGCCATAACCCAGCCACACAGAAAGGTGGCTGAGACACTATTCTGCAGTTTATGGGAGGATCAGAGGGGGGGGGGCAGTCCCCTCCCCCCTAAACCCCCAGCTCTGCATAACAGCAGCACCAAATCACAAAATGTGTTAAAATTCAGCTCCCCAGGGCACAGTGCCTCCTCTCGTAAACATTTCATAAACCATAAGCGGTGCAGAGATCATCAGTCGTGTGTTCCCGACACCCAGCTGTTCCGGGCACTCAGCTGCCCCCTCAGGGAGTAGCACACGCTGTGACCTTGCAGAAGGTCATTGTTCACTTAACGCCCTAACATTCGTGGGGTTCCCAGCTTCTTGGGTGACCCTGAGGACTTATCTCATGGGGTTATACTTAGAAGTGACAGGAAAACATAACTTTGACATTTTTGTTCCTTTTTGTTCACTAATTCGCGACAGTTGTGCCTATTTATAGAGGAACAGCGTGGCATTTAAACATGACTGCAAAATGTGTGTTCCCTGGTCACCGTCTCTCTCCCTCTCCCTCGGGATGGGTAGTGGGTACTGAGCTCCGCTGCTATCTGCCTGGGCCACGGGCCACAGGAGCTTGTCCCTGTCTCACGGGGAGATGCAGTCTGAACGGCAGTGATTGGCAATCTCAGCCCTCGAGGAGACGGAAAGAACAAGAAGATGAGAGCAGAAATGCTCCTGGTTTCTGTGAAAATACAGGCACCATTTAACACAAGATGCACTGGGCAAAATCACCAGTGATTTCTCATCACTGACTGCGAAGAGCTGAGTCTGCTGGGCCCGGGCAGGGCGTTAGAAGTGGCCAAAGGCATTGCATGAGAATTATTTCTGTTTTGTTTTGAAACCATCATGCGCCAGCCTTCAAACATTGTGAAAAAAACCTTAATTATGAGACAAGTAAAATAAACAAAAATAAGATATGCACAAGCTCTGTCTCCACCACTTCCTTCTAGTCTCTTTTTTGGGGGCGGGCGTTGAAAGGAGATGGGACAAAAAGGAAACAAGATGTGACACTCATAGGTAGAGATTCCCCGATGAATATGACTGGTACGTATATCACATGTGTGCCAAGACCCTTCCCTGACTCCAGGTGGGACCAGTGGTGCCACTGCAGTGTGCCAGGCGGCTGACTCTGAAACCGGCAGCCCTGCTGCTCCGGGCGCTGACTGCTGTCTCAGGTACCGCGGTGTCGCATCTTCCTGGGGAACACACAGTCCTGAGCACAGTCTTCTGCTCTTGCCTCCGAAGCCAGCAGTGGCCACCTCAGGGTCACTGCCGTGGTGTCCACCCTGAGCGTGCAGCAAGCTCTGTCACTGCCGCCTCTGCTGCTGTGGTGCTGCAGGTCCGTAGGCCCCTGGAGGAAGGCCTGCTGCTGCCCCGCGGTCACTGTGCCTTGCCGCAGCACCTGCTGTGTCCAGGCCGCTCCAGTGCTCCAACCTCAGGTACCTCTGTGGGCTCAGCTGATGCTCAAAGGCAGGGAGCCCTCAGGGTGGGCGGTGCCCGGGCTGGAGCTGGAAGGCAGGGCAGGCAGGGCCAGGAGGTGGTGCTATCTGAGGCCTGCGGAAGGTGAGCATGGGTAGGAGAAGGGACAGTGGGAAGGCGGGACGCTGTGCACAGGAAACTTAAACTGGAAAACAGCAGGAAAGGGCAAGTCGCTCTGCGGGGCCTCCCAGACGGAACCAGAAGTCACTGTCCACTTAACCTCTCAGCTTCCGTCTTAAAACCAGCCCCAGTCAACTCAGTTTCTGTCCTTTCTCTCTCCTCCCTTTCTGTCGTCTTTCTCTCTGTTTCATCCTGAAGATAACTAAAGTATGTTACTTCCATTGTAAAGCACTTAAAATACATGAATTATAAAAATTGCAAGCGGCGTCTATGCTGTGGTGCATGCGTTGCCTTGATCTCCTGACAGATGTCCTGCTGGCTCCCACCGATGGGATGGGAGTGGCTGTCTCCTGCCCTGCAACCTCCTGTCTTAAATGCAGCAGAGTGGAACCCGCCACAGCCCCGGGGACTCGGCCTGGTGGTTACAAATCTGGTGACAAATAGACTCGGGAAAGGTCAATGCATTTCCTCTGCTCTTTTAAAGCTGTTTTCTTTATTTATTAAAGTGTTTGGCAGACAGATTCATTGCCGTCTTTATTAATGTCTCACCTGCCTCCAAACCCAAGCCGTGCTTGGAGAGAAGCCAAGAATGACTGGTTGATTTTATTGCCTACTTAAACCCAGTACTTTTAAAGGCACTTTGCTTGAGCATATGAAGACTGTCTAGGCGGAAAAGCGTTCCCTAGTGATGGGGGAGTAGAGCAGAGATGGGACACAACATTCAGCCAGCAGTGAAGTCCCATCATAAGAAAATGTTAGACAAAGTCTTCACCTGCTTTAGAGAAACAGAATTCATCTCTGTAAGGACTCAGTGTTCTGGGGGAAATTGTTATGAATAATGAATAACAAAAGTGAAGTCTCCACATTGTTTGCTAGTCTGGCACTGATTAGCAGAGTTTCTGAGGAACTTTTCTGAAAGCAGAGACAGCGGCTCTACCGAGCACCTGCCCGCCCCGACTCAGAGCAGCTGAGTCGTCCACACCAGCCTGTCCCAGACCACCAGCTTCCTGCCTGTCCGGGTGGTCACAGTGAAGGGGCTGCTGCCCTCCAGGGTGGCCCAGCAGAGGGCAGATCAGCTTCTTCCTGGCTGACTTCTTCCACCTGCCCGTTGGTTTAGTTACTTTCTTGCTGCTGGGAGAAAATACCCAACAGTCACACGTTAAGGGGAAAAACATTTATAGAGGCTTCAACCCATAGTCAGCTGGCACCAACACTGGTTGGCGTGGCAGAAGGCATCTCTGAGGAGAAACAGTCCACATCAGAGCAGGCAGGAAGCAGCAAGTGTTCAAAGTGGAAGAGAGACGTAGGTACCAAGCTCATGGTGATTCAGCTCCTCTCCTCAGGCTTCACCTCCAGCATCACAGCCATCTGTAAACCCATATGTGGACGAGTTCATCATCACTCATGACCCAGTTACCTTCAAACTCCCACCTATGAGTGCTTGAGACCCACCTCCTGAGCCCTCCAAACTTACGTGGTTTCTCTTGCATTCTGTCCTTCTCTTCTTCCTTCCCTTCCTCCCTTTCCCTCTCTCCTTCCCTATTTTATCCTTCTATTTTTCTTTCTCCCCTTCCTTTCCTATTCTTTCCTTCCTTTCCAATTCTCTCCAAATGTCTTCAGTTTTATAAAAGCTATGTTAATTCTGCAGCTCATTTGAAAATATAGACTTCCTGTGGAAAATCTCAAAATAAACCTCTATCCAGATTTTCCTTGATTGAACTTGCCGTGGTTTGAATATGTCCCCCCAAAAGCATGTGTTGGAAAAGTCATGCTGGATGCCACACTGTTCTGAGGAGGGACCTTGGAGAGGCAATGAGAACACAGGGCTCCACTGTCATGAATGGGTCAGTGCAGTTTACAAAGAAATCTAAGATTTCCGGCTTGTTCTCTCTCCCTCTCACCTTCTACCGTGTTTGAAATGAGCAGATTTTCGCCACACGCCAGTGCCTTCATCTTGGACTTGCTAGTGCCCAGCGTTAGGAGTAAACTTCTTTCCTTTATAAACTCTCCAGCCTGTGGCGCTCTGTTACAGCAGCAGGACATGGACTGGTCCCTGTTCACAGTACCAGTGTCTCTCATAGACACCACACTTTCAAGGGTGGACATCAGCCCAGTCGTCTTGTGACAGTGACCAGCTCACAGGTGTCTGTGGTTTTTGTCTGCATGCATCTGTTCATCTACTGGCATTTTACAGCATTTACTGTTCTGCAATTTGCTTCTTAATTTTTTTGCATTTTATTGTATCTCAAATAGACAAATTCATTCTTTACATTCTAATGGGTGTAAAGCATGCAGAATAGTGGAATATTTGATCTGAAAACCCTCTAATTCCTTTAATTCCACCCCTTTCCTCCTCTTCCATTTAAATTTTTTGTTTGTCATTCAGTTCTCTTTCTTTCTTTCGAGGGGTATCAGGAATAGAACGCCAGTACCTTATGCTTGCCAGGCAGGTACTGGGCCACTGAGCTCTATCCCCAGCCCCTGAGTTTTCTTTCTTTATTCTTTTCCTTTGTGATGCATCCCTGAAGGATATGTTGTGTAGCTTTCCACACTTTCACACTTCATGTAGATAAGATTGAGTCTGTGAGCATATGGCTGTGTGTGTGCAGCTGTAGTTCACTGATTTTCATTTTGCTTTTTGTCTTTTTGAGATAGTTTCATTATGCAGTTCACAGTGGCCTTGAAGTCACTTTGTAACCCAGGCTGGCCTCAAAAACTCATTGATCCTCCTGCTTCAGCCTCCCAACTGCTGGGATTACAGGCCTGTTCCCCCATGCCTGGCTGTGATAATTGATTGTGTAATTAGACCACTACCAAAGTATATATCCTATTATTATCTGTAATTTAGATTATTTCTGATTTGATTTATAATTTTGATGGATATCTTCTTTCTTTTAGTCTCATGAACGTTTTTCTTTGAAATTTTTATTTTATTAGTATGTGTATGTAATGCATAATGTTTACGTTCCTTGTGGGAAGCTAGTGCATGTACATAACACAGTTTAATTCCTTTCCCTTCCCTTTTCCCTTCCCTGCCTCCCCATCCATCCATCTCCTGGTCCACTCCCTTGTCTTTGGTTTTTTACACATTTTCAGGAGGTATTGGCTGCATTCCTTGGTGGAACTGGTCCATGAACAGAGCACATCCCAGTTCAGCTAAAGCGTGCACGTTCCTGCGTGTGTTCTTTGATACAGACATCCTGTGACCTCAGGCACAGACCTCGCGCTGGCCTGGGCAGTGGGCACACATTGTCCACTTAGCGGCTACTGCCTGGTAGCTTTCCAGGGTGGCGGCACCCCGTGACACTCCTCGCAGCACATCCTGCCTGGCATCATCAGACCTCATCACCTCCGCCCGTCAGGTGGCTATGGGATGGGAGCGATTTTCATTTCCTGATTGCTGAAGTGGTCGATCGTCACTTCTGCTCTGAAGAGTCTGCTCACACTGAGGATCCATATCCTGAGATGATTATTTGTTGTTTGGAGAGGGAGGCTGGATAACAGGGTGTTTCTAACCGTTACATTAACCCTGGAGCTTACGTAAATGACAAATAGCTTGTTTTAGTTTCAGGGTTACTTTTACTTGCTTTTGCAATGACAAACAGTTCATAATTTTATTGTAGTCATGTGTATGAATATTTCCCTTTTAAGCGTAGGATATTTTATGTTTTTTCACAGTGACTTTCTTCCCCTGAGCCTATAAAAGGAGTCTTCTTCTGCCTTCTACAGATTTATGGTTTTGCCTTTTACTTTTGAGTTGTTAATCAACTCAGTCTTTTTCTGTCTGATGAAAAATAAGATTCAATTTACATTTTTCCATATGGATAATCACTTGACACCAATCCTTTATTGAGAAAAGGCATTATTTTTCTATTGGTTTCAAAGCCATCTCTGCAGGACTCAGCTGTCTGCAGGTGCGCGGGTGTCCCTGGGCTTGCTCAGGTCCTGTTCAGTGATTTTTACTGTGCAAATACCATGCAGTCTTTACTGTTACAGACTGAAGTCCCGATATTTTCTTCTCTGTTAGGAATGTTTTGTGATTCTGTCTTTTCTGTCTTTTTTAATCATCTTACAAAATGTCATTAAGAAATCGGAGTTGAAAGAAAACTGTTGCAATCTTTTGGAAGCTCTGGATTTGTAGGTTATATTAGGGAAAATTGGTCTGTTTATGATATTAAATATAGCAGTAGAGGATATAGCTCTAACTGTATGACCTCCCAGCAATGTTTTATGCTGATTTTATAAAGTTCTTTCACATCTCTTGTTAAATTTACTTCTATATAGGTTATATCTAATTAGTTTTAAATAACATTTTTGCTACAATTTATATTTGTTACTAAGGCATACACATAATTTGTTTTATATTGATTTATGACAGTTATCCATTAAACATTTGATAAAAATGTATCTGTAGATTCTTTTGAGTTCTTTCTGTACAAATAATATCATTTTCAAGCAGTGAGAATGTTTTTCTTTTATATCATACTTGAAAATTTTACTTCTCTGTCTACTGAAAGAGCTAAGATCTCAAGCCTAATAAAAGGTGATTACAGGCAATCTTATCTCGCTTGTGATTTTTAACAAAATGTATTCATCATGATTGCCTTAGTCACTTTCCTCCTCGCTGGACAAAATACATGACACTTGCAATGTGGAAAAGGAAAGATTTATTTGGGCTGTGTTTCAGTTGATATCGCTGGTTTCAAGGCAGGCGAATGTGACAGAGGGGCACAGGGAGAGCTGCTCATGGTATGGGCGACAGAAAGCAGAGGCATCGGGGCAGGGCTTAGGAGGGAGGTTTAGCTTCCGGGTCATGACCCCAGTGACCCTCATTTTCCAAAAGGCTCTGTCTCCTAACAACAATTCCACTGTAAGCTCCTTTAACCCATAATCAGCTTCCAAGGTCCTGCCAATGATCTCATGTGGCTTTAGGGAAGCATCTAGAGATAAACCGTAACAGTAATGTCTCACATAGTTTAAAAATAAAGGATTATAGTCAATCCAGCAGTAGAGGAAACTATAAAATGGATTATAGATGATTGAGCTTAACAGTAATACAAATGAACAACAATTTACTAAAAAACAGAGGGACCAAAATAAGTGGCCTAGTGACTCTGGAAGATAATAACTGTGCAGTGACAGCCTCAAGGTTTGCACCCAAATCTTGCACCAAAGATGTTTGCTTTTCACAGGGAAATAGAAATTCTAACACCGTTTTGAGTGTGCAGTGAGGTTGGGACAATAAGTGTCACATGTGTCATGAGAGCAGGTCTCTCATTTTCAGAGAGAGGAGTCAGAAAGAAGGCAAAGAGGTGGGATTGGCATTCAAAGTATCTGCACAAACCCATGTCAGCACACACTCAATGCACGCAGGCGTACTAGTGTGTCCTCTACACATTGAAACCCTTCTCTTTCTTTCACCAAATAAAACACATTTATGTAACATTCTTTATCTCTTACCATGTCTTATATATTTTCAGATATGAGTATTTTAATAATTTCTATGAGTTTTCTTATGCCACTATTTTGTGTGTATTTGTGTTCATACTACATATTGATTTTTAAAAAATCAGTCCAGACTTTTCAGGCTCTTATCTGTGGAAGCTCCACGAAAACTGGTTTGAAGTGGTTTATGTTTGTGTCTTCCAGTTGGCTGGGTTCCTTCTCAAACCTGAGTCACTTGAATTTCAGTTCCATATTCGAAGTTTGTTGAGCCAACTCATTACTATGAAATCAGACTAAAAACATGTAAAGCTTGTGCTTTGATTATAAAATATGGGAGCATGCCAAAATTTGAAAGAAACAAATATTTTTCCTTGGGAAGATATATTTCTGGCTCACTTTTGTATTGCAGATTTAGCCCTTGGGTACCATATGTAAGCATGAGCATATCTTTATACTCCTCCATCCACCTTGCAGACAAGTCGGGGGTCCAGGGCTTTGATGTTTATACAGTACTTAGAAGCCTTTTGTCTCCCCCCTCTCTCTCTTTCTCTCTGATACACACACACACACACACACACACACACACACACACACACACACACTCTATGTTAGTTACTTCCTCATTGTTGGGACAAAATACCTGACACCCACAAGTTAAAGGAGGAGGGGTTTATTTTAGCTCACAGTTTGTAGAGGTTTCAGTTCATCATTGGCTGATTCCAAGGCAGAGCAGCGTGGTAGAGGAACATCACAGAGAAGAAATGGTCCAATGCATGGCAGGCAGGAGACAGCACGCCTTCCTTCTCCCTGCTTTATGCTATCCGGACTATTCTCTATTGGTTTGTGCCACTCACACTCATAGTGAGTCTTCCCTCTTCAGTGAATCCATCACCCACATCCAGAACTTGCCTGACAGATCAGTGGGGTGATCCAGTATTGTACACACGTGATTCAGTCCCCTCCCAAGAGCCTTACCTTGAGTGATGAGGCCTGGGACATCTAGATACAAGCCATAACACACACACACACACACACACAGGCTCTTAACACCAAAGCCCACCTCCCTGCCCTGTTCACCTCTTGGGGTTCCCACTTTCTCTTTGATTTAGTCTCTGACCGTGCTGTTGCCAGCTCATTAATACAGCTTGAAACACATATTTCTCTATTTTATGCAGAATGCATAGCTGTTCCTGGCTGGAGCAACTCATGCAATGTGCCTCTAGCAATACTAACAAAACGCAAGAAGCCTCACAATGATCTCGTGAGACAGAGGTGATTGCTTCTGCTCTTTTGAAACCAATGTGTGAGTGTTCATATTTGAGGGTTTCATCGCGATAGATTTGGACTGTAAAATAAGGCTTGATGATGTGGGTGTTGGATAGAGGAAGCCAAGAACTTTCTCTATTCAGAACCATCATATCCACACAGGCAAAGCACCTCAGGGACTGGAACTCTGGGGGAATGTCACCTCTGTGATTCCTTCACGCACACTAGTCTGTCAAACAAGAGTGTTCAGCCTGATGGAGATGAATGCAAGCATCTCACTACAGAAGGAGACCAGAGCTTTCACAGCTATCATCACTGTAGGTCTTCACTGTCTGAATTAAACAGGGAAAATGCTTCCTCTGTGTACCCAACAAAGCGGAAAACTCAGTCTGAAATGGTTCCTGTCCTTCAGATGGTCTCTCTGGTTAAGGTTTGATAGAAACTCAAAAATATTTTTGTTTCATCATCTTCAGAATGCTAGAATACTCTCCCTTCAAAAATTAATCGAACACTTTCAAAATCACCCTAGGAAATTAAATCTCCAGCAAACAAATCTGTCCTTGCAAATTCTGTAAGGCTCTGGAGCAAATCCTGCTTTCAGCAGACACAGCGAGCTGAAAGGGCCACAGTCAGCCCCTCAGCTGCCTCTGTTTTTAGCACTGTCCTGCTCAGAACCTTATCCTGCAAACAGAAATTTCTGCAAAAGAGAATGCTTATTCACTCTGTAAGGCATTTGGAGTCCAGTGGGATTTGTTGATGTTTTAGACTCCACAAGTAGATTGCTTTGTGACATGCCATGGGTTTAAACATTGTCATGAGGGATGTCAGCACTGTGTCGTGGGGTGAAGCTGCCTCCCCCTTCTATCTGATAGGTGCTGCCGTCCTCCAGTGTAACTCTGGCAGTGTGGGGTCCACTGCTGTGAGCAGAGTTTAGGACAGAGTCGGCCTCCGCTGGGATGACCAGCTTTTGGCTCAAGGTTAAGACAATGCATTTCTCTTCCAGCTTTCCTCCATTTTATGTCATTCCATTATAAAAACCAGCATATCAGAGGGAAAATAATTCACCCACAGCATTTGTCAGGGGAGATGGGAAGAGCATCTGTGCCTGTATCTGCTCTTGTGTGAAATCAAACAGCGGTGATTGACACTGTGTGCAGTCATCGCGGGCACGGTTTACAAATGTTTGCGTGCATACCAGCCACTTAGAAGGCCCCTAACTATTCCCAAAGGGCCAGCTCTCTTTGTAAAGGTGCAGAACAGCAGCACAGCGAAGACACGAGGCATTAAGAGTTTGGATTAACAGCCATTTTGTTAAGGAGCCAAGTGAAATTTAGACTGGACATTCTTGGAAATCATCTCAATGGCTCAGCTTCAGGCGTTCATCTTCTGGGCGCGGTATGTTTTTGACTGCTCATTAGAATCCCGAAGCTCAGGAGGCTTGGAGTTTTCTTAGCTAGTATTCTTGAATTTTGATAAGGAAATAATTGGGCTTTTTGTTGGAATATATAAGTCATTTCTGTTTAAATCTTGAAAACTTTGGACTATTTTAGGAAGTATATCAAATAATTGTGTCTTTAAGAATACAAAGAAACCATCTGCAGACTCTTTGAGCCGACTCTGACTCATAAGGAGGGCGGCCCTGGACCATCAGTAGGGCAAATATGGTGAATCCTTTGGCCGGGGACAGTGAGGGCTTTGCTCTGAATGACTTCGTGTCCTAACCCTGGATGTAACCGATTGCATGAACTGACTTTTCTTAGATGATCTACTGGAATTTGGAGCATTTAGCTGCTGCCATATGATTTTTTTTTTTAAAAAAGGATGTTCTAGCAAAATCAAAAATTACTCTTTTAATCCTAAGAGAGCTCAATGGTTTCCAATAAGGAATGATTTTGAAAATGCGATTATTGCCTGAGCTATAACCTAACACGGACCCGGTAACTTACAATGTAAATAATTATTTTAAAAAGGAAAGAGGAAGAGGAAGAGGAGGAAAGAGTGGTAGGAGGAGGAGGAAAGGGAGGAGGGAGGACGCTGCTGTTGGCAATGATGACAATGAAACCCTGAGCACAAAGCCAGTTCCTTGGAGAAGAAGGAAGCAAGCCACGGACAGCACGGGCTGCTGGGCAGAGGTGGCACGCCTGCGTCTCACCACACAGCCACTGGCTCTTCACTTCTTTTATCGGCGGGTCCCGCTGCCAGGTTGTGTGTGGCCATCTGACCCCTATCTATCACTGCAACGATCGAGCTGAGCAGAACGTGGGCTTGTCCACATCTCGGCCCAAGAGGCCGAGGGCCACCCCCTGGACGAAGTGGCCAGGATTTGTGATGCAGGAAGTGCAGATTTCTGAGGTCGCGAAGCTCCTTGCTGCTTCTTTTACAAGAGGAAAATGGAGGCAAAGAAAAAAAAAATGAGTGTCTTATTAAAGATCAGAAAGCCTTTGGGGCCAAAGCCAGCCTAGAATCCATGACTCCTCGCTCTCATCCTACTCTCTTCAGTCTCCCTGATTCTCTCTACCCTACTGAAATGGTCTCACAGGCGTCTTCACTGTTGAGGGGGTCACTAACACGCCCTGACCACCTGTGCAGCGGGAGACGCTCTGTAAGCCATCTAGCTGTTACTCCCTGGAGACTCAGCTCCATGGAGTGAATATGCTGATACGGGGAGAAACTCCCAGCCTGCTACGGGTCCAGTACGAGTTCATGTTCTCTGAAATCAAAGAATGGGTTTTAGGAACAACAGAGGTTAAGAATGTATTTATTGAGAGAAAAAACTCCTGAGAGAGAGGGAGAGCGAGAGAGAGCGAGCAAGAGGGGGGGGGCTCCTAAGTGAGTTGCCAAAGACTCTATCTTTTCTAGGGATTTTATAGAGCAAAAACCACGAGGTGAGGCTGGCCCAAGGTGGGAAGAACACGGGAACTCTCGAGGTGGGCATGAGGTGGGACAGAACCATGGGCAACCAGTGAGATTTTTTTTTTCAAGTTTTGAAAGTATAGTTTTCATTTTCTTTTCTTTTTTTAAAAATATATTTCAGTGAGATTAAGTGCTCAGGTAAAATTGACCAAATCAGGAACAAATGGGGAAGTGAGTCACATAGCAAGCGGGCATGGTTACTGAGCCGTGACTCTTCCTGTAGGGGGTTGGGATGGTGACTCCTGGCTTCCTCAAGGTGACTGATACCTACTTAGAATGTCAGTTCCTGATGTTTATGCTTAGGGTGTGGGTGTATGTGCTTTGCCTTTGTCTTGAGATATGGCCCTCAGCAGAGATGTTTGTCTCTCCAAGGCCACAAGGTGTCTGGTCTCTTCACTGAACCCAGCACTGACTGCCTGCCTACAATGCTTGTATCTAACTCAGCTGCCTGGAACAGTGGTGGACACACTGTAAGATTTCTCCGCTGGAAGACTAAACATGCTTTAATCCCCGGACTCAGAGTGTCCATCAGGGAGGATTTCCCGATGGTCATTGCCAAAAGAGTTACTGATCAGCACTGGAGGCTGCTCAGCAGAGGAGGCTGCACCCTTGGGTGGGAGAACTGACCCCCACTCCCGATGGCTTCATATTTGGGTCACCTGGACGGCTGATAGGAAAGAGATTCTTTCCTGAGCATCTTCATAAGATGTGATCAACTATGGCGAACACTGCTGCCCACTGCCTCCCATGGAAGAGCTCATAAAAACATGACAGGATGGCTGGCATCCAGCACTGGCGGGGCTGAACCCTAAGTCCACGGCCAGAGTGATTCGAAGCCAAAGCCACACTCACAGACCCTCACTAAGAAGACTGCTAGGACTCCTTCCACCAGAAGATGAAACTTGCCTCTTTCTGAAAACCCTCTGGGGACCCCCGAGCCTGGCACTCTGAAGAGCTGTGCGTAGTGGCCCCACTGCGCACAGGGAGCAGGCAAAGCCAGCTCTGCTCACCTCTGGTCGTGAGTTGCACCTGGCCAGTGAGTCCTTCGGAGTGTGGGTACCAGCGCAAGGCAGGGGTGAATGCTTTCTGGGGAGAGGGAAGTTGGGGATTGTGTTCAGCCTATGCCCACAGTGTCGCCTGGGAGAACAGGAGTCCAGGAAGTGCAGAGAGACAGGCAGCAATGCAAAGGCAAACTTTTTCAGATTGGGCTCCGAGCGGTCATTCAGATAGAGATGGAAGAGAGAGAAGAAAACCACGCTGGTCCCAGGTCATAGACACACAGGGCCGGTTCCGTGTGTTTGGATTCCATGGGAATCATAGAGCCTAGAGCCATACAGGAGTCCAGGGCCTGTTGCTAAGGCCTAGAACATGTTGCCAAGAGTTTCTCTTTCTGAAGTTGTAAAGAGGAAAAGGAGAAATTTAATACTCAAGGATTCGTGAGATGGGTAGCACAATCTGACTTAGCCCAGAGATTCTCACCGGCAGTGTACATGCTTGCCCTGCAGGGGAAATCCAAGATTCAGATCTTGCAGTTCAAGGAGAGACTTCAAAATCCTTCAGGGATTTCCTACCGCTCTAAAGAAACAACCCAGGCACTTTGGCTCCCTCTCTAGGGCGGAGCATGAGCTGGTCCCACCCACCATCCCCTGCCTCTCTCTTAAGTCTCGGCTCCCCTGGCCCAGCCGCCCTGAGCATTGCCCACCCTTCCCAGTCCCCGTCCCGCTCACTTCCATGCCTCCTGTCCTGATTTCTCCTCCAGGACTCTGAAGTGGCCTCCTTAATTACCTACTTCCTCTTCCCTCAGAATCTGTTACAACCTCTAATTATGTGGTTGATTCATGCAGTTGTTTGATGGGAAGTCTTGTTTATTTATCTCTCTCCATTAGGATATTTACACACTCCAACCCTGGTTTATTCTAGTCCTGGTGATCAGGCCTGCCATGAGCTGGGAGGCACACAGGGCTGATCAGGGGATGGGACAGGCAGAGCTTCACTCCTCCAGACCTTGCCTGAAGTGTGTGTGTGTGTGTGTGTGTGTGTGTGTGTGTGTGTGTGTGTGTGTGTATGGGGTAATAAATAAGCCAAGCATCTGGTGTGCTTAGTGGTGTCATTTCCCACAGAACACATGGAGCGGGGAGGGTGGTTTCAGGGACAGATCAGGGCTGCTGTGGAAGAGAACCTGTAATGTTTCTCCCTCTGGCCCAGAATCCAAAGCCTGTGTTAGTTTCAGGCACAGTGCAGCTGTCAACAAAAGTGACTAGAGGGAAGGAGGAAGGAGGAGAAAAGACGAATACCCATTGTGGGGGTCTTAGAAGTTTCCAGCACAACCAGAGAGCTGCAGCGAGGAGGGAAAGCAGGAAAATGCTTTAAACTTCATTATTTTGAGACTCACTTTCTGCTCCAATTCATTTCAAGATTTCCTTAACTCCGTGCTGGAATTGATTTTGAGACTCAGGAGGCAACAGGATAGGAAATATTCACATCAAATCTTAAGGTGCATCTTGGCGTAAGACAGATTCAAATGGTGGAGAATGTGTCTTCCAGTCGAGGAAATATTTTAATTAACTTTTGACTGGTGACAGTGGGGAAAGCATGATTTCCATTTGAGTTTCAGCCAAAGCACTCGCCTGCCGATTCAGTCCACAAGGACCCTTGTGCGTGAAAGCCCTAAACAACCTGCACAGGGAAAAGTGCTCGGGGAGTGGAAACAGACGTGGCTACTCTGTAGGGAACCTCAGGTCTTGGGTGAAATTGTTGAGATGCTTGCAAACTAGTCCAGTACATGGAGCAGGAATCTCCACACACAACAAAGATAAAGCGAAGCCTTCTTGTGGGGGAAGCTTAGATACTACCCTGTGAAGCATAAATTGTAGAGGGACTGATGTTCATTACAGAGAAACCTCCGTGTGTTCTGCATTTAACACACTCTGTCTGCACTTAAAACCACTGCGATAATCTCAGAATTGTGTGTGCCAAACAAGCCGACAGCTAGGACTCTCCTTTGCCAGCTGCCTTAGTGATTTAGGGGAATGAGATTCCCAGCCTACTAGATGTCTGGGACGAGTTCCTGTTCTCAAAAATTGAAGAATGAATTTTAGAAACAACGGAGGTTAAAAGCAGAAATATTTACCGAGAGAAAGAAAGCTACGGTCCAAGAGAGAGGAAGAAAGTGTCCGGAGTGGGTTGCCAAAGATTCTGTCTTTTCTAGGGATTTTATAGAGCAAAACCACAAGGTGAGGTGGGTCCAAGGTGGGAAAAACATGCGAACATGCAAGGTGGGCATAGATGGGGCAGAACTGAGGTCAACTAGTGAGGTTAATTGCATGGGTAAAATTGATTATATCAGGAACAAATGGGGAAGTGAGCAGCAACTTTTCCTGTAGGTGGTTGGGATGGTGACTCCTGGCTTTCTCAGGGTGATACAGAACTATGTAGAATATCATAACCCCTAGAGTATGGGTGTACTTGCTTTGAATTTTGTCTTAAGATCTGGCCCACAGCGGGAGATGTCTGTCACCTCCAAGGCTGCAAGGTACCTGGTCTTCTTCACTGGCTCCTTTGAGGGCACAGCCCTGTTTCATTTGATATTTCTAACTAATCCAGCTGCCTGTAACATTAGGAACAAGGAAGCCATTGGTTTGCTCCTCAATAGCATGCCTTTGGATCTGGACAAGAAAGGAACAACCATGGAGTGTTTCCTTACATGACAGTATCAGAAAATCCAACCATCACCACTCAGGCTCAAAATTTCTTCCAACAAGCTCTCAGTGAGGGCCATCACAGTCTGCATAGCTTACAGTTTGGTTGTACTGATTATTGTTTTTAATACGCCATGCCTGTTGGCTTAGGAATTCTTGCTGTAGTGGAATTTGCTTGTACTTCGTTTAGGCTGCTTAATTATTCATGCTAAGTAGGGAATGCTATTAATTATTCAATTAATCCCCCTCTGTGGTAAAATGTTTGTTGGATTCTTATTCTGCACTTTAGCTACCTAGTTAGACATAATTAGCCAAATAAATGATAATTCTGATTTTCAGGAACCATTCATGCCTAGTGTTGGGCTCAAGAATGGATTGCTAAATAAAATATTATTAATTGCAACAGAATTTCGGAAGGCAGAGTCTAAGGCCATTTATCATAACCAAGAGACTGGAGAATTCTCCTTAAAAACTGCTGAGGTTTCAAAGTGGCCCACTCTTTTTCGTTTTCATCATCTTCCACATTTTCCCACTCACCCAGTAAGCTGATAATGTGACAACAATTTAGGAAGTAGTTTTGAATCACCCGTGACAGGTTCCAGTGCTTTAGTCCTAAGTAAGAACTTAGCCAGACTAGCTCATATCACAGTGGGGTTGGTCCTGTACACCATTTCATAACCCTTAAAATCTGCTCTGCTTCTCGAAGGTGCAGCCTTACACCTGGGCGTCCCTGTGCACACCTGTGCATGCAACTTCCCTCATGCCCTGAGATTTGATAGTCCGCTCTGCAGGGTGCCCATAGGAGCCCACTCTGTATTCACAACTGCAGCATCCACAGTGTGGCAGACACCAGGTGGTGTTCACCTTCTCATTCTGGGGAGAAAAGAGTTGTGAAGTGGATTTCCTAAGGCCCTTCAGGCTGGGCAGGGCACTGAGCACCTCACGGGGTGACCTCCTCTTTGTTAGCCCCCCGTCCTGCTCTATATGCTCTGAGCCACAGCCCTGTACCCTGCAGTAAACCACTGGTGTCTCAGGCACTGCTGTGCGGAAGAGCCCTGGCACTGACACGACTGGCTTATGTCTTTCTGGCCAGAAGAAATGTATCATTTCCTACTCAAAAGCCAAAACACATACAATCCTGATAGAAGACAACTGAGCCAAAATTCAACCCTGGAACTGTGCTTAAAACAAACAAATAATCTTACAGCTCAGAAAACAGGCTCAGGGCGGGCAGATGTGGACACGCATTTGTCTGTCCAAAGATTTCACAACTGTCACATGGGTTTTCTGCTGGCCAGGTGCACAGGGAAGGGGAGCTGGTGGCTGCCTCAGTCACCCCTTCTTGGGCCTCTGCTAACTGGAAAGCGAGGATGATAGAGTTCCAATCTCATGAGCTTTCCAGCCATCATGGTTTCTCCTGCTGCCATGGTTTCTCCTGCTGGTGGCTGTCATGTGTTCTGCGGGGAGGTAGCACCCTTACAAACCAGTTCTGGTCAGCTTCCTGTACCACAGAGCACTCCCTGGTCCTGCTAAACGGCCATGCTGCCAGGTAGGCTTGGAAGGTGTTGTAGTCAGGGCCTGTGAGGAGAACAGTTAGAATCAGGACACAGAATTTATAACATATTTTAAGATGGTCACCCAGAGTTCACAGGAAGTGCAGGAAATCTATCCACAACTCTAAAGACCCAGAACATTCAGCCAACATCCTGGATCCCACAGCAATGCCCTGCATGAGTCCAGGGGAAGAACTAGAGCCTACAACAGTGCCTCCCACGAGTCCAACTGGAGGGTTAGTGCCCACGACAAGGACTCAAACCAGGCTATTTTACATGTCTGTGCTGAGAAGATCCAAAACGTCATGATGGAAACTAGAAAGTCCATGCCAGCGAAGTGAAGGAGCTGTGCTGGTAGGTTAAGGGTTCTACATTGGAGCCGAGAAGTCACACTCATAATAAAGACCAGGGCTGTCTGGAAAGCACCACAGCTATCCTCAGCAACATGGAGGCCCCGAGCTCCTCCGATGATAAGCACAGATGAAATGGCACACATCTTCCTCTCTGGAACCAGGAAGCAGTGCTCGATGTAAGGACCAGACCTCCCCCAAAGTGAACCACAGCCACTCTCACCAACAAGGTCCCGAGCTCCTCTGATGACAATGGTTATACTCACACTGGGGAAGCTAGTCATGATGAGCTCCTCCAGGAGAAACAATGGCTCAAACAGCAACAGGTAGGAGATCCCACAACACCTCACTTGTCTTCTCTATGTCTCTATGCTGGCAGCTTTCCTCAGGTGGACCATCTACACTCAGCACCATTCTGATATAACTCAGCTGGTGTTAAGTTGAGCATCAGTGTCTAATCCAGAACAAAAGGACACTGAGGTCCTGTCTCCCCGGGAGCTGGCAGGTACTGCTTGGACAGCATGAGAGCCAGTCTCAGGCTGACCAAGGGCTTCCTAAAATACAGAAAAATATGTTTCTGCCTTGGATGTGAAGCAGGGAGCAAATTTTATAATCCACAGTCTCTCACGCCTAAAATCTCCAGCTAATATAGCTTGAACTCATTTCTCATGAACTTTTATTCTTCCCTAAATTTCAAAATATTTCGTATTTCAAGGATCTTGGATATTGGGAAGCTAGAGACTTTGTTCTGTTTGTCTGGTGTGAAGTCCCATCCTTGGTGTTCCAGGAACACTTTCAAAGTTAACAGGGGTTCTGTGTACAAGGTCTGGTCAAAAGATATTGAGAATTCTTACATATTAAAGATTATGGCAAAAGACACATTGCTACTCCCTACCACCCCAAAAAGAATCCGACCCTTGTCCCACTGTGCCTTTCTGAAGCAGCTCTGGAGTCCTCTTTCCTGAGGGTCTTTAGCTGCGCTGTTGTGGCCACCTCTGTGTCCTGAATCCACCAGAAACATTTCCTCTTCATGGTCATTTTGATGTTGGTGAGAAGCCAGAAGCCACAGCATGGTAGATTCAGTGAAGACGGTGAATGAGGACACATGGTCATACTTTTATGAGCCTGTTTTTCTATTGAGTGGTACTAGACAACAGCATCCACCATAGTTGATTGTGTCTTATATAGACACTCAGGAAAGAGGACCTCCAGAACTGCTTCGGAAAGTGGCAAAAATGGTGGGATAATAGGGGATCATTCTGAGGGGGAGGGGGATTAATAGCAATTAGTCTTTTAACAGTAATAATTTTTAAAATTTTACATAGTCACTGTTAATTTTGATCAGTTGTTGGAGATTAATTATTCCCAGATGGATGAGCCAGGGTTGAGCATGAAATGGCTTTGGCTACCTCCACAGCCTTTTCCAAGCTCTTCACTGGAACCCTTGGCCCCGGGCTCCTATCTGTTACACCACCCACCTACCTACTGCATACCAGAAGAGATGGACGATTCCCCTTACTATTTGTAAAAGATTCTTTTTTTGAAGACAAGATTTTGTTGTGTAGTTCAGGCTGGTCTTGTACTCACTATATAGCCCAGGACTCAAACTTGCAGTGATCCTCCTGCTTTGGGTTCCCTGGGATGCATACCAGCATTGGGTGGATGGGAGGGAGATCTTTTATGTCCAGTTAAAAATCTTATAATTTCTTATATTTTCAGTATGACGACATTGTGGACAGTGAGGCTATTGTAGGGCATGAAACCTCACTTGTCTAGCATCAAGGGTTGTTCAATCTGCTGATGCAATTTCTCCCTTTATGGGCCTCAGAGTATTGGGGGAATGTCAATTATTTCAGATGGGTAGCCCCCTTAGATGTAGTATGTGTCCTCCACTCAGGGAAAACATGCATGTCACCCTAGCCACCCCTCAGGGTGGAGGATTGCATAAACTTTGCTTCTGAGCCAGGGTCATCTTGCTGTGTGCTCTGATCTCTCTGTTTCTGTTTCTGTCTCTGTCTCTGTCTCTGTCTCTCTGTCTCTGTCTCTGTCTCTCTCTCTCTCTCTCTCTCTCTCTGTCTCTCTCCCTAGAATGCTAGGGACAGAACCCAAGGCATTCCCCCACTGAGCTGCATCCCCAGCCAGCCTAGTTAGTTTTAAATTGCAGCATATCAATAAGAAAAATAGTTTAAATACCAGCAGTAACTTTGTGAGTTTTAAGACACTGAATAAAAAAGAACCACTTCTACACTGTTGGTGGGAATGAACTAGTGCAACTGCTACAGAGAGTCCTCCTAACACTAAAACGAAAAGGTTTCTTCTCAAGAGTCAAAGATGTCCCATTGATATAGGAGAATGACACTCCCAACCTACTATGTCTGTGAACTCATGTTCTTTAAAATAGCAGAATGAATTTTAAGAACAACAGAGGTGAAGAGTAGAATATATTTATTGAGAGAAAGGAAGCTTCTTCTGAGAGAGAGACAGAAGGGGTCCCTAGTGGGTTGCCAAGGACTTTGTGTTTTCCAAGGACTTTTATAGAGTGAAACCATGGATTCAGGGGCGGGAGGGGGGGGGACTAGGAACTCACCAGGCAGATGGGCATAGGGTGGGACATAACTAACTATAGTTAGTTAACAGTTCAGATTAACTGTTAGGTAAGATTAACAGTTCAGGTAAAATTGATTAAATTGGGGACAAACGGGAAACCAAGTCAAGTAGTGTGCTTCATTATATTTGTATTATACTAAAATATCTGTAATGTAGCCTACTGTTCTGTATGTGTTTTCTTTTACTCTGGGTGACCTAATTGATATGTTAATCAATGCTCTCCTCTGTAAAGAATTGTGAAACCTAACCTAATTGATATGTTAACCATTGTTAACAAATAACAGATATGGTACTAAAATAAGCTAACAAAGGTTGCTAGACTACTCTATCCTCTGCTAAGGAAAACAAAGATCTTCCTCATTAGCACATTTCCTGATCCATGACCATACCCCCTTACTTTGTAAACTGTGATAGGGGGTGAGAACTGGGTGAGTCTCCTTCCTTTTGCTCTTTTGCATGTGTGATATACCCCCTATGCTGCAGGTATTTCCCCTTTCGAGGCTTTGTATGGGAGACCTCTTCCTCTTATCCTTAAGGTTTGTGAGAAAAAAATTCGCTGATTTAGCTAATCAAGATCTTATTAAGTCCCCACCAGACTTTTCAGCCAGTTCTGATTTCCATCCTCCACCTGCTGCCCACTGTGAGAACAAACGCCCTGCTGTGCAGCTTGGGACACTGGTTCTTTTCAAGAGGCATCACCATGAATCTCTTGAGCCACGATAAGCCTGCCTGGATTCATCATTCCCACTTCAAGTAGGTCCCGGTTTCCAAAGACGATCAACCTATGGATAAGTGGACTGTCATTCCCTCCAAGGACTTTTTAAAGCTTAAGATTGACAAATATAACTGATAATCTTGTGTTTTCCCTTATAGAGACCCCAAGGAGACCTCTGTCTGGGTTAAAAAAAATTGTTACTTGTATGACAGAAAAGAGTTAATTTAAATGTTAGTTTTCTTTCTCCTTTTGGTTAACAGCTTTAATAATGACAGCTGCAAGACCTTTGTTAATCCTCCTATTGGGCCTGTATTATGCACAAATTGGTTAACTATGTCAAACTATAAAGCTTATGATTTTAAAGACACAAGGTTATAAACAGGTACCTATGTCTGAAAACCTCACAAGCCAATGATTTGGCTCACAGACTAAAATCAGTGGGAAATGTTGTACACTAGCAAAAAGAGCTTTGTTATATTTGTATTATACCAAAATACCTGTAATGTGGCCTACTGCTCTGTATGTGTTTTCTTTTCCTCTGGGTGAACTAACTGATATGTCAATCAATGCTCTCCTCTGTAAAGAATTGTGAAACCTAACCTAACTGATATGTTAACCATTGTTGCCCTCTACAAATAACAGATGTGGTGCTAAAATAAGCTAACAAAGGTTGTTAATTACTGCTAGATTACTCTATCCTCTGCTAAGGAAAACAAAGATCTTCCCCATTAGCAGATTTCCTGATCCATGCCTATAACCCCTTACTTTGTAAACTGTGATATGTATTTAAAGGCGGCAAGTATAGAGGAGCAACACACAGCTTTTGCAATCTCTAACTGCACTGTGTTGCTTGGCCCAGGATAAAATAAATCAGTGCTGCTTTTTAAAATATGTTTTTTTTGCCTCATTTTTTGAACTTGAGTTTGGGGGCTTGCTTGTGGTTTACAAGAGTGGGAAGCAGGCATTCTTGGAGCTGTGACCTCTCCCCTAGGAGGATGGGATAGTGACTCCAGGGTGACAGTGAACTAATTAGATTATCAGTCTTTGGGATGTGGATGCATTTGTTTGATTCTTTGTCTTGAGGCTGGCCCACAGCAGGATGTGTCTGTCTCCCCCCACAGTTGTAAGGTATCTGCACTGGCTCCTTTGAGCACCCAGCCCTGTTTCACTGCCTGCAGTATTTCTAACTAACTTGGCTGCCTGCAACATTACATGATCCACGTGTAGCCATTGATGGCAGCACAACTCATAATAGCCACATCTTGGAAGTGGCCTTACAGGTCCATCCAACAGCAAGGGGATAAAGAAAATGTGGTATATACGTAGAGTGGAGCACTACTCTGCCACAAAGAAGGACACACTTGTGTCATTTCTGGGAAAATGGATGCACCTTGAGATCAAAATGTTAAGTGAAATAAACCAGACACATAGCTTAAACATTGCATGGTTTCTCTTATACGAGAGACCCAAACTGTAAGTAAAGAGCAAGACAAAAGATAGATAATAGGAAGAAGGGAGCTAGATCTTTCTAAAAGAGAAAAGAGACTAAGAGATGGAGGGGGAGGATGCAAGAAGGGGTGGGAATGAACAAGGGGGTTGGGGTGTTATGCACATGGACCAACTCCACACAAGGAACATGCAACCATGTGCTACAAAGTTATCCTAATAAACTGAACTAAAAATACACACACACACACACACACACACACACATACACACACAAAAGTCAGCAGTAAAAAAACACCTTGAATAAAAGAAAGTCTCATAAGTTTTAAAGTAAAAAGACCAAGCCACATAGGTGGAGAGAAACCAGCATTCAGGGTAACTGTCTCCAAGACCTGTAATTTTAGAGAAGGGGCTGGGAACATGAGCATGGCTGAGAGTGGCTGAGGCCAAGATTCCCAAGCCAACCCAAGCCTTCAGGAAGGATTGCCGAATGGGTGGCTCGGTTCCAAACACCCTCTGTCTGAGCAGAATTCTATTCATCTAGAGACCTCTCTGGCTGTTCTATAATTACTGGCTTTTTTATCTTAATTTTGGAACCAAGTTAGTCTTTCTTTTTATGGGACATGTCACATCCTGCCCTAATTGCAAAAATTTCCATTTAACAAAAGCCCTATTGTTAATATCATTCAGCCCGACAGGCTGAATTGAATACTTGTTATAAGTCCTCAGTTTTTAGTACCCTGAGGCTTAGAAAAACCTCTGCAGTGACAGGATTTCCATCGTAGGCTTGGGGCTTGGCACCTTCCTTGCCCAGTCCTCTGCCAGACTGCTCTTAGCTGTGTGCTTTGCATGGAGGTCTTGGCTTTTCCTTCTCCCTTTGCCCTTTCAAAGCAGAAGTTCCTCACAACTCCCTATTGGGGACCATGAATTCACAATGGCTGATTTTGCATCTTTCCGAAGGGATCAATGGGGGCTTTGGGTTATGGTGTCACTCTTGGAGACTTCTCATTAATTCTTGGGAGTGGCTATGATCTCCCACCCACTAAGACTAAACAGAGACATTGAGATGGAAAAGAACACTCCAGAGCAAGGTCCTGCTTAGCATGAGATCATCTCTGCCCTCTGGAGTCACCCTAGGATTATCTGCTGCCTGCAGTGTCTTCTGCCTCTGAATCCTCTGCCTATAGGACTCTGCTGCTAGCTCCTGTCACTGCTGAGATCCAGGGCACTGTACACACCCAATAAACAGTGGCTGGTTTGGAGGATCTGGGTGTTTGCCCATCCTGAGGCACTGATCTCCCAGCCCCCCTCCCATGCATTACTAAATTTGTCTGTTTCTTATTTTATCCTTCTCTGTACCTATCATATAGGCAGTTGGAATCTCGGCCAGGTCCTCAATAACTCCCCTCACAGGCTAAGGGACATCTATGGCAGCTCCTGCTGCTCAATACCTCTGCAGTCACCTTGGTTTCCCAACCAGTCTCAACATCTGGCATGATTTTTGCAATCATTAATAATTGTTTAGTAAAAAATTCTAGGAGGCCATTAGTCTGCATGAGGCTTCTACCCAGCATCCCAACAGGACCAGTTTCAAAGTAAAGATGGAATCACTCATGGTAAAGTGCCACATCGTACCAAGACCAAGCTGGCACATGACCTCCCAGAGAATGAGAATCACAAAATTTCACATCACATAATAAGGAAGTTCTCTCCCTTTAATCCTTATTAACTAAAAAAGTGACAGAGCTCACATGATCTGAACTTGTCTTCTGTTTTTCTGTGGCTCTGTCTTCCGGTCCCCCACTTACTGGGAAGGTAAGTCTGAACTGACCGATCAGCTCTGGGGTCTGTATTTTTGCTTTTTTTCACCCTTTTCTGTCTGTAAAATTGGCCTCCATGGTTCAGCTCCTGGGAACACAATGGAGGGAGGGAGACCTGATTCTGGGGTCACACATCAATCTAATGAATATCTTTAAGTTAAATTTGTTATAATTTTGTCTTATAATGCTTTTCAGCAGATTTTTTTTGAAAGTCCCATCACTTGCCTGCTTTCCTCTCCCTTCTTTGTCTTTTTCTCTGTCACACCTGTTTTCAATGCCTAGGCTTCTGGATAATTGTGTTCACCCTCTAAATTACTTTTCTGACTTTAGCTCCCCCTCCTTTAATCTCACCTACATGCTACCACAGACTAATTTTTAAAATGTATTCCTTTAATTACATTACTCTCCTTCCTAAACCTCCACCACTTCCTTCCTCACTTCCAGCTGTGAGTTTAGCACCCCTGCCTGCTAGGCTCCCAGGCTCTTCATCAGCTAGGCACAAGCGCCAGGGTCAGCAGTAAACTTTTCCACCCAGCTCTGCCACTCACCCGCTGAGGGGCAGGGACAGTCACTCTTGCCTTCGAGGATTCTGTGACATGCAGTGCCAAGAACCGACCCTGAATGATGATAAATACTGTAAGAGCCATGAACCTCTTCCCACCCAACCTGCTTCTCGATGAGGTTAAAAGCAGTCGAGTTGTTGGCAGTGCGGCAAGGCAGGCAGACACTTGTGTCACGTGCTTGATGAGTTCCAACGCGAAATGGAACAGTCATCGAGGGTTCTGAAGCCAGCCGAGTCTCACAGATGCCAAGCTCCGTGTTGAGACTGTGGCTGCGGGCGGCTGACATGTGGCGCCTGCGGAGGTGAGATACTGTGAATGTATATTTGGATTCCATCTCTGTTTTCAGCATGCAACTCCTCACACCTTAGGAATCTCCCTGAAATGGTATCTCTTCAGTATACAAAGGGATTGGCTGATGTAGCTGTGGGAGGCACCTTCTCCCCAGAAGGGAAAAGGCAGGACTGGGGGTGGGGCTTCAACTCCCCCACCCCAAGCTCCAGGGTCCCTAGCTGCAGGTGGCACCAATAACCTGTGACTGAGGATTGAGTGAATCTTGCCCACGCGATGAATCCTCCATTCAGACCTGAAGGGACAGGGCTGGAGCGCTTCCCGATAGCTGACCATGTGGGAATCCTGGAGGGGCCTGCAGCTCATCATCCAGATCCAGTAATAAATCGGGAAATGCATCTCCCTGAGTGCCAGTGTGGTGGTCCGCTTCCCGAGTATGAAGGAGCCAGAGAAAATAATTTGGAAAGAAAAAAATTCTTTATTAAAGCACGGGCCTGGCGACACAGCCTCCAGTAGCCAATATGGAAGACTGCGCGCCTAACAGCTAAAGGGCAGGATTTTTATCCTGTAAAATCGTAAACAGCTGCTGGTCTCACAATGCAGAGGGGGTTAGGGGTTTGCAGTGTACTACAGAACAGGAACATGGCAGTTACATTTCTTGGGAATAGCAAGGTTCAGGTAAGAGGTGGGCTAACAAGCAAGTTTAGTTTAGGCAAACAGCCTTTGGGGGAAGGCACATCCTGCAAACAAGCAAGTTACCCTGCAAACAAGCAAGTTTAGATTAGGAAGACATCCTGTTCTGCTCTTAGAGTTACCTTTGATCTTTCTCTTGCCTCTGAGGAGACTTATGAGAGTTTTTTTTTTATATGTATAGGTTACAACACCAGGAGCTGCTTGAGCAAGTTAAACCTAAGGGAAGGGTTGAAGGAACCCCAAATTATACCTAGGGAAGCACATGCAGAAGGTACTGGGGCTTGCAGTTGGCATCTCAAGGGTGCACAGTACTGGGCCTGTGTTTCTGTCCTGTGGAGCTGGCGCTATCTCCGGGTGGGTGGTGCCCTCACATCTGGTATCAGAAGACCACTGAGTGTATTGGGAGGAACTGAGGCTTGATTTATCCACTCTGGAGGTCCTTGGTGACCAAGACTCTGATCCGGATTGAGTTGCTCTCCTCCTAATCCCAAGCTCAGCTGGATGGGGTGCACGGTAGGTGCCCCAGATGTCATGAGCCCCGGAGCAATGCAGCATGAGGTCTGCAAAGCCACAGACCATGCCACGCAAGTTGTCTCAATCAGAGGGGCTAAGCTTAGATACACCCTGTGTGTCCCAAAATACAGCAAATATTTAAACTTTAAAATGATTATGTTACCACACTACCCTTAACCTCAAAATATGACCCCTTCGCACCAAACTTTCCCATCATTCTTCCCACTTTCTGAAGCAGCTTGGGAAGTCCTCGTCCCCGAGTGTCTTTAGTTGTGCTGTCCTGGCTGCCTTGGTGACCTGCATCCATCTTAGATGTTTGCTTTTCCTGGTCATTTCGAGTTTGGGGAAGGGCTGGAAGTGGCAGGGTGCAGATCCAGTGAATAAGGTGGGTGAGGACACAGCCTTGTGCTTTTATGAGCTGCAGCATTCACCACACTTTTTACCTTACTGAGGAAAGACACTGAGAAAAGAGGATGCCAGAGCTGCTGCAGAAAGTGGCAAGGACAGGATGAGTGTGTCTGAGGTGAGAGGGAGGATTTTGAGGGCAGTTAATGGCGTTAAGTTTTTTTGTAAAGAGCAAAGAAACAAAAATTGAGACGCAAATAATCAAAAGCCAAACAATAGAGGCAAAATGAAGACAACAAAAAGAATAACAATGTAGGATTTCCAAACAAGATGATAGGAGTTTAATAATGGTTGTTACATTGCATGTTGTTATCTTCAAAATAGCTGCTCAGTTTACCAGATACAGGCATGCAAGACTGCTCACACAACATAATTTTGCTGGCAATGTGTCTTTCAGCGTAGTATGTTTCTAAAATTTGAGTACACACCATAGGTTGTGATCAGCCTTCATAAATTCCCATTTATGGGAAACACAGAGGTGACAACCACCTGATACATAGCTGGGTTCATCCTGCTGGAGAGGGGGCCACACCTGCCATGCAGGGGTCTCAGTGCAGGCTCACACCTGTGAAATTTCTTAGACACAAACCGAAACCTGTGGTTGTACTTCCTGACATCCTCCTCCCCTTCCTCTTTTACTGACTTCAGACCTGCACCCGAGTCCCACAGCATCTTGTCACTCTCCTCCCTCCCATTCGGAATTCAGAGGTTTCCTCTGGTGAAACATTGGCACTCTCACCCCATCTTGGCATCTGCTTCTCGGGGGACTTGAACTAAATCAAGTGATACTGGGATTTGTTTGAGAACACAGACAGCAAGATGCCGTGGGAGGACTGGTCATTCATCTTCCCCAGAGACAAAGATCATGCTGTGAGTTTCATGAGATGAAGGGCAGTCTCTGGCCTGACTGCTAAAGATTTTGCTGGCATTGCCTGGGGTACAGTGCCAGGAAAGAGCACCCTTGCTGGTGGAATTGTTCCCAAGCTACAGGGGTGGCAAAGACCACAGACCTGGCTGGTTGCTGCTGAGCTCCCTGCTGCTCTGCGGAGGGATCAGGAGGACCAAGGACCATTTGCAAGCTCAGTGTGAGAGGCAGAAGTTCTCTTTGGTGGCTTCCAAAGAGCCCTTATCTCCTGCAGTGGAGTAGACACAGCTGTGCCCCAGACGGAGCCCTGATACTGAGTCAGCCAGCTCTGAAATATTTAAGCATCCAGCCCGTGTCTGTGTGCAGGGGGCTGAGTCAGTGCATGATTCTGTGCCTCTTCTCTCAAGAGAGCCCATCCATCATGACTGCCCTTCGTATCTCCACGTCCAGGGATATCACATGGGCAGCTTGAGTTCAACCAGGTTGAGATATTGGCCCCAGTCAATACTGAGAAGAGTGGGATTTTCTGGTACTCATTTCCAGAGAGCTGATGGTTAAACACTCACCCACCCACCACTACTCAGGGCCCTGGCTGGGGAAGCCTAGGACCCTGGGGTAGGCTGGGGAAGCCGGACATGCACATTCATAGTGCAGACGATGCTGGCTCTGCAGCCCTGCTTCTATCCCTGTGAGGAGCGAAGAGCCAGGCTGCCCGTGCCCAACACACCGCAGGGGAGGAGGGTCCTGGGCAGAGCAGCAGCTGCCACTCCCCCTGCTCCTCTGCTGCTGGACCATACTGAGGGCTCAGCCTGGCACATGGTGGCCAGAAGGGGAAGAGTGCTATCCATGAGGGAGCTGCAGTAAAGACTCAGTGCTTGCTGACAGGGCCCAGGGGCTGCCTGGCACTGGATTTGAGGGAGCTTGATCAAGGGGAAAAGAGGGGAAGACCAGATGAGCAAAAATCAATTGATTCGAGGTTGCTTTCTAGGAGCCCAGGATTTAACTCCCTGGCAAGGGCCCCAAGGAAGACTCAGAGAAGTCAAAGTATGTCTCATGAGATGCTTGAGATACAATTATGCTAAAAATACCTGTTGCTTATGTACCATTCAAGTGCATCTGTATGTTCTTATTTGCTAAACCCTAATTGCAAGGATGGGCAGACTTGCCTAAGGAGGTTTTCAGAAGCCGGAGAAAAGTGCCGACCAGCACAGAGAGATGGAAATGCCTGAGATGCCTTCCCTGGAGGCAGGAGAAGGAACCACAAGGTTGAGTAACTTGGATACCTTGGCCCAGCGTACCCTGTGGCAAGTTAGAAGTGCCCTTGGGAGGGTTCCAGGAAGCCAGCGCCTGGGGAGAGACCAGCTGCAATGAAGGGGAAATGTGAGCAGGAAAGTTTAGAGAAAGGATATGGAATGTGCTGAGTCCTGAGCGAGAGTTCCAGAAAGCTCAGGAAAGTTCTGGAAGGAGGAGGATTGGAAGGGAGCTGACCTGGCGAGAGGAAGGCACTGGGTGAAGCAGGAGAAAACATGGCCAGCAGGGTAGGGGTGCTTGACTGTGACTGCTACTTGGGGGAGGCTGGAAGGAAGGCCTGAGGTGAGGTGAGGGGGTGCGCACTGCTCTCGCCTGTGGTGATTTTATAGCTGCCTTTTGCAGCAATGAGCAGAGAGCTGGAAGCCCAGCCTTATGACTCGCATCTCCGCTACCGTAGATAGCGCTGCGATGCACACTGGAGCAATAACATTTCTTTGAGATCTTTGTTTCATTTCTTTGGAATAAATACCCAAAAGCAGAACTGCTGGCATACATGGTAGGTATATATTTTTAATTTTTTTTTTGAGGATTTGCCATCTTTTTTTCTATAATTATATGATTTTGCATTCTTATCAATAATTTCTCCACATCTTTCTAAGCAGAGGTCTGCTGCATGACATGGTCCCTACAAAGAATGACTCTGAAATGGAAGCTTAAAATTTGGTTAGAAGTGCAGATCTCAAGGAAAGTGTTCTTACCACAGTAAAATTAACTTTAAAAATTCACTTTGACTGTTTAACCGAGAACAGGTGAAGGAGTGATGAAAAAGAGGAGAAATCACCTAACAGTCTATTGCACTGTGTAACTTCAAAAAAAAAAATTGGCTGTGACCCAGATGGTGAGAGCTCCAGTGATGACAAATGTGAGGATCTGGAGACGTAGTGTGGAAATAGACAGTTGTACCTCGAAATGGATTGTGACTATGAAATAGTGTGTCCTGCCAGCCCGGAAGATGGGGCTGCCATCAGCAGATGGGAGATGGGAAGGCTGCTGGAGGTTTGCAGGAAGGTCCGGAGCTCAGAGTGGGACAGAGGTTTAAGAAGGCCAGTCAGCATTTCCCACGCCAGGAGAGCCCAAGGGTGTGTGTGTGTGTGTGTGTGTGTGTGTGTGTGTGTGTGTGTGTGGGTGCACCCTGGGGGTGGGTACTGGCTTTTGGGTGGGGCCATGTGGGTGAGCAACACTCAAGAAAGAGTGAGTGTCCCTCAAGATGAGAAGAAAACCTGGCAGTAAGTCCTGGGGAGGGCCCTGGCCAGTTGCACTGGTTTGCGGTGGGGGATTCTAGGGTAGGGCTTTTTGTGCTTTAAAACTGGAAAAGTACTGAGCAAACATAGACAGACCAGTTACCCAAATTCCAGAGCATCTCTGTGATTCCAGGTGGCTTCCCTAGACCCAACAGTGAGCTGGGGCAGCTGTTGACTTGGTCTCTTTAAAATGATTAATTTTGTTTTATGTGAATTTCATGTTCATAAACTAAAGGGTGTGTTCGTGTGTGTTTTCGTGTGTGTGTGTGTGTGTGTGTGTGTGTGTGTGGAGAGAGAGAGAGAGAGAGAGAGAGAAGAAAGAATGAAAATAGAGAGAGATGAAAGCAATGAAGCCGGAAGGCAGAAAACTTTTGAGAGCATTCTGCTGTGGATGAAAGCAAAGAGATGGGTGTGCAGGGAGTAGGAGCTGTGGATTCAACTGAAACTTTTGTTTCAGATGGAGGAAAGCCGCGTCTCTCCACGCAGATGGGAACGACCCGCGGGAGAGCTGACGGCCTTAGGAGTGGGGAGAAGGCAGAGCAGGGAATGCACTTGTGAGCAGATGGCCGGGGTTGTCTGTCTGGAGACTCAGCCCTAAAAAATACTCCAAAGGACACCACCTGGGATAAGCAGCAGAATTAACTGGACTTAACCTACACTGCGCAACAAGCAAAAATAATAAACATTATGAACTCTAGCAAAGAGTGAAGACTGGTAGTGCTGTCCCTGCATTCCCGGGTCCCACTGGACCCTCAGCCAACCTGTGCCTCCCAGCCCTCTGGGCCCCACAGATTTTATTTGTCTCCTTCTCTCACTCAGCCTTCTGCAACAGCATGGCCACCATCCTTTAGTCCAGACTGTTCGGCCTCCGATTTGAGCCTTTTCAGTGTAAGTCGTCAGACACTTTCGGTTCCAGTTAGACATAAGTCCCATCACCAGGGTTTCCATTTGCTCGGCCTTTTACACACTGTGATTTACAAATCAGGAAGAGCTTGAGATGTAACTTTATCTAAATGCGATTGTTTTCTGTAAGGACGCTCTGCAGAAGCTCTGTGTCCACTGGGTGATTTCTGGGACTCACTCCTGCAGTCCTCAGTCACTCTGGGCACTGGGTGGGCTTCAGCTCTCTGGAGTCACAGGGGTGTCATCCTCTGGCTCGGTGGCCTCTTTGAGATTTCTCAGGCAAAATGTCTCAGATGATCTTCACCCATTTTTCCTACATTATCTCTCTAGCACATGTCTTGACTCAGAATTAGATTTTAAAAATTCTGTTTTTATATTCATGAGAATTTGCAGCTGTAAGCCTTTACATGAATGTTTAGTCCATAGAGTCCCTAAAGAGCTTAACCTGGACTAGATCGTACTTCTCTTTCTCGTTTTCTTTCTTTCTTTCTTTGTTTCTTTCTCTCTCTCTCTCTCTCTCTCTCTCTCTCTCTCTCTCTCTCTCTTTCTTTTCTGTGTCAAGGATCCAACTTAGGGCCTGGTGCCTGCTAAGTACAGCGGCCTGAACTCCACTGCAGAGCTATGCCATAACCCTGGCCACTGGTGTTTTCCAAGGTGACCCCTGGGCGTGCTTTTCTCTGTGGACCAAAGAGGTGTTGAATTTCTGCTATCATGTTTTTGTAGAATTCTACATGATTTTAATTTTTTCTCAGGCATTCTTATAATTTTTCTAATTTAATTTTTTCTTATAATTCTTCTAATTTAATTTTTTCTATGATCAACAGTTTTGATTTTTAATTTAAACTAAATTTATTTTAACTGACACAAAAAAGACATGCAATTATACACATAGATGGAGTTCCATGTGATGACTGTGATATATATGTGCATCATGTTCTCAAACATAAACATCCAAAATCCTTTCTGGTTATGTCTTATTGGAAGGCATTGGGTTTTCATCATAGCCCAGTGATCCCAAGCTACTTACTGTGATGCTGCTCATTTGAAGCCAAAAATATCATCAGTTTTTCCTCCATCATTATATCACCTATTTAGCAATACAAGTAATTCAGGAAGTGCTTTCCAACTGTGATAGGAGAGTTCTTCATGCAGATGGAAAATCTAAGTCTAGAGTTCACATTTTAACAATATAGTATGGTCATAATTATGCCTTTTTGTTTTTAAATTTTTTATAATTTGTATTTTAAAGAGAATAAAGCAAAATAAAACAGAATAAAGGCAATCAAAATAAAACAGTGTAAGTGATACAAGATTTCAATACAATATAGTAGGAAATTCACAATGACTTCCATAATGCCTTTTGTCTTCAAAATAGCTTCCCATACAATCATGGTAAAATCAAACAAAACAGAACAGGATAGAGCCAATAAAAACAAAACAATGAATGCAATAAAGCAAGATAATAGTAATCCAAAATACTACCATAATATATCTTTAAAAAAATTTTTTATTTAAGGAGAAAAAGAAAAAAAAACAGAAAAAAGGTACAAGTCATACAGAATTTCAGAAAAAATAAACAGTAGGAAATCACTAATTAATAGATTACATATTGTCATCTCAGAAATTGTTGTTCAAGTTACAAAATTAAAGCATATAGAGCGCACATTCAAACAGTGAGACTGCAAACAGTTCTGTTCAATGATCCAACAAAAACTCAATAATATCATTATCAGTCTTATACACTTAAATATACATGCAGTTATATCCTTTAGAGCACTTTCTTTTCCTCTCTTTTGTACAATGACAATTACACATTTTGGGTTTTATTACTCCCACAGTTCTTATTACTTTTTTTGAAGAGAGTAAAACCAAATGTGACATAACAAAACAGAGTCAGTCAAATCAAAAGGATGGACATAATATATAATGTAAAAACAAAATACAAGATCTGATCAACAATGGTTACCATAATGCCTCTTGCTATCTTAAAAAGAATTGCCTATATCATCAGTTGTAATAAAATTGAACAAAACAGTAAAGAACAAAACCAATAAAGCCAAAACATTGGAGACATTACAGGACTTCAAAAGAAGATAATAGTCAAACCAGAATGGGAATCATAATGAATCTTATTGTCTTCACAGTTGTTGCCTATACTTTCAAACTTGGTATTATCAAGCAAAACAGAATAGAGGAAAATCAGTCAAAACAAGATGGTGAGAGCAATACAGGGTTTCAAATCAAGTTAATAGGAAATCAAAGTGGGTTACTATAATACATCCTGCTTTTTAATTTTTCCCTTAATTAAAAGGATAAAAATAAAAAAAGTAAATAGTAAAAAAAGGAGATTGAGATAAAAGAGGACATAACAACGAAACAGCACAGGTCAAAACATAACCATTTAAGCAAAATAGTGTTTCACCACCAGATATCCTGACATAAAAGTAGTTACCATAGTGTCTATTTCCTTGAAATCTTTGAGTATAACTTCGTATACTGTAGCATCAAACACATCAAGACAATGTAAAACCATTCAAGAGAATGACAGTATTACAGGGTATTTAGAGCCAACTAACAGAAAATGAACAACTGTTTCTGTATAATCTCCCTGTCTATAAAAGTTTTTGTTTATATTATCACATATAGTAAAATCCAGTAAGGTACAACATGTTAAGACCGATGGAGACAGAAGAACAAAAGATTGATGGGACTTCAAAACAAGATAATATTAAATCAGCACTAGCTATTATGATATCTTGTTTTCTCCAAAATAGCTGTTCATACCATGCAACCTTCTCTGCCTCATTTCTGTTGAGCTCTTTTTCTGTCATTGGTTATCAGTTTGTCTTCTTCATTTTGCTTTCTGCTGCATTCATTGTGGCCTCACTGTCACTGTTTCTGGAATCTTGGTATTTTTCTTTTTTTAGAATGTCCTGCAGTATTCTCTGTAGAGTTGAATTTGTGGTTGCAAATTCCCCTAGTTCCTCTTTATCCTGGAAGCACTTTGTTTTCCCATCAATTTCTAGGGACAGTTGTGCATGATATATCAATCTTTGCTGGAGGTTATTATCTTTCAAAGCTTGAATTATTTCCTCCCACGCTCTTTGTGATTTGATGGTTTGTGCCGAGAAGTCTGTTGCAATTTTAATGGGTGTTCCCTTGTAAGTGATCTGTTTCTTGTCTCTGAAGGCTTTTAATATTCTTTTCTTATATTGGATTTCTGGAATTTTGATTATTGTATGCCTGGGTGTTCTGTTTGGGTTGTAGGTGGCTAGGGTCTTGTATGCCTCATACATCTGAGTATCTTTACCTTTTGCTAAATTAGGGAAATTCTCCTGGGTTATTTCTGTGAATAGCCTTTGTAGTTCATTTGTTTGTGTCCCTACTTCTTCTTTTACGTTCTTAATTCTTAAGTTATAGATCCTCTTATCATCTTCAAGCCTTTGTATTATTGCTGTTTGTTTTCTTGTTATTTTTAAGAAGTTTTTCATTTCATGCTCCCACATTACAAATCTGTCCCCCAGTTTAGATAATCTATCCTTAGTTTCTTTCAAGCTGTTATGCCAGCTTTCAATAGGATTTTTAGTTTCCTGGTAATCTCTTTGAACATGCTTCACATACTCTATGTTTTCTATATTTTCTCCATCAAATAATTCTCCCCCTTTTTTTCTGTTCTTCCATTCCACCATCTGCTTTTTCTTGGGCAGTGCTTAGCATTTCTCTAACTATTCTACTTATAACTTGCTTTAGGTTGTTAAAAACTTTTGAACTAGTCTATGAGGCTCTGGAGATATCATTTTATGTCTATTGGTGCCTTGTTTTCTATCCTCATTCTCCTTTGCATTTACCTTTCCTGGAGCAGTGTTCTCAGGATTGGGGGCCAAGAACCTTTTCTTGTTGCTCCCTTTCCCCATACTTTTTGTTCCTCCCATACAAGTATATAGAGGAGGCCCAATTTCTTTCTTTGTGGGTTACAGTTTGTTTGAATTGCACCGGCTAGGTGTTCCCGCCCACTGCAGTGTACTAGGGAGACCCAGACCTGGGCAGCCTCTGCTGAGCCCACCCCTCCAGGTCAACCTAGTGAAGGCTTCACTGCTAGGATCACAGCCAGGCGCTGGGACCTGGTTTGGGCTAGCCTACTGGGTCTTAGTCTGCAGCATCACCCAGGCCAGGCGCTCCCCACCAATCCTGCTTGAGAGGGGAATATGTGACTAAAGTCACTGCAGCATCCTGTTCCAGCTAATCTTGCCAGTCCCAGAATGTCCTCTGTTGGAGCCTCCTAGTCTATGGAAGGGTCTCCATTCCTCTCACTCACCGCAAGTCAATGCAGGTCTCCCCGCCAGTCCTGCTCTCAACTCCATTCACCAATTTCTGCTATCAGAGCTTTCACGTCTCTGTCCCTGTTGGGCCAATTCAGACGCAGCAGCAGCCACAGGAAATTCAATTCGCGTGGGTTCCAGATTCAGCATTGAGATTTTATCTGTTCCAGTTATAGCACCAGGATTGCATATCCAGTTGGTTTCTTTTAGCTTAGTTCGTTCTTGGGTCAGCAGGGTACATCTCCCCTTACTTAGGACTCCTGACACTGCACCATTCCTGGATTCTAAGCTGGTTATCTCAGAGAGCCTCCATAGCTTCTGTTATCTATCTGCCATGTTCCCCACGAAGTTCCCACCATAATATATCTTATTATCTTTGAAATAGCTGCCCATGCCATCAGCTATAACAAAATAAAACAAGGCAAAACAGAATAAAACCAAACCAAACAATGAAAATGATCTAGGACTTTAAAACAAGATAATAGAAATTAACAACGAAGGAGATTCCCCCATAGATGCTACACAGCACGTGGTTATCCTCTAAACAGGTGATCAGACTACCCGCTTTAGGCCTACGAGGTTAGTGAAACACTAAACACCATAAGCATTAAGTGATTTTTTACTTCAATAGCTGTCATCTCAGCCTGTGCTTCTCTGGATCATCCAGATGCTTATGGGGCATGGGAGGATGGGGGGAAACTGAGTTTTCTTGTCTCCCAGCCCATGTGCCAGAAGAGCCTGGCTTCTTGTTCTCCTCCTCATGGGCCATCTGGACTTTTTATTTTATATCTATTTCAAAAAGTATTTTGTGTTCCTGATTTTAACAAAAGAGAGTTTACTGATTCAATTCTAATAGACATCTGGATGTGCTTTTGTTTAATTAGTTTTGTTATTAATATTTTTTCAATAAAAAACATTTTTACTCACCTTTATAAGAAAATCTCATGTGATTCTATGAGTACAGAGATTAGTTCTGATTACACTGTGAAGATCCAATACAATCATAAGACTAATTAGAAAAATAATTAACAAGCATTATTAACTCCACATGAAAGACAGATGCAAATAACTGGGTTTCTACTGTGGCTAAAATCTAGGATTCCTTTATCACTGATTATATTTCCTGATCTCATTACATAAACCAAAAGTAAATGTAAACATTGACTCCTACTATAAGAGGATTTGTTCCTCTGATGTGGGCAACTATAAGTGGACAGTCTAGTAATCCAGTGATCGTTCCATATCCAGACCACCCATATCTAGATCATCCATGTCTAGACCATGCATATCTATCTAGACTATTTATCTTGATCATATCTCCATCATCTATATTCATTTAGTTGATGATGTTCAACATCACCTACCCATCCATCCACCCACCCATTCATCTATCCATCCATCCACCCATTCATCCACCCATTCATCCATCCATTCACCCATCCACCTCTTCATCTATCCATCCACCCACTCATCCATCCATCCACCCATTCATCAATCCACCCATCTAACCATCAATTTTAGGTTTTATTTAGCTGTAGATCAAATCATTCTATTTTGCTCATAAAGCTTCTCATATGACACAGAAAAGAACTAAATTCATCCCAAAGTTACACGCCCTAAGCTCTTCTCCATGCAGTAAGATCTAAGATACAGTGATCGTGAAATTGAGCTCATCTCAGCCCCATTCAATCATTCTGCTGGGTGGCACACAGCTCTTCAGTCCCCACAAAATTGGCTCTGAAACTCTTCATTTCTCTTTGATCATTCTTCATCTTTTTTTTAAAAGTCCATTTTGACCTTAGGATAGCTTGTTTTTTATTCTCTTGTCTACATAATTAAAAGAATTCAACAGATTTGTCTCTACTGGTGTGTTTTGAATGTCCTCTTAAAAACTTGTGGCAGAATTTAACTATCATTGGAACAGTATTAAAAGATGGAACCTGGAAGGGGTGGTTGGGATCACAGGGGCTCTGCCCTCTGGAAAGGATCAATGAGAAGGGTCGGGTATTATGGTAAGTTACTGCCCTTGCTAATAGGGCGAGGTTGCCTCGGCATCCTCTCTTTGTGTAGCCCATCCTTGTTGGGGGTTTAACCATATCATGGAGCACGGAGACTTTTGCCTGATGCTAGGGCTGTGCTTGTGAACTTCCAACCCGGAACTGTGAACCACACAGCTTCTGTTGTTATGAATTGCCATCTGGGGAATTGTTACAGCTGCAGAAAAACGAGTGAGTTGTCTACCTTTTTAGGTCTCGGCCTTTTGATGGTCCAGATGTAAATCTAACTGCTGTATTGATGGATAAAATGGCAGTAGCTTCAGTGGGATGGGTGGAATTTCTACCTCTCATGAGAGTATGAGAACCAACAGCCTGAGAAGACCTGCAGTTTCTGTGTTGGGGACCTATATTTTTTGCTTGTTCTGTTGTCTTCAGTGCATGGCTTCCTGCTTATGGTCAGTGCTCCTCATTTCCATCTGCTTTCCAGAAGCAGGGTTGGAGGGGGGAAATGGAGCACACCTGCCTGACTCTGGGACGTATAATGCAGAAGGTGTGTGCAATGTTTGGGTCTGAGTTTCACTGGCTGGAGTCTAGCTGCAAGGCCACATTCAGCTACAAGAGAGCTAGGAAACAGCCCACAGCTGACCAGCTGTCCGGCTGTCCTCTCGGCTTAAACTTGGGGACAGGAATGGATAACAGGAGACCTAGTAGTCCTAGCTATAGATTCCACTTCCTGCTCTCCCTGGTAAGTATTTGCTGTGGTTTGCAGGCAGGTGGCACCTCACCTTCCAAAGTCCATGTGTCAAAGGCATGGGCCCAGGGTGGCTTTTGGGAGGTTCTATAAACCTTTAGCAGAAGGCAAGGTGCTTAGGTTAATTAGAGTGTGTCCCCAAGAAGAACACATTTCCCATTTGCTCCTTGGCCCTTGTCATGAGTGATTTGTTGCCCTCACACTCCTGCTGTGAGGTACGGCCCTCACCAGAGCAGAAAACAACAGGGCCACCCGATCTTGGCCTGGACCTCTAGAACCATGAGCCAAAATGAATCTTTTGTTCTTATGAGTGATTTTTCTCAGATATTTCATTGTAGTAAGGGAAAACTGACCCATAATCCTTCCCCCAGGATTTTTTCTGTGAACAGATGATTCCATGATAAGCTTCTTTTAAGCCCAGCTCTGGGCACTTTCTAGGCCTGTGTATCACTCTCACACACAACTTGAGACAGGGACAGCCACAGCCAGCAGGTACAGCCCGACACAGAATGCTGCAGTGGGTCTCCAATGTCAGGGCACAGTCTCTTCATGCATAGCATCCTAACACGCACTGATATTTCAGACATTCTGATGCAGCTTGGGGATCAATGTGTGACCGTGTTGCTGGTGGGAATGCAGCCAGGCAAACATCCTGTGGCAAACTTGCCAAGAGGATTGTCATGACCCTTAGTGGCCAAGAGAACAGATAAAGAGATTGAGACCTTACCAAGTGGCTGAGATGGAGCTTGTTGGGGTCATGGAACAGAAATGCACACACTTGTCCAGGGTCTAATTGATTCAGGGACCTGCTGCCACTTGGAGGCTGCTGAGCGCAGGCGGACGGCTGCCAACTTCATTTTCGCTTGAGCAGGAATGTCTGCTGCTTCAGAAAAGTTACAAAACCCTTTCACGAGGTCAACTAATTCCAAAAATGTTCGGGCTTCACTTAGTAGTAAAGCTTGGACAGTTCCCAAAAATGTAGGGACAACAAGCTACAGGCCTTTTAATAAAACTGGATGTAGCCCAAACACAAGCTTTAATTCTCAGCCCACATCACTAGGCTGTAATCAACATTTGATTAGTGTCTCCAGGGTCTTTCTTGGGGATCTCAGTATGGCGACTGTTTTTTCCTTCTTAGTGACGTCTTGATGTATCCTGAGGAAGGAGGGCAGCTGGATGTAGGCCCATGCAGGGTCCTATGGAGGACCCTGCATGGATCAACCTTCCATACATTGAAGAACTTCAGAACCCACCATGGACACCAGGAAGTCCTCATGCTACTTGGGACCAGGTTCCAATCCAGGCTCAGGGGCGGTCATCGTCTTTAGGAGCTGCTGTCATCATCCTAACTCTCTGCCCACTCTACCACGAAAGGCTTCTTAAAGCAACCACGTTATGGATAACTCCAGTATTCTATCACTCAATTTAAAAGATCACAGTCCAGGTGGCACACACTGCAGTCCCAGCAACATGGCAGAGTGAGGAGGGAGGGCCGCTTGAGTCCAGGAGTTTGAGACCAGCCTGGGAAACATGGTGAGACCCCATCTCAGCAAAAAATAAAACAATCCAGTATTGTGTGTGTAGAATGAGCCAGACTTTTTTAAATGACTAGATCAGCAACTGCGATAAAACCCAAAATGAAGCATTCCCAGTGTTACCAACTAAAGAAGGATTTAACTTGAAAGTGAGGAAAATACATTAAAGAACATGTAGGTTGAATATAATTTATTGTATTAGCTAATTTCAGCTTGGGAATAGCTGGAAGTATTTGATTTGGGATCAAAAAAGCTCATATGATCTATTTAGAATAAAGATAGTAATAAAAAGATGAAGATAAAGAATGCAGTCACAAGAAACAGATAACAATTATAGCTAAGAGCCTCCAACTTGATTTGAAAGGAAACCAAAGAGCAGTCTAATGAAAATGGATCGTGTGTTTGTTTTTGTTGTCAGTTTGCATAATGAGCCTGCCTGTTCCCACTATATCTTTTTATCCCTAGCAAACAATTAGGGAAATGAGCTATTTAGGCATGAGAACAGTAATCCGTTTAAACTGTAAATGTGTTTTAATAAATAAAGGTAATAAATGCAACCCACAAAATGTTTGGAAGAGAAAAATAAAATTCTCATCCTAATATCATTACCATAGACCATGGAATATTTCTTAAGTTTTAATTTTTTATTAGTACGCTTCTGTGGTCCCTAATAATCCCATTCGACTTGGGAGCCTGGACAGAAGTCTTCCTCCCAACCCCCACCTCTCAGGCCCTTTGCATTTGCAAAAGATCTATTTGCTTCCTATCACGTGTGGTATTTAAGCTGATGCTTCTGGTTTATTTCATTTCTTTATGGTCTCAAGGTGAATGGTTTAATCTTGGTAGCTTTCTGTCTCTTAAATGAATGTGCACTTTATTACAGTATGCATTCCTACAACAGTGAGGGAGACGAACTGTCAATAGCCCTATCCTCCAGAAGCTACCACCAGTAGCTACCACCATTATCCACCCAATGAATCCGCCCAATGAGACAGTAGCTGGTCCATTAGATTCAAAGCTGGCGGGGACCATGTGGAGAAGAAGGCCGGGTGGGCAGTGGAGGGTGAGTGGCTGCTGTGTACCTGCCACAGAATGGCCAGGGGGAGCCTGCTAGGACACACTCCAGGCCAACACAGGAAGAGATGAGAGTCCCTGCGGACTAGGGTCTGTTTAGGTTAGGAGCCAGACATATTAAGGCCCCAGCAATGCTGCCAGGCATCCCGAGCACCTCCCGTGACACATGGGCTAGCTGGGGTCCTCTTGAGTGCCAGGACCCCACAATGGTGGCCACCTCACCTGCCTGCTCTGTGGTCAGGCTGTCCCAGTGACCACAAGCGCTGTCCTCCTATACCACTGCATTCCTTCCACTCTGCTGCTCCAGCGGTGTGCATTCTTCATTTAGGACACCATTTTTATTAAGATTGTGTCTCCACTATGGAGTTTTCTCATGCAAGGAAACTAAATATATTGTAGTACAGCCCATGTTTGCAGCGCCTACTGACTGTGCCCATCACGCGGAGCCGGTACATGTACATAGCACATCTTAATTCTTCTTACATCCCTTCCCTCCCCATCGTCCTAGCTTTTTAAAATTTGGGCATTGCTGATATATAGGAACACTATTCCCTTAGTATGCTCACCTTGGATGTATGCAATTACTTTATGGAATTTTAAAATTTTTATACATTTTTAGTTGTTTCTTTTTGCCATTTCTAAGCTTAAAATGATGCCATCTACAAGGTGTGGTCATTTCATCTTTTTCTCTCTGTACGTAAGCATGTTTCATGCCTCCTTGTAATTGTCTCTAAATGTCAAATAACCATTATAGTATCCAGACACCTGTCCCTGCCCCACTGCTGAAGCAGTGTGACCGAGGGAGGACAGAGCTGCTGTATCACTCAGAGAGTGCGGGTGCTGCTCAGTGACCAGTGTGGGGACTTGAGGAAAACAATCCTTCATTCTTCAGTTTCTGTCCCTCCACATGATCTGCAGGAATCAACCTGCCTTGTGCGGCTTATTGACAATTCCTGGGAGAGCCATGCTCTGGGGACCACGGAGAGTCCACACCATTTTTGCAGTCACTGGGCTGTGGGTTACCTGTCTTACAGTGAACACTCCAGCGTTTCCTATAATCGCTTGTGTAATGCTGCCCGGGGGAAGGAGGAAAGCTTTCCCTGAGGAGGCCCCTCTGGAGATATTTCGCTTGTTCTATGGTTGTTTAATAGGACACAAAAAGTCACTTGCTGACCTATAGATGACACGAGGGTAAGCTAGATTTATCCACCCAATGAATATTTTCCAGCCTGAGCAAAGCCCAGAGTTACACTTGCTTAAAAATAAAATACCGAGATCAGAGACTGTGGCAGCGGCCTGTGGGAACTTTCTCCCTGACTTGGGGACCAGGCTGGCTCCCCACCAGACCAGAGATCAGGCCAGATCAGAGACTGTGGCAGCAGTGGCTGGGAGCTCTGCCCAGCCTGAGGAGACACTCTTCCTGGCCTGAGGAGCAGGCCATAGTTCCCTGCTGGGTCCAGTGAGTGGGGCCATCGCAGGGTACCCCATCCCAGGTTGCTGGATCTCTCTCCCACACCTGGAACAACACTTGAAGCTCCCAAATACAGGAAAATGACAAAACGAAAGTCCAAAATGCAATCTCAAACATCCAGCCCATCCCAAGAAGCCCAGGAGCCATGTGCATAGAAGAAAACACAGGCCACATGACTGAAATACCTGAAATAATGGTAACTGAAATAAAGAAGCAAGTATGGGAAGCCTCAAAGGAATTCAAACTAGAAATATTCTCTCAGATGAAAGAAGAATTGATAAAAGAAATGAAGCAGATGCTAAACATAGCTAAAGAAGAGGCAGTTAAGAAATTGGAGGAACTAAACAAAAAGAGAGAATCCCTGGATGAACAATATAAGAAAAATAAAATACTGACTCTGTTGATGAGTGGGCAGGAATCCCTGGCCGCCTTTTCCCATGTACCTTATCCCCCGCCCCTTTCTCCTTACCTTAGACTCCAGCAACTCACTGTCGCTTCAGTTTCTGAGAGTGCTGGCCTGACAGGTAATGACAATAGGGAAACCAGCACAGAAACCATAGATAACACTTATTGGGGCCAGCACTGAGCTCGGAAGGCGTGAGCACATGTACCCATTACTGCTGAGGTCAGCACTATGGTCAGGCATAGCCTTAAGTTCACAGGATGGGACACATCCTACCCAGGACTTGAACAGGTCTTCTGTTTATCTGTCTCAGGCCACGAGCCACGCCCCAGCAGCCGCCAGCTACCAGCATCTGCCAAGGTGTTTTGCAGAAAGCAGGCAGCGCCAGTGCTGATTCAGCAGGATAGAAAGGCACTGTTTTCCAGATTAAATGTCTGCTCTCTAGATTTAGAAAATAGCACACACAAAAAAATGTGGCACAGCCAGGGGGATCACTAACAGTCAAAATTATACAGTAAGGAAACATGAGATCTGTGAGAACAAAGTAGGGCAAAGAATCTGGATAGTTGACCCAGACTTGAGTAGGCAGAAGGGGAAGGGAGCCTGCTGAGGTGTACAGGGTGCTGGGGGTTGCTACCTGGCAGTGAACCGTTTCCACCCAAAGTAAGTTTCCTGGGGAGGCATCCTGTGGCAGAAGTGACAGATGAGGTGTAGGGGCACTGATAGGGAGAACCCCTGTGACAGCTGTGACAGGGACATAAGGATTCTGGAGACTAGAGAAGAGGACATACGTTCCAGATAGTTAGTGTCATCCTGTCAAAGACTCGGAAACATGAGTGGTTCTCAAACCGAGTACCGCCTCTGTGAACTGCCCAGCTGTCGCAGGGAACTGCCCATACAATGGAGTGTGTATGCCTTCTCAGAATTCACAGTGCGCTGGGAGAAAAGAAAAAGTCAAATATCTGCTGCACCGAAAATTGCTAGCATATAGCTTGATGGTGTCTCCCCATCCTCCTTAGATGTCTGCTTGCATTGCACATCAAGGGGACAGTTCTGTCCTGCTTGGGAGAGGCAAGGAATAGCAGGAAGCCAGAGAGGGCTCTGAGACAGGCTGCTTTTATAAAGTAAAACTTTCCTGTTGCTGTGACAAAATACCCACCATTCACAATTTAAAGGGGGAGAGGTTTATCAGGCTCACAGTTTGGGGGGATTCAGTCCATGGTCAACTCACTTCAAAGCAGAAATAACATGAGGGAAGGGGCTGGTGGAGGACAATGGCTCAACTCCTAGCAACTAGGAAGCAAAGCGAGAGGAGAAGGAGCCAGGGCCAAGAATGCACCCTTCGTACCACCAGAGTCCTCTCTGACCAGGCCTCACCTCCCAACAGCACATTCGGCTATGGCTCTTCAATGGGTGAATCTACAGATGGCTCTCCTGCCCCACCCTCATGATCCAATCACCTTCCGGAAGTACTGGACCTGAACACAGGAGTCATAGCTGTTTTCCAACCAGTCAGGTCTTCTAATAATAGGTAGGGCCAGCTTGCAGCTTCTAAATCCTGCAGTTAATGTGAGAGATGCTCATCATACCTCTTTCCTAACAATGAATGATAGCCTTGATGAAATAAGTTGTTGATCTGTGTAAATTTACAGTATTTCCAATGCAATAATCTATATACAGTAGACTAAAATTATACAAAAGTTGTATTTTATACAATAATGTATACATAATAGATGACAATACAAAAAAGGTATTTTATACTTTTTGTTTAGCCCTAGATTCTATGATTATTATTTAGTATGTCATAACCAGAAACAGAATAAGTAACTCAGTACGTTAGAGTTATTTGTTCTTCTGTAAATTCTTTCTTCCTTTTTATTTTCCATTAAGATTCATTAAAACTGAGGTCTGCTTTTGACATTTTAGGAGTCTCAAACTTACTAATTCTTCACAATCTTGTCGATATTTGTAGTCCATATGTTAAGTGCATGAACGCTCACCCAAAAGCCCATGTGTGATGTAAGTTAAAGGAGAATAAGCATACATCAGGCTCATTCAGCAACTTAAATCCATTTCTAATAGGTAGGGCCAGTACTGGACCAACAGGTGTCAAACTGGTCCAAGCATCTGTTTGATTCAAGTCGCAAAAGCCTACTTCATGTCAAATATATCCCTGTTTCAGGGGAAAAAATCATGATGGGAGCACATTACACATAAACTAGATTTTCTAGGTCACCTGGATAGACAGGCAGACAGACAGACAGTGGTTTCATTTCTTTGCTTCTCAGAACATGTTAAGGCCCTTCTTGGTAATGAGGCTAAAATATAGTTAAATGTTATTGCAGTCAGGGTTTGCAAAGGGAAGCCCAAACTATAATGTCTGTGGCTGACCAATCCTTTTCACATAAATAATTTCCCTTCAGCACAAAACCCAGACTAAGGGGTGGGAAAGGAACATGAGCAACCCTTCTCTCTGTGTACCCAGGAGCACACATTTATTGTTTCAAAAATGTGAACAAAATCTTAAGAGGAGACGCTAAGAACAGTGTCCTTGTAAATCGGTGTCCTTTGAATCCAAGGATATTCCTTGTGCCGGCTACCTTGTAAAACAATGATTTTATTTTGTAGATTTAACAGCAGATTCTTACGGTAAGCTCAAGGGATTCCAGGAGCTCTGTGCACCTAGGGGACCTTTTCCTATGGGACGTCAGATACTCTGTGCGCATGCAGGCAAGCATTTATCTGAGAAAACCATTTATCTTTGGAAACATTCTCAAAGCAGACCTTGGACCTTTACTCCCCAGAGATGAAAACATGAGGCAAGATATGTCCAATCCTGTCTCTGCATTTTGCACAATGTGATGTGCTTCATGACCAAGGATTAGGGATGACCTGCAAACAGCATCACAAGTTCTGTCTTCTCCATGAACTTACAAGACCCCTTAGTCTGATGCCCTTTCTCTGTTTCCTGCATCATTAGTGGCCTAGGGGGTTGCTTTTGGATTCTTCCTAGTGTTTGTAGGAAGATAATCTTATCGATCAACTATGAAATTTTATTGCTGAATCTTTTTAAAAAGTAGAATTTAGAAGATAAAAATTGGCTTCATTGGCCCATCATGACCTTACAATAAATAAATAAATTTGCCTTGTGATTCAGATGAAAATGAAACCTGGAATTCAAGAACGTAGATTCTAAAGTCAGAGAGTATGGTTCAAGTGTGCCCCTAGAGTCACTGATTGTGTAAACACTCACCCTTTCTAGGCCCAGGTGTGTGTTAGAAATAAAAAAGCTTTAGACCCTCTATTGGCAAGCAGCTTATCCTTCATGGCTGTGGTTACAAACCACCCCAAATTAAGTGCATAGAAGACAGACGTTTGTTCTCCTTCAGTTCTGGAGGCCGGGTGTCTAGGACAGAGCCCAGCTATGGGCAGGGCTGTGGTCCTCTGGAGCCCTCAGGAGCTGCTGGCATCCCAGGCTCTGCCTCTGCGCTCACACTGCCCACCTCTCTTTTGCCCATGTTCCGCCTCCCTCTGCCCACTCTCTTGAGGATGCTTGAGGTTGCATTAGAGCCCCGTGGTCAGACAGAACCATTTCCCATCGCCAGCTCCTTAGCTCAGTCTCTCAGCCCACAGGTGAGGTTGACATCCCAGAGCAGCCCCCACCATGGCTCCGTGCCTCCTGCAAACCCTTGCATCAGAACCATCTCTTCTCTGGACTCACCACATTCCTCCTGGCGCTGCCTTTGACCTGCCCATGGCATAGTTGCGGGAGCTCAGGGGACCTGCCCATGGCATAGTTGCGGGAGCTCAGGGGTCCTCAATGCCAGGGCAGCCCAGTGGCAGGCTCCCTGTCCTCCCTGCATGCTGCTTTCACGCTTGCCCTCAGGATAGATCTGGGCTACATGTGCACTTGTCTTTTAGCCTCCTAAAAACTAGGATCCCAAAGTCTCCATTTGTTGGAGTTCAAAAGCCCTACAACTGGCACCAAAGAGGAAGACCCAGAGAGTATAAGAAATACCCCAAAGGGAGTAATCGGGACAAATATACCTGGCACGTGTTTGCTTTTTGATATGGGATAGCTCCAGGCACCTTTCTAGCAGAGTTGACCTTGTTTTTCTCATACATAGAAGGGTTAGTATTATTTCTTCTAGATTGAGCTGTTTGATGTATTCACCCACTTTCCAAAATAGTCAACAGTGCAGCTCTGAAGACAAGGAGGGGCTGTGTGTTACAGTATCATTATTCCTGGAAGAATTGCGAGCATGTCAGTAATATAATGCGGGGAGTATAAATTGCTAGAGAGAGAAACATCTGACTGAGGATTTCACATGCATCTTCATCAAGAATGTTGGGTCTTCATTTGCTTTGTTTGTTGTCTTTACCTGGCTTTGGTATCAGGGTGATACCTGGAATGCATCTGGAAGACTTTCTTCCTCCTAAATGTTGTACAATAATTTAAGAAGGATTGATATAAGTTCTTCTTTAAATGTTTGGTAGAACTCTTCAGTGAAACCTTCTGGTTTTGGACTCTTCATATGACTGGTCTGTTTGGGTGCTTGGTTTTCTCATGACTCAGTCCTGGTAAAGTGAATGTGCTTAGAACTTGTCTTTTTCTTTAGCAGTTGCCAAGTTTGTTGGTATATAGTTTCTCATAATACTCTCTAAAGGTCCTTTGTATGTTTGTGATGACAGTTATGTTACTTTTCATCTTCAATATTATTTATTTGAGTCTTCTCTCTTTCTTAATTGGTCTAGCTAAACGTGTCATTTTTGGATCTTTTTGAGGAATCGACTTTCCATTCTGTGGATTTTTTTTGTATGAGTTTTACAACTTCTATTTCTGTTCTGATTTATCAGCTCTTTCCCTCTGCTGAGTTTTAGTTTAATTCACGCTTTTCAATCTTCTTGAGGTACAGTTCATTTATTTGTGATCATACAGCTTTTTTTGGGTTATAGTTTTCAAAGTTTCTCCTGTCACTGATTTCTGATTTTATTGTATTGTGATCACAGAAGATATCTGATATGACTTCAATTTTTAAAAATGTGTTGAGACATTTTTATGGCTTAATATATGCGCTGTCCCAGAGAACAGTTCATATGCTATTGAAAAAAATGTGTATTGTGCAGTTTTTGGATGTAGTATTCCATAGCTATCTGTTACGTCCACTTGGTTCAGGGCACAGTCTAACCCTGTTTATTCCTTCCTGGCTTTCTGTTTGGGTGATCTGTCCATTGCTGAAAGTGAGGCATTAAGGTCCCCAGCTATTATTGTATTGAGTCGCTCTCCCTTTAGGTCTATGAATATTTGCTTTGGGTAGTTGGATAGTCTGATGTTGGGGACTTACATATTCAGAACTGAGATTTCCTCTTGCTGAACCGATCCTTTTATCATTATATAATGACTTTCCTAGTCTCTTTTTCACTTGTTCTGTTTTAAAGTCTATTTTATCTGGTGTAAGTATGACTCATGCTTTCTTTAGAATTCATCTTCACGGAACCCCTTAGTCCAGTCTTTTACTCTCATTCTTTGTGTGACCTTAGAGATGAAGTGAGTTTCTTTAGGCAGCGTATATAGTTGGATCTTATTTGCTTGTTGTCTGTCTATTCTATTCTATTCGGCCACTATTCTAGTTGTAGAATTTAATACACCTACATTTAAGATAATTATCAATAGATAAGATCTTATAGTCAATTTACAACTTGTTTTTTAGTTTTGGGATAGTTTTTTTTTCTTCCTCACTTACAGTCTTTCTTTGTGGCTAAATGATTTACTTTCATAGTGTGTCCTAATTTCTTGCTTATTATTTTTGTTTTATCTGTTAAAGATTTTTGCTTCAAAGTTACCCTTGCACTGACAAAATAAATTCTTCAATTATAATCAACTGTTTTTAAATAGTAGCAATATAATATGATCATAAATCTAAGAAAATAAATAAAACAGATGTAAAAACTACAAATAAAGACCTCGTACCTTGCTCTCCACTCCTCTCTGTACTTTGATTTCTGATATCCTGCTTTACCTTTCTTTGTCCTGTCTCTAATATGTTAACATGGTTATTATTCGCAGTTGTTTTGCTTTTTAGCTTTCATATTAAAGATATGAGTGGTCATGTGCTAGAGCATCCTGCATTTGTCTAGTTACTCTTAGCGGTGAGTCTCAAATTTTCTGAGGTTTCCTTCTCCTTTGTAAACATCTCTTCCTTTCAGCGCACAGCTCCTCTTAGCGCTTCTTCTGGAAGAGCTTTGGTGGAGATCTTTCTCCCGGTTATGCTTCTCCTTTCTTCATTGTTGAAGTACAGCGTGGTGCAGAGCCCCTTGGCTGGCAGGCGTTTCCTTCAGAACTGTGCAAACCCCACACTGCTCTTTCCTACTTGCTAAGAGTTCTGCCGAGAAGCCTGCTGTCGGATGAGCTGGGACTGCCTTCTGTGTCATCTTCTTCCTTTTTTCTTTCTGCCACATAAATCTTCTCTTTACTGTTAGCCTTGAGAGACTGATTGCACCCTGAGTAGACTGGGTTGAGTTAAAGCTGACTGACGACCTTTGGCCAGGCTGTGCCTGATGTTTTATCTCCGTCTGATGCAGGAATTTTTCTGTTATGATCTCTTTGAATAAGCCCTCTACCCACTTCCCTTTCTTGAAGCCCTTCTGGCTTTCTCCTGGTATTGCATTTTAAGCCTGAGCTCTGGATCTAACACCCGCCCCTCCTGAAACAGAGGCAGCTGTATTAGCTGATATTGGTGCCTCTCCCCATCCTGCTCTCGCTCCTTGCCCCTTTTCTCATTTCTATATTAGAGCCAGGAGCTGTCATCTCTCATCTGGCTCTTCTGAAGACAGTCTGATGAGTGACTGTCTCTTCAATTTGGTGTGTTTTCAGGGAGACGATCCCCCCGAACACCTTGCCCAAGGATTGGATCCCCCAAAACACCTTGCCCAAGGACTATCTTGCTCCTCTTCTCTATTGAATGTTAAGTGAGGTCCCAGAGAGGCTGGTGGTGTGGGGAGCCTGGAGAGTGCAGGAACAGGAATCAGCATTAAAATGGGGAGAGCCAAGGGTTTAGAAAGGTTTTAGAAAGGGTTTTCCTATCAGGCATAGACATACGGCAAAGCCAGAGTGCAGGAAAGATCAGTGGACCAGAAGAAAGGACCGCAAAGCTCAGGCATAGGGAAGCAAAGCTCAGGCATAGGGAAGTCAGCAATTGTCCATGGCTGAAATAGCTGAGGAGCGGGGAGCGGGGGCTTCAACAAGGACCGGAAGACCACTCATTAACCTGTACAGAAAAACAGTGTTGCCACCACATGTGTCATGAGCAGGAGTCATACTTTAACTGAATTCAACATTTAAGTGAAAATTAAAATGGAAGGAAATTTTTATATGACCTCAAAATTCTTTAAAAACATTTATTTTATCAGATATATAATGGACACAAAATGGGATACAAAAAGGTGTTCACTGAGTCATAATTTGTTATTAAAAAAATTAGAAACTGACATGGTTTTCAATCAGAAATCAATGAATAACTTGAAATACTATACAAACCTCTAAAATAAATGCACTAGACCTATGCTTTAAAGTGTATGATGTTAAATAGCATAACCATAATAAGTAAAGAAAAGTTATAGTGTAATATGTACAGAACATTCAAATTATATGTGAAATCAACAAAACCTGCCATATATTTTTACATATATGTTTCTGAATAGTATGCAAGCTTGCATAGTTATAGTATACCCTGAACTTTGAGATATGGTTACTTTTAGAGGAGGAGGAAGACCCAGCATCTTTTAAGAAAACAAAATAAACCAAAGCAAATATAAGGAAATATAGGAAAAAAGCTAAATTTACAGATCAATATGATTTTTTTTTGATACTGAGGATTGAACTCACAACGTCTCACCTGCAATGCAGGTGCTTGTGCTGCTAAGCTAAATCCCTGACCCCCGGTATGGTACTTTTATGATATGTTCTGTGCCTCCTTTAAGTTTTATGTGCCTGACATATTTCATATTCTTTTTTTTAAACGTTGCTTTTTTTTAGACAAAGTCTTATTATGTAGCTCAGGCTGGCCTTGAACTCATAGCCATCTTCCTGCCTCTGCCTCTCAAGTGCTAGAATTACAGGTGTGTACCACCATGCCTGTAATCTCACCAAGGTTTCTTTGTAAATAATCAAAGTGAATTTATAAAGGCTAATCTTCAACTCCTCTCTATAAATGACTAAAGGAAATGAGTGGAGCTTTCAGTGACAGAGGCCTCTACAGATAAGAAGATATCACCAGTGAGCTAGTTTCTCTCTCTTTTATTTAGTAAGTGTGAACTGATCGATGTTACTATACTGTTATGTGCCTGTTTACTCCATGTAAAACCAACAATGCTGTTGGATTTGAGAATGACCTAAATTAAATCTTTCTGATTACAGTATCAATTGTTTCAGTTTTTCTGTAAAAAGAAAACTGTGATGCTAGGAAACTACCGGGTATGACTTGTCATAACAGTTCTTCTCTTTAAAACATTCTGTAAGGAAATAAACAGATTTAAAGTTTATTTATTTAAAAATATTTATAGGAACACTATTTAAACAAAAACGCAGCAGGGAGAAAACTGAATGTCTAGGACTAGGAATTGGCTGAGCGAAATGTGACATATTCCCCCAGGAGCTCACTGCACAGCTGTGCAAGTGTCAACTGCAAGGTTCGTGCTGATGTATGAAAACATCCAGGAAAATTAGTTTTATAAAACAGGGGTATGAAAATGCCAACTTTGAAAACTCTGCTGACATATAGAAATATAACTGAAATTAATTTGGAAAAGCAGTGCATTGCGGTTCTTGATTTCCACTATCTGAAAGCAACCGCATTTGGCAAAGATAAGAGAGCTTGAAAGGAAAGACATGCATTGAATTGGTTTGGACTGAGTTCTTAATCTCTCTTTTATTTTTTAATTTTTCTTTTTATTAGTGCCTGTTTGCAGTACATAATGATTATTTATGATAAAGAGTTGCCGCGTGCCCAGAACCCATCTTTTTAAGAGCACTTACCCTTCCTTTCTTTCCCCTCTCTTTTAGACTTTCCTTTAAATCAAGATGATAATTATTTTGTAAATGGGCATACACATCGTGACCCATATGTCCTGACGAATAAGCACCCGTCTCCTGCGTCCCGGTGGTTTCTCCTATAGGCAGGTAGCCCCTCAAAAAACTGGGGAACAATATCTTTCGTTCCCACTTGCTCCAGTGTAAACCACAGTAAAATGCTTACAATGGTAATAGTTGTCTTAGTACTGATTTTAAAAAAAGGAATATGACTATTGTACAGTAAAATGTGAAATGCACCACAGAATACCACTGCAGATAGGTTGAAACAATCATGTGGACTTGAGCTACAAATTGTATTTTGTGAGCAAACAACTCCATAGGTCATTCTATGCCATAGCAGATGTTAGTCTTCCCTCTGGATCAACCTACACGAGTCAAAGGAACAAGTAACCCATAAACAATCTGGCTTATTTTTCCAGCCATGAAGCTTTTGTTATAAATGAATGCATGAGTGAAATTATAAAGGAGTTAAAATTCTAACCAGAGGATGACATTAGAATGATCAAATTAGCTTTCTGGGAATAAAGAAGATGTAGATAATTTTCCAGAAGGGTAACATTATTTTTGAAACCTCCAGTTTTATCTTAAGAATCCAGGCATTTTCTCTACACCATAATATACCCTTATTAATTTTAATAGAAAAACAACATTTTAAGTCATCAGCTCTATGAGTTATTTCTCCGTCCTGCCAAAGCTAGATAATAGCACACAGAGGTAGATGGTAGATGGGTAGATGGGAGGAGCTAGAGGCTAGGAGGAAGGAGAGATAGGGTAAGGGAATTAAAGTGACAACCAGATAGAACAACTAAGTTCTGGGGTCTTAACTGCACAGTGCAATAAACATGGAGACTGAATTTATACTGTATATATAGATTTTTTTTAAAAGCAAAGAAGGGATTTTCTTCACTTCAAAAACTGATAAATGCTGGAGGAGACAGATTTATTTACCTTTTATCTAGATGTCCTCCCTCACCCCATGCCTCATGCAGTCATAGATGGGACTTTGTGGATGTAGCTGACTTTAGGGAGTGTGAACATTGATTAAGGATGTGACACTGAGTAATGGATTAGTCCACTAATTGGCTGATCATAGTTCTGGATGTGGGTAATGGGAAGGCCTACCCGGGGTGTGGGTGGCAACACCTAAAAGGCTTGTAGCCTAGGTGAGATAAAAGGGAAGGTGAGGCTTGCGGCTTTCTGCCTGCCCTGCTGTGGACTGTTTCTTCTCTGCAGTGTCCTTCTGCTGTGCCATGCTGCCTTGGAGCCAGTCAACTATGGACTGAAACCTCTACAAAATGTGAGCCAAATAAGCCTTTCTTCCCTTAACTTGTGGATGTTGGGTATTTTGTCACAGCAATGAGAAAAATAACTAAGACACCCCAATTGAGGATTACACAATGCACGCATGCATTGAAGCAACACTGGGAACCATAGAGATCTGTGCGGTTTGGATGTGTATATCTGCAAAATTAGTAGAAAAAGAAACTAGCACACAGCAGATGGGCTAAGAAGATGCCCATGAGTTCGTGCACTTTCAGCACAGGAACTCCTGGGAGAAAAAGAACGTGTTTGGGAAGTGTGATACAGAAGACCCTCAGGAGTGAAGCGTCAAGCTTATGGCAGAATGGGGATGATAGGTGCTCTCTTTACTCATGCGTTTTTTCCCTTTGCACTCATTTCTTTTTTCAAAAAGTAAAAGAAATAAAATCTTTTCCAAGGTGTTGAATGAAATATTTATGTTTCCAACACTTATTCATGATAAGAAATTTACAGAAAATTGGAATAAATGGTCTTTACCTCAATATAATAAAGCCCATTTATGACAAACCAACAGCCAGCATCATACTAAATGGCCAAAAATTGAAAGCGTTTACTTTAAAATCGGGCACAAGACAAGGATGTCCTTTATCACCACTCCTATTTAATATAGTACTGGAAGTACTAGCCAGAGCAATTAGGCAAGAAAGAGAAATAAAAGGGGTAAAGATAGGAAAAGAAGAAGTTAAATTATCATTGTTTGCAGATGACATGATACTCTACATAGAAGACCCCCTAAACTCCATTGAAAGACTCTTAGATACAATAAATAAATTCAGTAATGTGGCTGGATACAAAATCAATACTCAGAAATCAATAGCATTCCTATACACGAACAACAAAATCACAGAGAGGGAAATAAGAGAAACTGGACTATTCACATTAGCAAGCAAAAAAAATGAAATATTTAGGAATTACTCTTACGAAAGAAGTGAAAGACTTATACAGTGAAAATTATAATACACTGAAAAAGGAAATTTAAGATGATCTCAGAAAATGGAAAGACATCCCTTGCTCATGGATAGGAAGAACAAACATTGTGAAAATGGCCATTCTCCCAAAACTGTTATACAGATTCAATGCAATCCCAATAGAAATACCATCAACATACCTTATAGATCTAGAGAAATCACTCCTAAATTTCATCTGGAACCAGAAGAGACCTAGAATCGCAAAGGCAATTCTAAGCAACAAAGACAAAGCAGGAGGCATCACAATCCCTGACTTGAAGTTATACTATAAAGCAACAGTAGTAAAATCAACATGGTATTGGAATCAAAACAGAGCCGAAGATCAATGGAATAGATTAGAAGATACAACCACAACTACAAACACAACTCAACCACCTTATCTTTGATAAAGGAGCCAAGCAGGTTCACTGGAAGAACGACAGTCTCTTTAATAAATGGTGCTGGAAAAACTGGCTCTCCATTTGCCGAAAACTAAAGCTAGACCCATGTCTATCACCATGTACTAAATTAAAATCTAAATGGGTCAAAGATCTGAATATTAAAACAGAAACACTAAATCTATTGGAAGACAAATTAGGTAGAAACCTTGGAGACATAGGAGTAGGTAAAGAATTCATGAACAGGACTCAAACCGCACGGGAAATACTTCCCAGAATCAATAACTGGGACCACTTCTTATTAAAAAGTTTCTGCATGTCAAAAGAAATATCCAGCATAGTGAAAAGAAAACCCACAAACTGGGAAAAGATTTTAGTGAACTCTCTCTCAGACAAGGGCCTCTTGTCTAAAACATATAAAGAATTAAAGAAACTCAGACCTCCAAAATTCAAAGATCCAATCCAAAAATGGGCATCTGAGATGAATACGCAATTCTCAGATGAAGACATGCAAATGGCAAATAAATACATGAAAAAATGCTCATCATCATTGGTCATTAGAGAAATGCAAATTAAAACCACACTGAGATACCATCTCACTCCTGAAAGAATGGCCAGGATCAAGAAAACCGACAACAACAAATGCTGGAGAGGCTCTGGGGAAAAAGGAACTCTCCTGCACTGCTGGTGGGTGTGTAGACTGGTACAGCCTTTGTGGAGATCTGTCTGGAGATTTCTCAAAAAGTTGGGATTGGAAATCCCATTTATTCCAGCTATTCCACTTCTAGGCATATTCCCAGAAGAACTGAAAGCATCATACCACAGTGATATATGTGCACCTATGTTTATAGCAGCACAATTTGTAATTGCCAGATCTTGGAAACAACCCAAGTGTCCATCAACTGAGGAATGGATAAAAAAGTTGTGGTATTTCTATACAATGGAGTATTATTCAGCTATAAAGAAGGATAACATTGAGATATTTATCAATAAATGGGCACAGCTTGAGACCATACTCATAAGTGAAATAAATCAATCTCGCATGTGTGAATACCGAATAGTTTCCCTAATGTAAGTAATGATTCAAATATATAAAAATACGTGGTAATCATGATTCCCCATTAGGTGGCCTTAAAGCCTTATAAAGTTTTCACTCATTAATTAGAAAGGCTTTATTCTGGGCTTCTTGATATGGAAATATTTGAAGCTAGAGTATATGAAGTTTTATCCAAATATTTCAAGGAAAAAGACAGACACTATGGTAACTACTATTAAGTTGGGTTATATGGTGGTGAAGTACTAGGTTGCTGAAACAGTCATGCTTTGATCTCTATTGTTATATTGTTATGTCCTGTTTTATCTCAATCTCCCCCTTATTCTTTTAAAAAAATTAGTCATTTCTTATGTTTGTCTTAAAGAGAAAAATTTAAAAATTAGGATATATAAATAGTAACTCTTTTTGATTTCCTATTAACTTGTTTTGAAGTCCTGTAATACTCCCACGATCTTGTTTTGACTGATTAGACTCTGTTCCATTCTGTATGATAGTATCAAGTTTGAGGATATAGGCAACTACTTTGAAGGCAATAAGATTCACTAAGATGCCCATTCTGGTTTGACTATTGTCTTCTTTGGAAGTCCTGTAATGTTTACAATGCCTAAGTTTTATTGGTCTTGTTCTCTACTGTTTTGTCCAACTTTATAATATCTAATGAGATAGACAATTCTTTTTAAGGAAACAAGAGACAACGTTGATAACCATTGTTGATAACCTTGTTCTCTGTTCTACACCATGTGCTATGTCTATCCTTGGTTTTGACTGACAGCTTTGTTTTGCCATATTTGACTGTATTCTCTCCCCCCCAAAAAAGTAATAAGCACTAAGGAGTAATAAAATCCAAAATGTGTAAATTTTGTTGTAAAAAAGAGAGGGGAAAAAAAAAAAGAAAAAGAACTCTAACGGATATAACAGCAAGTGTGTTTAGGGGTGTTAAATAGCTGACTATATCAATGTTTTTGGATCATTGAACACAGCTGTTTGCAGTCTCCCTGTTTGAATGTCCACCTTGTATTCTTTGATACTGTGATTTGAGCAACTATTTTCAAGATGATAATATGTAATCTACTAACAGGTGATTTCTTACTGTTTTTTTTTTTTTTTTTTTTTTTTGTAGTTCTGTATTACGTGTACCCTTACACCGCTTTGTTTTGTTTTGTGTTTTTCTCTTTTTCCTCTAAAATAAAATTTTAAAAAATGAAATATTTATGTTTCTTGTCCGAGAGGAGATTATGCATATTTGTGTGAATTGTTTTCTAAATATTGAGTTAGACTCATACTTTGAAATAATAAGTAGTATTAATTTTTCAAGAAAATACAGCTGCTGTACTTGGATCTGAGCTATCCTACAAAGGCCACCGGAGACTTGAACAGATTGGGTCTGGAGGGCGGTGCTAGGTCCTTGAGGTGACCTTGAAGGGCACCATGAGGTCGCAATCCCTTTCTTTTCTTTGGATTCATGGTGGAGATGTGGGCTGTTTGCTTTGTCACTTGCTCCCTGAGTCATAGCTGCTTCCTTAGTGCAGGCCCAGAGCAAAGGACAGCCAAAGGCCCATGGCCAGAACCCCGCAGAACTGTGGAACTAAAACATTTTTGCTCTAAAAGTTGATTTATGATTTATTTCAGGTGTTTGTGACAGTAATGGAAAACTGACCAACACAAACACTATTAAGCATTTTGCCATCAAATATCTGGTTATTCAGGATGGGATGCTCTCAAGTTTGGGCTGTCGGAAATACGTGAAACAATGAACAGTATTGGAGAAAATAGAAAAACTAATTATTTTTCCATTTGTAGAAAGGTAATGCTAACATCAGAGTGAGAGGTGGTGTAAAGACTGAGAGAACTATTTAGAAAGAAGAGGTAAAGGGGCCTTGACAGATGATAGAAAATGACCAAAACCCTTTACTGGGCAAAGAGAAGATGATACTAAAAATTATCTCAAAGAAAATGGAATGTAAAGGAGATAAAAGAGAAGTCTGTATCATTCAGGAAAGCCTCTATGAAGAATCTTGTCAAAAATTTTGAAAATTCCATGGGAATATCAGTTAAGTGTAACAAAATATAAGGGGAGTGTGAGCCTTATCTACACACTAAGTGTGCAACAGAGCAATTCAGAGAATACGAGTCAGTGCATGGCCCCTGGATTATTGCAGTAAAGTTGATGTGGATTGTTGAGGCTGTTAGTGATGAAGTAGAAGTCCCACCCATGGATTCCCAACTGCTGGCCTTTGTTTTGGAGGTGGTCCAGATCCAAGATTAAGTCTGGGGAGGAAAGATGAGCTCAGGGGAAAATCTCTGGACTGGAACGCACAATAGAGAACCACGTGACCATCAAGGCTGATGAGTGACTTTCCCCCACGGTACATCACATCCTTCTGAACGAACTGTCTGAGCTTAACCCTCCATCTCTCCCTTTCCCTCCCACTTCTTTCCCTCTCCTTTGCACAGCTGGGGATGAACCGAGGGCTAACATGTGCTGTAACTGGGCTACACCCCAACTCGCCTCCACAGTGCGTTTCCAATGAGTTTTCACTCTGTTCTGCTTGAACATGATGATTTCAACTGAAAACAGTGATTTCAATTCCAGAGACCTCTTGGAGCACCTGGCCTGTGCAAAGAATAATGCCAGGTGCTGGTGGAGTACTAAAGGCACATTAAAAAGGAAGCTTGACAAAGCCCTTGGGTTTATCACTGTACCCACACAAACAAAGCCACTGGGAGAAATTCAAATTCAAATGAAAAGTTACAAATAGACATACACAAAGGGATGCAGGGGCTAGAACTGTGCTCCTGGGAGTGTCTGGAGCCTGAAGTGCTGGAGGTGAGTGGCCAGTTCCATTCCTGCCCACCAGGACTCTGGGTACCCTGGGGGACTGCAGCCAGGCTCAGTGCCTTGGGTGCGCTTCTCTGAGCTCCGAAAGGAGCCAGAAAATGGCAAGTTTTGCTGTCCGAGACTGTAGCTTCTCCCAGGTTGGATTCATGGAGTCTAGCCACAGGAGAAAGCCTGAGAGCCAGGCCAACTCCTTCCTGTCTGGAGCCCGTGTCTGCATTCCCTGAGAATCTGGCCAAGGAGGTGCACCTGGGGGGAGGCAGCACGAGGCTGTGCAGACGGGAATGGGAGGAAGAAGGAGGAAGGCTGAGGAAACGGACACTGGGAAGAGAGAAGACAGAGCAAACTCGGAAGACGAGGTTCCTAGCAATAAAGCTCACATCCGAGGGCAGTGGCAAGCCGACCTTCAAGTAAGGTGACTAAGGTGCCCCAGAAATGAAGGAATAAACTCCAGGATGCAAGCTGTTACAAAATGCAAAAGGGAGAAAACCCGGCTATTAAAACAGACATCAAAAGAGCATCCAGTAATGTTTAAATGGGCTCAAATAAAAAACACCAAACAAAATGAACCTGAGACACTTAGCAAGAGATAGTGAAACTTTTTACCCCAAGAGGGTCCCTATAAGTCTACATAAACACAGGGACTGTAGAAAAATTTCCAGTTCTCACCAGAATCAGGAACAAAAAGTAAAGTTATCTACAACTCTCCTGCTGTAGTCAGGGGTTGTTTAGAGAACAATCAGAATCAGGACATAGAACTTATAATATTTTATGATGGTCACCCAGAGTTAACACAAGAAAGTGCCGGAAATCTGTCCACAACTCTAAAGACCCAGAATATTCAGCCAAGGGCCTGGATCCCACAGCAATGTCCTGCCTGAGTCCAGATGAAGATCTAGAGCCCATGACAATGCCTCCCACGAGTCCATCTGGAGGTCCAGAGCACACGTCAAGGACTCATGTCAGTCTGTTTTACAGATCTGAGCTGAGAACGTTAGCGGTGGAAGCTAGAAAGTCTATGCCAGCGGGGTGAAGGAGCTGTGCTAGTAGGTTGAGGGTTGTATACTGAAGCAGAGAATCATGCTCAAACTAAGAACCAGGGCTGCCCTGAAACATCCCACAGCCATCCTCAGCAACATAGAAGTCTCCAGCTCCTCTGATTATAAGAACAGTTGAGTATATGCCAGGAAACCAGTGTGATGAATTTTTCCTGGAGATTAAAAACAGCACATGTCTTCCCCCTCGAGAGCCAGGAAGTGATGCTCGATGTAAGGACCAGAGCTTCTCTAGGAGCACCAATAGCTCAAACAGCAACACTTAGAGAAACCCACAATGCCTACCTCTTCTTCTCCACATCTCTGTTTATGCTGGCAACTTTCCTCAGGTGGCCATCTACGCTCAGCACCATGCTGGTTTAATTTAGCTGGCGTTAAGTTGACCACCAATTTTAAATCCATAACACCTCCCTTATTCCATACATACTAGAGGTTCTTACACATCAAGATTAAAAGATATAGAAATAGGAACATAATTTTTTTTATAACCTGAGGCAAGGAAAGATTTCTTTATGAAGCCCAAAGTTTAGAAAACCTCAGTATAAAGGTTGATGGAAAAGCAATAAATGCTAAATCCATACTAGCACCTTCCTCGAATGGGGGTCTGCCAACTCTTAAGCTCAGTGAGGCTGGGCATTAGTGTTTTAGGGGAGAGCTTAACCTTCAGCCCCGGGCCACCCTTCAAAGAGGGGGACAGGTGGACCGGAAGTTCCCAGCTGCCAGCAGTTTGGTCTTTGCAGGTCACCAGCCCACCTGGACTGAGCCCATATTCAGACCCCACCCTAAACCACCTCATTAACATAAATACAGGTGTGACCGGAAGGGGTACATTCTGACTGACCAGAGACCCCCACCACTCAGGAAATTCTGGTTTTTGGAGCCCTGAGCAGGAAAACAAGTATCAAACATATTCTCATAAATATACTGCTATGTATCTATTCATCTGTATCTGTGTATCTTCGTTTTCAGGGTAATGTTGGTGACTCAGTAGCATAGAGCAATAAAATGTATTCAACTGAGAAACTGAGAGACAGATAGTATAAATATTTAATGTACTCATGTACCCTTGGTAGTTTAAAAGTCTAGAGAAACATACAACTTGTATTCCTATGAGGATGAATGGTCTTTTGAGTTTTTCGTGGAAATGCCACTGGAACAGTTCATTACAAATAATGTTCAATATATTATTTCTAAAAATAGAACTGGATTTTTTAATAATTTGAATTTGGGACATCAAAATGAAAAAGTACAAATGCATGTTCAATCTTCCCAAACTGAACCTTATTGTTTAATGAAATATCAGGTATTAAGATAATGCACTATGTAAAAATAAAGTTCTTTTTACTTTGGTTAATGCTTGAGTAAAATGGGGAAAATTAAATCTAAAATTGAAATATTTCCAATGAGTTTGGATTTTGGCAGCTAGGTCATGAGGAAGGTGCTTTTAGAGTTTGAGGACTGGTTTAAGAGAACACAAATAGCCATCCTGTCAGACAGCCAAGCTTATCGCTCTGGAGAAGTCGTCTTTCCCAGAATGTGCAAGCATGCTGCCAATGGAGTCCTCAGCCATCCACGTCCAGTCAAGGTGGCGATCAGCAAATTCTCAAAGCCTGGACTCTGGAAGAGAACCGGAAGTCATTTAACATGGGCTAGCTCAGTTCTCATAGCCTGTGGTCTCCTGGCTGGGATACTCCTGTGTGAAAACGGAACGTCACATAGTGGCCACTCGTGGACCTTTTTCTGGTATAAGAGCAGCTCTCCCTCTGTGGACCTCATGGTCACTTAGCAGTCTTCTGAAGCCTCCTTTGTAGATTGTAGTGGTGGCAACGTGCGGAGCAGGAAACACTGATGTGGGAAACATTTGTGTCTTTCCCTGGCATCCAGTTGGTTTGCTTAGCCTATTTATTTCTTGGAGCACTGGAAAAGTCAGGTTTCTGGGCCCACAATGCTGAGAACTGACCCAGCCCGCAATGCTATCTATCCCACACACACATCATGACACACACCCCGTGCAGCCAGCCTTTCTTTCTGGTGAGCTCACAACAGTGACAGGAGAGTACCTAGGAGCTGCCACCTCCTAACCCGTCTTCCTCACTGCATGCCACCTGCAATTTTCAGACAATGCTCACCAAAGCATTGTTATTTGGGGGATATTACTATTCAAGAAAATATGAATTCCCTACCACTGAATTTCCCTTTTGCTAGTTCTCTCTCCTTGGAAATGGCAGAGTTGTGCCATCAATATATATGAAAATGAGACAAGAGCAACTGACAGCTTTCTCACTTTCCCCGCCCTTCTCTGAACTCTGTTAGTTTAATTCAGTTCTGGTTCTGGTGAGTTTGCTTACTGATGTGAGGCTCCTTCAGAAATGTTATGTACCAGCTGGGCTTTGAGGAATTCCAGGAGTGGACCTGGAGGCGGTGTTTTCAATCTGTGCAAATGTACGATGGAACAGCTTTTCATGTGGAGCTTAAGCCATTTACTCAAAATAGCATGATGTACATATTACCTTGCTAACTTTATTCTGCTAAACTTTGTGGTGTCATTGTTTTAAAATTAGTTTTAACATTTCAATGTAATTTACACTTCTTTATAAACCAATATTTACATTTAAATAGAACTTTCCAATTACATCGCAACCTGTAAAAGGAAATTTAATGTTGGGCAGCCCACTTAGGCACACATTATTGCAACAGAGAAACTACAATGGAAAAAAATTATTAACAGTGGTATTAATATGAAAACTAACTTAATAGCAGGTGCAGAAGATAAAAAGTGACCAAGGAAATCATGTGAGCAATCATAGAATTCTGTTACGATAGCCTCAAGTGCACAGCCAGCACAGGAATTTATTTCCAGTCAGCTTCTCACAAAAACCCTATTTGAAGCCTATACTAGTAAAAAACTGCGGGTCTTCAAACACATCTGTATCTCCAGCCAATCCTGCTACTGGTCAAACCGTAAAGTGATGTAACTTAGTCCTATGTGGAAAATAAACAGGAACAACGATTATATTCACCACTTTCCTACTGCTGCGACAAAACACCTGACACCTGCCACTTACAGGAAGAGAGGTTTGTTTTGGCACAAAACAGTTTTAGTTAGTTTCTGGGAATTCGGTCCATGATTGGCTGGCCCCACAGTGGAAGTGGCAGGGCAGAAGGGTATGTCGGAGGAGGGCAGCTCACTGCATGGCGGCCAGGTAGCGTAGATGGACACCAACAAGGTCTAGAGGCTGTGATTCCATTATAGTGAGATGCTCTATATTTTAGAATTCTTCTGTGTCTTCCATGCCACCAGGGTGTCTCATCCCAACAGTAAACCATCCTTATCCAGATGGTCAGTACCAACCATGCATTTGTAGTTTGTTAGATTCAATCATATTTTAAAATTAACCACTGGTGTTCTCAATTCCTTTGCTTGTGATAGGCCCTTGGTAAGGCTATGATAATCAACAATGTGGTTATTTCATTTTAATCTGTAATTGTTTAAGTGATTTACTACAATAGCTTTTTTAAAATTCTGTAAGGAATATACTAATGTGATCCTGTTCATATTTCCATAGAATTTGAGCAGAAGTACTGTCTTCGTTACTTTTCTCTTGTTGCTGAGACAAAATATCTGACACCCAAATGAAGAAAGCAAAGGTTTACTTAGCCTACAGTCTGTGGAAGTTTCAGTCTCTAATCAGCTGGCTCTAAGGCAAGGTGGCCTGGCGTATGGGCAACACTTCAAGCAGCAGCCAGCAAAAGCATCCTCCAGAGCAAAAGGGGCAGATGTAGCATTCACAAAATCTCTGTGCCCTCCTCTTCAACAGGATGAGGATATTTACAAAGTAAGGATCCTGGATCCTTGCTGAATCTCTTAAACTTCCAAACTTCTCAAGTTGACACAATGCATGAACCATAACAAGCACAGTTTAGAACAGTGTCAGTTCCTTGGAATATAGTCTTACCTGTTGTCAGCGCTATGTAACTCTTACATTCGAGGAGCCCTGGACTAAGTTTTCTACCTACCTTACAGGTGCCTCCTTTTTCTTTTTAAAATCCATCCCTCAACAACAGTGACTCAGCTTTTATAAACGTAAGCCAAATATAGTCCAGAAACATACTACAATAGTAATAATTGTGTTTTGTGTTTTAAAAACAGTGAAGATAGGTGACACATACTTGGATTTCAACTCAGTTTTCTCGGGTTCTGTGAAACATTAATAATGATTTTTGTGACAGGAGTTGAGCCAAAAGTGCCCTGAGCCTCTGTGTGCCCAGGACATTTGGACATTGTCATGGAGACGAGAGCCTGTGAGGACAGGAAGGGCTGGCTTGGCTGCAGGGGCTGGAGCACTGTCCTTCACCTTCAAGGAGGTGAGGTGCAGGGGAAGGAGAAGGAGAGGGAGGAAGAGGGAAGAAAATGAGGTGAGCAGGAGGAGAAGAGGGAAGAGAGGCAGGACGAAGGGAAGGAAACAATGAAAGGGAGGAGGAAGGAAGGTGATGAGGAAGAGGAGGTGGTAGGAACAGAGAGTACGAAGAAAGAGGGGAGACAGGCATCCATGTTTCGTGCCTAGCAGGCGGGGAGCCCCACCAGCACTGGGGGGCACCCTCATCTCAGACCGGGAGCCGGACTGCACACAGACTTGTTAAAGCGGGTGGAAAGCAGAGCCCCTTTTCACAGACAGGCACCTTCTGATCACACCCCTACTTTTTGCTTCTTTTTTGGTTTGTTTTTGCATTTGCACAAAGGTTTTTTTCTTCCTTTACTGAGCATATCGTGAGTATGATTTGTGTGTGTTCACATTTACAAACTCCTCTGACTATCATTCTGAATTCTGGGGCTCCATTATTAGCAAGTGGTTTGAAAACTTTCTCTTCAGTAACAGCGTCATCCCGTGTCTCCTAGAAATGACCAGTCTCGCCTAAGAAACAGAAGTCGCCATTGTTGGTTTGTACAGCCAATTATAAGTGAAAGTCGTGTTCCATGTCATGGTTAATTGTGCTGTATTACTGAAGTTTTTGCTGAGAGCCCAGGTGAATACATATTTTCCACCTCCTAGGTGCCATGTGCGCACTCGCGGTACACACAAGTCACACTTGTTGGGGAAAGTCCCGTCCTGAGGTCACAGAGCTCACAGATCTAGTTTTCCATGACCACTTGCTTTTAATCGTGGGCCAAGAGAGATGGTCTGGAAAGCAGATCGCAGCAGAGCCCGGGGAAGGGTGGCCGCGAGGCTGAGTCCTTCGGAGGTGCTGGGCGAGGTTTCATGGGTCTGGGCCCGGACAGCGGAGCAGAAAGCAGAGCATGAGCCAGGTCTGGGGATCGAGCTCCTGCAGGTACAGTGCACATGCACCGTCGGGTGCGGGTCCCTCTTGGCCTTGTGTCCCGAGTGCCCGTGCCTCACACCTTCCAGGAAGCATGTACCAGCCTCGCAGTGATCTCCTGCTCCCGCTCCTGGCCGGGTGAACACCTGTGCTACGAGACGAGGACCGGGTCAGGGACAGGAGACCCTGGGCCCTCAGCCACTGCGCCCCTCACCACCTGCACTGGTGGCAGTGGGTTCTTCGTCCTCGGGAGTAACATCCCATCCATCCCCTGCCTGTCCCTGTCACAGGAGCTGTGGCCTCCTGTATCTAGGATGAGTTCCTGAAAGCACTCTCTGCAGGTAGGCCCTGCCAGCCCGCAGCCCCTGCTCCCCTTTTTTAGCCCAGGACCCAGCTTGCTGGTCTAGCAGCCTCTGTCTACAGGGGGGGGGGGCAGGACCCCAGGCTGAGCTGAGCAAACAGAGCCAGGTGGCTCCTTGGCTTGGGGCCGCCCCATGTGGCACTTGGGTCTGTGGAACCCACGCTCAAACTTCAGGTTTTCCTGGTCCCCGCAGTGGCAGGGACAGGCTCTGGTTTCTACACTTGGCTGAGAAAGTGTCCTGCGTCCTTGTGTGTTTTCCCCGCCCCTCCCCTTGGAAGCCTTCAGAGGCAAACAGATTGAGGTGCAGATACGTGCATGGTTCCTGAGGACCACTCACTGCTCAGCCTTTCCCCAGGTGGCAAAGCCCAGCTTCATTGGCTCCTGCCAGTGCTACAGGGTAGGGGAAGGCGGAGAGGCCTTTTGCAGATTGCAGGGGATTGGATTCTGATCCTGTGGCTTGGCATGCCTGGTGAAGCAGGGAGATAAGCTCGGAAGTGCTAGAAATCATGGGTCGCGCTGAGGAGCTGCACCTCGTGTTGCCCTGGAGTGTGGAGTCCCTTAGTTGGCACTGTGCTGGGCGTCCTAGGGTCAGAGTGGGTACGGAACTTGACACACTCAGATGAACTTTCAATCTGGTTTTTGTCAAAGGGTACTGGAGAAGACTGAGTTAAGGAAAGCTAAGGACTGCCTTCAGGTCCTCTTGGAAGAGGAGGTGTACCCTTCCATACATCGCAGGAATCCCAGATGTGCCTGCCATCTGCGGTTAGTTCACTGCAGCCTCTGAGGGATTTGGGTCTTCAGTTAGCTTCTAACTCCCCTTCAGGAGTGAGTGGAAAGCGCCAGGGCCAGGCATGGATTTGATGCCTGGTGGAGCACACACTGGGCGAATAGAGGGCAGGTTCTACCCACAGGCGGTGTAGCAGTACTTGGGAATGTTGGTGTCATTGTGAGGAGGCTTTGCAGGTAAATTTAGTTTATAAAATTTTGAAAGAGACCCTGAAGAAGCTCTTCATTAGGAAGAGGAACTAATCCTGAACCAAGAGGATGCTGGCTAGGAAGTATTCAGCAATGGCATTAGAGGGTGACAGTGGACAGCTTGACACAGCCTGAGTGGGTCAATACAGATAAACAAGAGCAGCTCTGTGGAGGGGTCAGGGACAGACCCCGAGAGGACCAGGTGTCCCTAAATGGATCTGGTGGAGGACCACTGGAAGGGCCCCAGGCCAAGTCCACTGCAGATGACAAGGCAGAACTGAGATCTGAAAGATTTGACCTCAGTGTTATCTGAAATAATTACTGGAAAGGCACTAGGAGAGCTGGCCCTTTTCACATGCACATTGTTTTGCAGTTTACAAAGCATTTCCGTCTTGGAAACACTAGTAAAAATATCTTGAGGATAGTTGGATGTAGGTATCTACCTTATGGTGAAGGAAACTATTTAGATCCATTAAAACTCAATGTACAATGCACATACTCCGAAAGGGCCCCAGCAGCAAGGAGTATAAATATCATGTTGTCTTCAAGCAAAGCAATGAGTTGGAGGAAACTCAGGGGAAATGCAGCTCTTGGATGCATTCAACCACATAAAATCATCTTTTGTTCAAGCATTCACATCATTATTTTTAGAATAGTGCCTTAGGAGAATTTATCCCTGTTCAGTTCTGCAAATTCAAATTATTTTCCTTGTTAGCAGGGGACAACGACACCTGGACCCCGAGCCCATGAGAGTTATTCCTGCTCTGCTCCCCTTGCCCTGTGTACCTCCTGCAGACCATGTCACCCCAGCAGGGGCCGCTGCTCAGTGTCCTTTGATGAATGCTTTCTTTTCATTTTGTGTTGACCTGAGCTCAGGCCTGAAGCATTCTTATAACAAGATCAGGCATCTTGGAGGAAGCTTGGGGAGAATGTTAAGGGTGTCAGGTGATGAAACTGTGGTTGCTGCCACAGTTAATAATTGATTAATAACATGTTTGGAAAGCGGCAGGTGAGGCTGTAGGGAAGAGGAGGGCGGGCACGTCCAGCGTTCTTTGTCACCACATCTAGCTAGGGAGAATGTGTGTGTGCGTCTCTCTCTCTCTCTCTGTCTCTCTGTCTCTCTCTCTCTCTCTCTCTCTCTCCCTCTCTTTCTCTTTCTCTGAGAGGGGATCTTATTATGTTACCTGGGCTGGCTTTGAACTCCTTGATGTAAACAATCGTCCTGCCTCAGCCTCCCAAATAGCTGGGACTACAGGCTGTAGCTACTGTTGTGCCTGGTATAACACTTTTATATACAGTATTTCGTGTGCAAACTGTTATCGTGGCTTTTAAATTCAAATAGCTTTCTAGATGAGCTCATCATTTACTTACTCCCTATTTGTGAGAGGGAATGAGTTAAGGACTGCTGTCCACAAGGTGGACTTATCAGATGGAGGGACTCCAGGAGCCTTTTAGACACAGAATTTACAGTTGCTTGTGGATAGGGGAAAGGATGACCTACTGAAGTCTGGCCTGAGGAGTGGGGAGGATTTTGGAGATGGGAAGACGGGAAGACGCAGACCTGGCAACTTGGGTTTTCTAGCATAAATCTGAGTGAGTGCAGGGGATTTTTAGGAGACAGTGTGGTGTTTGTGATGTGTGCCAAGCAACTGTCCTGTGAGGCATTTGCTTTGGAGCTTGGCAGGCATGGACTTTCCCCCTTCTCTGTGGCTGCTGGGTTTTGTATTCTGCTTAGCTCATAATATATCTGATGGCTTCCATGAATTTATTTATTTTTCCTTTTTTCTTTTTTTCCAAATTCATTTTATTCATAAATGAAATGGAAGAAGACTAAGACAAAGACAAAGACGAAGACGAAGATGAAGATGAAGACAAAGATGAAGAAGGAATCTAAAACAAAATTTTAAAGTACATCAGTCAAGGTTCCACGAATGTAAACAGCCCATGTGGCTGTTGTACCAGGCCGTAAGCAGGCTTTCTGATGGCTTTTCCGGTCCTGACCAGGAAGGCCTGTGGTTACTGCACTGCAGGACCATTTTTAGTCACTTTCCCTGCAGCAATGCCAATGCTCATCCTGAGTCTGTGACCCTCTAGCTCTCTGAAAAGCCTCTGATCCTCCAGTTTTAAGCCATGACCTATTCTTCGCAATTGTTTACTTTGAAGCCATTAGACTTAAAACTTGGGCTTTCTTAAGTGCCAGCATTTTATTTTATACTTTATGCCGTGTATGTTTACTTGTATGATTTCTCTACCTAATGATCACATTTCTCCTGAGGAGCTGGCACATGTATGTAACACATCTTTATTCTTTTTTGATTCTCCTTCCTTTCCACTTTCCCCCATCTCTGTTCCCCTTCCCACGTGATTTATCTCTCTGTTTCCTGTCATCTGTCTTTATCTTGTCTTTCATCATATTTTTAATGACTGGAGAACAGTGGTGATGACAGGAGTAAAGGAGGTGGTAGCAGTGACATCAGGCATTGTACTCGGCATGTGCTGAATGTCACCTCGCTTGGAGCATGAGGGGTAAACGTTGCTGGTTCCCAGGGCAGGGTTTCCAGTTCCAGGCTGGCAGCATGATATCATCAGTCTTTAATTTGCTCTTTAAATTGTTGAGTTTCTCCTATGAGAGAAACTATGTCATAATTAAGCTTGTGGGTCTGGTTTATTTCACGTAACATCGTGGTCTCAAGGTGCCTCCATTTTCCTACAAACGACTTTGTATCTTTGGTCACTGGAGAAATGCAAACTAAAACAAACTGATATTCTATGTTACTACAAAAGAATGGCTGTTGCCATGGTTTATGTCTGTGTCCCCCAGGCCTCTGAGTTTGAATTGTGCATTTGTTATTTGTTTATTGTCTAGTGCTTGGATTGATGGTGTCAGTGCTCCACCCACAAAGGGGTGGAGCGAGGATGTGATGTAATGGCAGGAAGAAGGTGTGTCTTGTTCTTTGCCGGTTCCAGCTTGCCATGAACAGCGGCCCAGCCATGCCTGCCTACCTTGGAGCCAACTGAGTGTGGACTGAAACCTCCAAAAACTGTAAGAAATAAACCTTTCCTTTCCCAACTTGGGCTTCAGGTATTTTGTCTCAGTGACGAGTAAAAAGTAACCAAGACAGCTGTCACCAAGAAATTTAATAATAATAAAAGCTGCTAAGGTTATGTGAGGTAAGGAACCCTTCTGTATTGTTGGTGGAAACATTTCATAGTGGTTTCAAGTAAAACCACTATGAAAATCAGTATGATGAGTCCTCAAAAAACCAAAACTAGAAATACGTTAGGAATTTCAGTGAGCTGGAGGGTCACAGGGTCAAGGATGAGTGTTGGGACCACATGCAGGACCAGAAAAGCCATCACAAAGCCTGTCCCCCATCTAGGTACCTTTCTGAAAGACTTAAAACATCATATTACAGTGATATGCGCACACTCATGCTCATAGCAGCATAATAGCTTAACTTTGGAAGTGGCCTGTCTATCCATCAGCACATGAATGGATAAAGAACATGTGGTATTCATAATGGACTCTTACTCAGCCATAAACTGGGACAGACTTGAGTGACAGCATTTTAAAAAGTGCTTGTGATTGTCATTGTTGTGACTTGTTTCTAAATAAAACCCAGGAAACAGATGGTAGCTGTATTCCAGACTGACAGGAATGAATCCAGGTTAGCACAGCTCCCAGTCCAAAGTCCGGTGCATAAGGGAGCCACTGCCCTTGGCTTTGGCTTTCTGATCTGGCCACGTGTAGGATGCTGGCCCAGTAGGTGGAGGCTGATTGAACAATTTGAATTCAACAATTTTAATCTCTACTGGCACCTCTTTGTTACAATAAAAAAAATTTAAAAATTGAAGTTTTGTTATTTATATGTGTGGTCTATTTTGCCTCTGTCTGTTTTGTATGCTGCCCATGACAGTTCTTCATGGGGGGCAAGCCAGCCAGCTGTGTCCAGCTGTGTCCAGCTGTGGGCCAGAAATTGGAGCCACCTGGCAAGAAGGCAACTAAGTGAAGTCGTAGAGAGATGAAAACTCCCAAATCCTCTTAGCTTACCTTCATTTTTCTCACTTTTGTGCATCAAACATTGAGATTTGTCTACATAAGAATTCTTTAACGACAATGACTGTGAGAGCAGGAAAAATTCTGTGGATTCCTGTGCCTGGAAATGACCCAACTGAATCCAGCCATTGCAGACCACGCCCTGTGGCCCTGGCACATGTGGGTGCTGGGGTCAGAGGCAGCGGACATGAGTGTGGCCTAGGTTTTGTCACGTTGTCTTTGACGTTCTTGTGAATATCCCCCTCCCGGCCCCAATATTCCCATTGTTCATGTTTTGCTCACCATTGTCTAACATGGGGGCAGCCATGGACACTACTGTTGTGTGACCTGAGGGTCACGATGTCCTGTCCCGGGTGGACACCTGTACCTGGTTTCCTGTGAATTTTCCTCCTCCAGGAAGCCTCAGTGCTTCCCCGGGCCTGGATGCTACCTTCCTTTGATGGCCCATTTTCTTAACCACAAGGTCTGTCATCTGCTGTCTGTGTTTTCAGAAATAATTTTGTTGTAAATGTGTTTTCATATTTATACATTTTTCCACAGCTTATCAACTGCCTGACACTTACAAGAAACTCAGTAAATAAAGCTTGAATGACTTTGAAGGTCCTAGAGACAGCTTCTCCAGCAAAGATACTCTACAAAGTCCCTTACATTTTGGGATTCTGTGAGTCATCAGCTCAGATTCTGGGTTTGGTTGGAAATGTAAGCACTGACTTTTTATCCCTCTATTTTATATTATTGTGGTCACACATCAAGTCAAACTTGAAGGTCTACTCTTCTTGCTTTGTGGCAAAGACTGGTCTTTAATTCCCTGCCATCCTCTACTTTAGTCCTGGACCTCCCTATTTTATAGGTGAATTATTAGAAATGCCAGCACAGAGCACAAATCCATATTTTTCTGTACTTCCAAGCATGGCTAGAATGAAACATTTTCATTTTCCGCTTCTCTTCAAAGCCTGGACCCTGCTGTGACCTCGTCCCCAGGGCCTGTGTGAGTGGTTCCAGGCAGTTGTGCACCATCATCCGGTGTAGAAGAGGCTCTGAAGGTGCACACCCTCTGCCAGGGCTGTCCAGGCTTGGGCTTTTTGTGCAGGGTGCTGCCTGCCCGACCGATTTATTGCACTGGGTCATACCCTTCGGGCCATTTTCTTCTACTCTGAGAATAAGCAGAGGGCATGGCTGGGCTTTTCGAAACAGCTGGCATCTCCACCTGAAACGGACCACCTACGGCTGTGGGCATTGTGAGCAGGCACAGAAGAAGCTGGGCAGGGTGCAGGTGGACAGTAATCACCAAGCTGATACCCGAAGCCGAGGCTCACGGGTTGATTTTAAAATGCAATCCTGTCCAGCTGTGCTGCTGTTCTTGCTTCCAGCGCTCTCAGCTGCTGTAACTTGCTGAGCAGCCCAGACTGGCCTTGAACTCATGATCCCCCTGCCTCGGCTTCCTGACTACTGGCACTACAGGCCTCCACCACCATGCCATTTACAGGCTATTTTTGTTTTTGTTTTTGTTGTGCAGGGTCCTGTGTGTGGCAGGCCGTGAAGGAGCAGCTTCCCTGGTAGCAGATGTCTGTACAGCTCTGGAGAACACCTCTCTCCCCCTTCCTTAGTTGTGACAACTGAAAACATCTAAACGTCCTCTGGGGAGGGAGCAGCAGGGCAGAATCATCGCCAGATTGAGAACCACTGATTCAATTTAGCCTGTTTTTCAAACAGTGAAACAGAGGTCTGGAGTATAAACCATGTTCCCAAGGTCAGAAGCCATGAATCAGGATATGAAACAAAAGCCAATTCCCTAACCTGGGGAACTTCTTACCAGTTCACAATGCACTGTATCATGTAAAATGCTTTCTAGGGCTATAGCTGGTTCCTGTTGATAACTATGCAGATAACAAGTGTAATTATTGCTAATCAGGCTTCAGCAAAAACATGAGTTGGGAGCAGCCACTGAAAAGCAGATTTGCTCCCATTTCTCCATCTGAATGACGGCAGAGTTGGAACCTGCCTTGGCCTTCCCGCATCTTGAGGTTTTCTATCATGTCATGCTCACCTTTGTTTTTCAGCTTAGCTTTGCAATTCAGCAGGTTGGCGAGTTTTATTCTAGAGTAGTAATGAATTCTTTTTCTACAGTTGGGAGTTACAACGCCTGTAATCTGAGTGTCTGCTAAGTAAGGGTGCGTGCATTTATTGATTGCATAAGTGCTATTTAGTGTGTACTTTGGCCAAAACTGCACTAGACTATGGGGGTCATGGACAGGAGGAGCTGGGCAGACCCTGAGAGCAGTGCCTCCTGCAGAAACACGTGACCGGGGGCCCTGATTCTATCTGAGGCGTCCCTGTGTGTGTTACAGAGGGCTTGCTGGTTATTTGTGCATTTATTCTTCAGCAACATTGCTGAGCGTCCCCCATGTGCCTGGCCTGGCCTCCGAGAAAGCACGCAGTCCTGACTGCCTAGGAAATTCCCTTGCTCTTGGACCCGGGACTCTGGGGGCAGCAGGCTGAGAAACAGCAGTTACCATGCAGGGAGGGAGTAGGAAGCCAGGGAACCTCTCCGGGTCCCTAAGTGACAAGCTTCCCGGGACAGTATCTCTGCAGCTGTAGCCTTGTGGAAAGTGACACAGCACAGGCCCAGGTAGCCCCACCAGCTCTGGGCACTGTGAGTGGAGTCCTGTGGTGCACCCTCCGGAGTCTGGGTGACACGGGCAGAGGAGAAGTGACAGGCTTCCATCACTTCCTGCAGAGTCCTGAGATTCCCTGGGAGCTTGTGTGATGCCTTGTGGTCTGTGTGGCCCTTGCAGCACGTGGCACAAACCAGAAAGATTTGTTTCACTTTTTGGAAATTGAAAATCACTGTCCTCTCTGTTGAATGATCCCTGTGAGGGTCGCATGACCAGAAAACAATAGATCCAACATTGTATATGTGCTCTGTACCTGAGCTTTTGAAAAGCTAAGTGTCTAAAATGTCAGACAAAACCACAAATAAATCAGTTTATAAGTTATTTCAAGAGATGCTTTAGCTCATTTACCTTTCTTAAATTATTTTTATTTTTATCTACTACCAGAGGATAAAACTTTCATTGCAAGTTTCTTTTAGGAAGAGTCTATCATCAAATAAACATTAGTTTCTATTAGGAAGATTCGATCATCAAATAAACATACAGATTCTCTTTATGTCTCCCTTTAGGATTATGCTTGCCTATGCCATCAGGATCTTTTTTCTGATGCAAAAAATTATAAAATCTTTTAGAGAGATGACAGGAAATTCTATCTTTGTTTTGTTCCTGGAGCATGAAATTGGCCCCTACACTCAAAGGTTTCCAAATTTTAATTCAAAATAATGGCTCTGTATTTTGCTGTTTTACATGGAATTTCGAACCTAAAATATAAAGAACCAAGAGATAAGAATGTTTCTGGATGTTAATTGATCAGGGTCCCAACTTTATCAGCCTTTGATAACATAAAACACCTTCCTAAATCCAGGAAGGAAATTTATAATTGAATAATTCACCTTTTATAGTTAAAAATTCAAGCAAGTCAATATAGTCACGAAATGGAGAAACTGGTGGATTGTGATTTTAAGAAAATGGTATTTGTTTAACAATACCATTTCGATGTGATTCTCCTTGTGAGCAGGTGAAGGGCTGGTGTTTGCATCCGTGTGTGGATTCACAGCCAGGGCGTGCAGGGGGATTGTAGCAGGGTGGAGAGGGAATCTCTGACCAGCTTCTTGCCCAGGGGCACCATTTTCTGCACACGTCTTGACAAAGTTTCCCACAAAACAAAAGTGGTCCTCAGTTTATGGAGTTGTATCCCAGGCTGAGACAAGAGCTACTACAATTATGCAAAAATACAAAATTCAGAAGTTCACTGAGCTGTGGTATGTCATTCTCTTATATCTTTACCCCGATTGAAAACCATTGGTTTCAACAGATATGATTAAATAGATTCTTTCCATTATTTGCAGTGAAACAGGTGAAAATTTGATGAAAGGAAAATAACTTTGTGGAGTTTAGGATGATCCTTTGCTATTTCTTTCTAAGAACATTATTTTATATAAATAACCCACTTCATACAAACATTGAAAGTCACCAAGTTACCATCTTAATTCTTCCAGACTTAAAAGCCTTATGATGAAAACATGGATGAATGCTGGTTTTCTCCTCAGTTAGTAAACATTGCATGGTCTAACAAACATTATTTGCAATAAAATTTATGGTACCAGAGGCTAATGTAATACACAGACTTAAAATGAATGCAATGCTTGGTAAGTGGTTTTCTACAAAAATCACAAGGTTCTGAGTGACAATTGTACTGGTGCCATATGTTTGCTATGTGTTCACACACATGGGTGTGCAAGTGTGTATGGAGTCAAGGTTATTAGGTCTGAGTCACGTGATTTTAATATGTCATGGATACTCTGTGCGTCCTGGAAGCCTGAAGGAGAGCCACAATCAGAAGGGCAGAGGAAGTGTCTCATTCCACCTTTCCAGCCAACACAGGAGGCCTTTCTCCACCATCCCTGGTGATCCTATAGATCATGCATGGCCTTTTAAAAACACATTTTGACTAATGGAACATTATGAGAATATATAGCTCCCCAAAGTAATTACTTTGAAAAGACGAAAATAAACTGAACATGTAATAGAACTCCTGGATTTTTCTTCTAAGGAAAGCCCTGTTTGTGCATCTTGCGGTTCTGGACCACCACAGGTAGGGAGCATGAGGAGGAAACCAGGAAACAGAGATCCTGTCTCGAGGCCTGGGCTTGGGGCTGCCCAGGGCCGTGGGTGACAGGAACTAGAGCCTTGTCTGGAAGTTGTGCCGTGCTTCCGTCTCCCGGTTCCAAAGCAGCTTCTTGCTGAGGTTTGGCTGATGACAGCTGTGTCCCATCTTGTCCTGCTGGGCCTGGGTGTGCACTCACGGTGTGCACACCCATACTTCCCGTGCATGGCTGCTGGGTTTGGGGGTGAGGCGCCCACCGATGGTGCAGGGAGACACTGGAGTTCCTCGGACCGCCAAGGGCCCACTTTCCTGCCGCCCCACCCCTTCAAAGAGGGTGGCCTTTTCAGTGTCCTGTTCCATTTGCAAATTCTAAAATAGGAACAATGGGGGAGAGCTTTCATTTTAGCGATGAGGTTGCTCCTGAAGAGTCCTCACAGAGGAGCTGATTCCCCCCATCTCATCCTGTCTTTTTCCTGCCAGCGTCCGGCTGTTCCCGGGCATGATTTGAAGTCTAGTGTAAAGGTAGGGGTGAGAATAGATTGTAGTACATTCCTGAAGCTTGAATAGGAATAGGGAAACCAGGTGTAGTGGTGCACACCTGTAATAGCAGCACTTGGGGAGGCTGAGGCAGGAGGATCACAAACTCAAGCCCAATTCAGTAATGCAGCAAAATCCTGTCTTAAAATTTTAAGAGAAGTGAAGAAAGGGCTGGGGTTAAAGCTCAGTGAGGAGATCCTGGTCCAGTGTCTGGTACCATAAAACCAAACCAAACAAAAGCATCAGCTACTTATGTGTATTTTAAGTGGCACGTAACAATGAATCAGAAGTCGGAGTCTGAAATATGACCTATAAAATGAGAACATGGAGGGTGCTGGGAAACCAAGCCATCACCTCCCTCCCTGGGAAGCGGCTGCAGTGTGGCAGACTGTGGCCCCTCCAGGGGGAGAACCACCAGGGTCTCCTGAGGTCTGCGCCATGTTGGAACTTAGGATGCTGGGAAACCAAGCAACAGCCTGCCTCCCTGCTAAACAATAGTGAGCCTACCGGTGCACAAGCTCAGAGTCAAACATCCCACTTCCCTTGCCCCTCTTTAGCAAATGGGAACCAGAGATCTGAGCATCTCTTGGGAGGGTGACCATATGCAATACAGCAAATAAGGGGGATTTCCTTCTACCATCTTTTTGAAAGCAAGTATTTTTACTACTGTTTTGCTTTATTCTGATTAATAGTACTGTTCTATTCAATATTCTGTTCTGATAAGTTCTATAATGTTCTGTACTTCATTTTATTTTGCTATATGTGATTGAAAGAACAATATTGTGAAGATAATGAGATATACTGTGATACCTATTACTGTTATCCCGGTAACCTGCTGTGAAGTTCTGTACCAATTTCACTGCATTGTCTCGATTGGCTTTGTTCTGTTGTATTTTACTACCTTCAAAATAATAAAAAATACAATAATAAGATGAGAACATGGCGACGTCTGCCAGTGGTTCTTCCAAGGGTGAAACACATGCTGCGTGCCGACGCTGCTCACTGAGCGCACCCTCCCGCAGGACAGATGCCTCACCCTGTCTCTGTAGCAGCACTGCTGTCCCCGTACTGTGCCCTTGAGGGTCCCTCCTCCCAGCTCTGGCTGCCTGTCACTGTGTAGAGGACCAGAGGTGACTGGGCTGAGTGGAGGGGTGAGGCCCCAAAGTCTTTCTGTGATGATGGGAACCAGAGCCAGAGAGGAGGCCAGGATGTCGTCACCTAGCTTAAACACAGGCGCGTGCTGGTTCCTGAGGGCACCTGTCTCAGCTCTGACACTGGACAGCGCTGGTGGAAGAAAACCCGGGAGTCGGGTTTGGCTTCCCTGCCCAGTGAGTGGAGCTCAGCCCTGTGACAGGTACTTTGTGTCCCTCTGAACCTGCCATGTTCCCCCCAAAATAAGACCTAGCTGAAAACAATCAGCCTTGAAAACCAATGATAAAAAACACTGACCCCATCCACCTGTCGTCGCTCATCTGCCTCTGTGGCTGGCTCCCTCACCCTGCCGATGCTCTGGAAGGCGGGCCAGGTGAAGATAGGTGGACGGGGCTGGCATATTTGATCTATGGTTTTCAAGGAAGAGTTTTTTGGGTCTAGGTTTTATTTTCAGAGTGATCGGTAACTGTTGATGTTAATTCCCAAGAGGTGGCACTGAGTTTAGAGCCAGCACTCAGCTCTGTCTAATTACTGCTCGCATGCGTTGAGCTCTGAAGAAACTTCCCAAGCCATTTGCTCACGGGGTGGAGGCACAGATGTTTACAGCCACTCTTCAGCATCACCTCTGGGTTTTCTGTCACTTGGCCTCTTACATTGTCTTCCTCTGTAAGAGCAGGTAGAGGATAAAAACATTAGGAGAAATGCAGCCAAAGCCCTATCCACTAGCGTGGATTTACACTCAAAGCAGTGCCAAGGAAGGCTTGCTTGTTGCTCACTCTGCACTTTAGAAGGGCTGACAGTGGCCCAGAGCCTGGTGCAAAGGAGTCTTCAAGGTTAGGACGCAGGGCATCCTGTCTGGTGAGCTTTGCCCCACAAGACGTTACAGCCCAGGGCAGGTGTGTTTTTAAAGTTTGGTGTTTCTGCAGCTCTTGGGAACACACCCACGTGGATTTCAGTCTCTCCTTTGCCATAGCTTCCTGGTGTCCCACTGAATAAGAGTGTTTTCCCAACTCAGATTTCCTGGGGCAGAAGTGGTTTGGGGGAGGGAATGGATGACAGCCTCTCACACAAAGAAAACTCGTCTCGAAAAATCTGAAGTTTAGCTGAGTAAAATTTACTCTGTGGATTCTCCCTGAGCAATGTTCCTCCAAGGAAAGAGTTTACTGTTTGCTAAGACGTGTGTGTGTAGACATTCTGCTTGCTGAATGGCGGCAACCGCAGGCTTCCTTCCTTACCGTCTATCTGGTGGGCTGAGATAAAAGCCGGATTGGAAGTGGATGGTTATGGCTGGTAATTAACATGCAGGAAGGGAAACCTCAAGAACAAAGTCTCAGTTAGGTGGCACTGTTTCCTTTTTCTTCCCGAGGTTTGGTGCAATAGTAATTAAAATATACACAGGCTTCCTGTGGCCTTATTTAGATCTACCGGGATCAGGAGCCAAGGGAGAAGCCCCTGAGACCACAGTGTGAGTGAGGAGTTTTCTCTCCCTCTGGGTGCTGCCTCGGGTGGCTCAGTGTTAGGCTTCAGGGCTTCACGTGAGATGCTCTCGAAGTCCAGCAGGTGCCTGAGCAGATGCCATGGCCTCGGGGACCAGTGGAAAGAACCTGAGTGCTCAGGGTCCTTGGATCGATGGGTGCTCCTCGGGAATCTGAATCCTCTGTTTCTTGCAGATATAAGTCTAAGCATCTAACTAAAGCCTGTGTGTCATTTCTCAGGTTTAGAAATGGCATGGAGCATAGACAGACAGGCAGGCAGACAGGCAGATGGACAGACAGACATCTGTAGGCTGATGCTGTGTAAGGTCCAGATCTGCACCACCTCCCATGTGCATTTGCAGGAGACAAAGGCCAGGAAGCCGGGCACAGCAAGTGACCTCTTCAGGAGCTCAGAGCACCTAGTTCTTCTATGCTTTTGATTCTGGGGGTTGGGGAGAATGGTGATAGGCTCGCCCCATGGAGCACCCCAAAGCTGGACTTGACCTGGACGGGTCCTGGGGCTTACAGTTGGCATTATGAACCTGAGGGCCGCATGTCACGCTCCACTCAGTGCCTGCAGGGAAGGAAGGTAGCAGGCACTGCATTGTCCTAACCCACCTAGGCTGTCGGGGTGCAGAGTGACACCAAGTTGCACATCCAGCCCTTGGTTTATGCATTTTTGTTTTGACACAAAGTTTTGCCAAGTTGTCCAGGCTGAGCTTGAATTTGAGGTTCTCCTGTCTCAGCCTATAACTTCAGCTTCAGAGAGTGGGGATTACACACATGCATTACCACATCTGGCCGGAGCTGTTCTTACTGCCAATAACAGTTTGTATGAGCTTATAAAGAATTTATGCCTTAGTTTTCCATTACAGATAACATAACAACAAATTACCATAAGTTGCCTCCTCCTCCTCCTAAGGTTACCATAGCAACCCAAATGTGGGCAGGTCATCACTCAGAGCAGTGGATTTTCCCCCCAGAAAGGTGGGGCAGCAACGCTTAGCCGTGGACACAGCATTAAGGAGTTACCAGGGAGATTTCTGGGTATGAAACTTTCTAAAACTGTGATTGTTCCTACTGCGAACGTGGAGAAACAAAAAAACACAATGAAACTTCAAAAAAATAAAATAAAAAGTCAATACAAAGAATAGAAATGAAACCTCCAGCTATCCTGATACTTTGATTTTCTTATAACAGCTATTGGCGGGGAGAAACCCAGTTACACACAGGTATTTGATCCAAAGGGGCAAAGCCAACACCCCTCACCGCGGTGCTGGGCCCTTGGCACCCCTGGAAGGGCCAGGCCCTTGCTGCCGCTGGGCTTTGAGAGGTTCCAGGGGCTCCGTGAGTGCGCCCAGGCCCTGCCGCAGTCTCCCTGCCACCTGTGCTGTGGCTGGTGCGCTTCGTCCCTGTTTGTCTTCTGGTGCTTTAGTTTATCTAAGCTCACCTTAGTCTGTTCAGTTTTGTGCTTGCCCTTTAGCAGTGTTGGTTGTTTCTTTTCTCAGAATTCCTGAATGTCTTTTTACACTTAAAATGTTTACATGTCTGGTTGAGTCTGCGGATGTTCAAAAACGCTCCCTTCGGCTTTGGCTCCTTGGTCAGTTTCCTTGTAGCTGCATGATCAGAAGGAGCTTAGTGAAGGTGCCTCAGTTTCCTGTAAACTGAGGAGGAGGATAGATTAAATGACAGTGAAATGACTTTCTAAGTGCAAAACATTTAGAGAATAGGACAAAGACAGGAACTAAGTAACTGTCAGACACTGTCAGTGGGCATAAATACATTTATGCACTGTAATACTGTCCCAAATGGTGACATATTTAGTTACACAGTGCAGAAATTATATGCTTACTTTTCAAAGGAATAAAAAAAAGTGCATTGTGGGAACAGGCACCCTAAGTGCACAGCCTCCCGAACTGGGTTTGTGGTCACTGGACTGTTTCCTAGCTAGGCCCCAAGGCCAGGGCCTAGCCACGCCCACGTCCTAGCCACGCCTCTGCCAAGATGTTGAGCGGTGGTGGCTGAGGGAGGGTGGCTGGTGGCCAGGGCACTGTCTACCCGCACCTGTCACCTGCTGCTCAGCTGCCGTGCTTGGTCAGCTGGACAATGGGCAGGTGCCCTTGGAATGGGTGTATGATATGGTCCTCTCAGTCCTTGGATTATCTGCGTGGCTGCAGTTCACCCAAGGCTTAGTGTCATGGTTTATGTTTGTGTCCCCCAGGCCTCATGAGTTTGCATTGTTCATATGTGATGGTTCATTATATAGTGCTTGGATTGATGGTGTCAGTGCTCCACCCACATGGGGGTGGAGCCAGGATGTGATGTAATGGCAGGAAGAAGGTGTGTCTTGCTCTTTGCTGCTTCCAGCTTGCTGTTTGCAGCCGCCATGAACTGCGGCCCAGCCATGCCCGCCTGTCTTGGGGCCAACTGAGTGTGGACTGAAACCTCCAAAAACTGTAAGAAATAAACCTTTCCTTTCCCAACTTGGGCATCAGGTATTTTGTTTCAGTGACGAGCATAAAGTAACTAAGACACTTAGGTACTGTTAGAAGCGCTGTTTCACCCCAAGGAAAAGAGGCTGTGTTTGGATCTGCATTTGGGAACTGCCTTCCCATGAGAAAATGCTTAAATACCTGAAATTTCACTTTACACCGGGAGGCAGCTTCATTTTCTGTAATAAGATCAAATTTATATTTTATTTCTTAATTTGTATGGAGTGGATCTTTTTTAACCCTGGGAAGAAAAAGTCATTGATTAATGTGCGTTCTGATTAAGTCAGTTTCAGTAGTAGAAGCACTTGGATTCAAGCTTTGGTGTTGCTCAGTGCTTATATGACATTGGAAACGAATAATTTTACAGTGTTTTGATCTTTTTCTTTTTTATTTGAGATAATATCTCTGAGGATTAAGCTATCAAAATAATTTTTTGAAAAAGGAATACAGAATGCCCATTGGTTGCAGTAATGTATTTGGCTGTTACGGAACAGCATGGCCACATCTTGATTTTTACAGTGTTTCCTTGAGATCTTACTCCTCCCTAATTGAAAGTTATCTCTGTGTTTCAAACGCTGCTACTACTAATCATAGTTTTGAAATTCTGATAAATTAATCATCAGACATAGTACAGAACATATTTTGAACACTGGGAACAGTGACAAGTTTTGCCTCAAACATCATTTTAGCGATAATACACTTTTTAAAGTAAAAGAGAAAGCTCCCTGTCCTTGGGTCAAGTTGACTTTTTTGCCTTGGTATTTCTCTTCCCCTAACCCACATTTGCCCTTCCACCTTTCAGTGTCAGCCATTGGGGCAAAGTGCTCTTCAGCTTTCCTGCGAGAAGCCAAAAGCCATTTAGTGAGGACACAGAGAGCAGACGGGCTAGAGGTCGAGGTTGCCCAGCTTGCTGAGTAGTGTGACAGAATGGGACAGAGTGGTATCCGCTTATCCGTGTGCAGGGGTGGATATTTTACACAGAGGCGGAAGGATTTCTATGTATCCATCCAGGTGTTGAGAAGAACGAACTCCGTACAGGACAAGTGTATTCAGAGAGCAGACACGCAGTTTCATGAGATTACACTGTGAACCGAGAGAAAAAATGGTGTCTTCCTCTTTGTCACGCCATCCCATGCAGTAAAGAAACTTGAAAATAGGATGAGTACCAGAGCACAGAGACAGTGTGTGTTTGCTACTAGTGTGGCTTCTCCGTCTTGGAGCTTTGGTGTGTGTGTTTCTATGGATTTAGAGTTGGTAGGTTAAAAACGCAGTGGTGTTATAGTGAATAGAGTCATCCCATGTCTGGTGTCTAAGTCCGAGTGCCTTTGCTCCCAGGTCACAGTAGGGTTCCAGGGGGGCTAGACAGGGTGCTGGGCACTGGACACATCAGTAAGCAAAACAGGTGCAGGTATCTACATCCCAGGTGCTGTGTGTACCTTACCATTGATGGCTGAGATGCGGCCCCAAGGTTAAGCATTTACGTTTTACAAGGCAAGGCGTGGCATGGGCAAGGCAGGAGGAAGCCACGGAGAGTGGGAAGCCCTGGAGGGCTCGATCTGGTGGCTGCTGTAGTGGTTGGGTGGCCAGTGGAGGACTCGCTAGAAGGGGACAAGGAGGAGAGGACAAGGTCTGAAGGAAGAGTTCCAGAGAGGGTGGCAGCTGGACTGAAGGCTGTGGACTGAGGAGGGTGCATAGGCCATTAAGGAGATAGTGGTGGGCAGACAAGGGGTTACGGGGGCTCCAAGAAGGGACATAGGAGGTGAAGGAGGAGAGGTGCACGCAGCAGCTGCTGTGTGTGGTAATGGGGGTGACATGGACAGATGTATGCTTTGTGACAGTGACTGTAGCTGCATGGAAGGCTGAGGACATCTGCAGGGAGACTATCACTGTGAGCTGGGGGGTGTGAGGGAAGTAGTGTCTGATGGGACAGGTGGCTGTGTCAGGATTCGGAGGTCAAGCAGAGTGACTGAGAGCAGAGTCCAGGAGCAGAGCTTCCAGAGTGAGACAGCTGCCACCCGAGAGGGAGGTCCCTGTGGACACTGTTGACAGTGACAGGGCTGTCACCTAAGAAGCTTGGACAAGGCCATATGTGGGGCCCCACTCAAGGCCTGCTCCTGTCTGTGGTGCCAGCTGCCACCCTACTGAATGCTTGGGGATTTTTCTCTCAGATTTACCCTGATTATTCCCCATGCTCCAGTGTGCTGCTGCCCATGAGGGCTGGGTGGGTGGAACCGAGCCCTTGAGCCTGGACACATCCCTCCTCCTGCCCATTGCCAGCTTGGGCAAGCACTGGACCCCTCAGATGTCACAGGTAGCCCCCACCAAAAACATGACAGGAAATGGTGCGTGTGTGAGGCCTTGGCTCATACCACACACGCGTGTGTGCAGTCCATTTATCCTGTATAAATTAAATAGGATGCAGGGTTGTCTCCATTACAGTGTTATTTTACCTAAAGGTTTTATCATTTTCAGAGCAATGCCTACACTGTACAGTGACAAATAATGTCCAGGAAGTCTCATGTTAATAAACAGTGGCCTCCTGCCCTGACCTCCTGTCTCCCAACCCGGACCCTTTCCTTGTCTTGTTCCATGTTGGCTTCCCGTTACTCCTTGAGCAGGTTGATCAGCGGCCTCCACAGCGCCTTTGCTCTGCCTCTTGCCCCGAACAGAATTAACTCAGATCCGTCTCTTTTTGCCTCCTTACACAGTGCTCCAGGTTTGCCTTATTGGAGGACCCCCCCCGGGGGGTGGGGACAGGAGTGCTTATCACCCTCCCGTGCCTGGCTTGTTTCATTTCCCTGTGTTCTCTCTCTCTGCACATGTGAGTTCCGCAGAGTCAGAGGTGGCCTTGTTCACTGTGGCATCGGCAGTGCCCCAAGGAGTGGCGAGTGTGTAGTGTACTGGATGAATGGATACATGAACCCGGCTGGGGAAGCACCGTGTCACCATGGCTCCCCACACACTTCCAGCACTCCCGTGCCAAGTCCCGGGCTCTGCTCCTCAGTGGCCTCCGCTTGCCACCATGTCTACGTTTCCTCAAACACTGCGTGTGTTTGTGGCTTTTCTGTGCCTGGCGAACTCAGTCTCAATCTTCAAGCTCGACTCTAATTCAGTTTCTTCAATGAAACCTTTGATTTCCAACTTACAGTTAAATGCCTTCTCCCCCGTGTGCCCAGCGTGCTAGCAGGAGCTGTGTTTATTATGGTTATTTAGATTGTATTACAGTTATTTACATACAAGCTGATCCCTCCTCCCAGGCTGAGGAGTGTCTAGGAAACCCTCATACTAAAGCACTAGTTCTGGGTGTCCAAATGCCAGGCACTTGCAACATGGGCCCTGGAATGAGCCGTGTATGATGGCACTGCCTTTACCCATGGTGACAACTCAGACTCAGAACAGGATCAAATTCTAATCAACCGAAAGAAGGCTGATGATCTGATGATTCCCTAATGATAATGCTTGCGTTTCTCCGGCCTGATGGAGAGATTTAAGAGTAGGCACACTCACGTCCGAGGCTGTGCCTACATTACAGTCCTCTCTCCGCCTTCAGGAGGGTAAGCAATTATCTTGTGTAGTAACTGACAACTACTGCTTGCTGTGATGGCTTGGGTCCTCAGTGTGGGTAAGTGCATTCGCCTCCTGTGAGAAGTGCTGGGAGGAGGGTCCTGCGGGAGGGGTTAGCTCCTCAGGGTCTAACCCCTGAGGTCTAAGGGGGCACATGGGACTTTCTCCTCCTCTTTGTCTCTTTCCTTCCTGGCTGCAATGTGGTGAGCAAGACCTCCGCTGTGCATTTCCACCATAATAAACTGTGCTGATGTGGCCCAGTAGCTATGCATGGAAACCTCTGAAACCTACGATGCAAGTAAACCTTTCCTCTTAAGTGGATCATAGCAGGTACAGCAGTGGGGAGCTGACGGATGCTTTGAACTGATGGGTCCTGAAGTTGGAGAGGAGTTGACAGATCTTACTCCACATGAAGGTGCTGGGTGGCTTCCGGGGAGGAATCCTGAGCTTTGCAAACGCGTCTCATAGTGCTGGCTTCCCCAGAGAGGAGACAACAGCCAGACAGAGGCTGTTCTTTGTGATCCGGGCACAACAGTCCCATCTGCTGTGTTCTCCCTCGGAAGTGAGGTCCTCAGCCTGGCCTGCGTTCAAGAAGTGGGGAGTTAGACGCTGCCTTGGGTGCCAGGAATTGTTAAAATGTTTGTGAATATGTTTTAAGATCACCCCAGTGAAGCTGGGAAGAATGTTTTAGATTTAGTGCAAAGGGAGGGAATTTTTGAATGTGTAACAGTTTCTTAGCAGGCAGTTACACCAATCAGGGCACACTAGGGAAACAGAGTTAGTATAAGGTGTATAATATAATAACTATATATGTGGATTTACAATGACATGGGTTTGTATATAGTATAATAATTATACTTGGATTTATAAGATACATAATGTAATAAGTGTATATATAGATTTTATATATAAAATTTATAGGTCTAATATAAATATACGTATGTTTAATACAAATATATATTAAATCTATAAATTTAAAATGTATACATGGATTTACAAGGCAGGCAGCCTATAGCCAGGCGTGGGAGAGTGCACAAGGGCAACCTATGCGCTGGAGACCTGAGGACCCAGTGCAAGGTCCAAGGCCTGGAGCTCACTGCAGAGTCCCGGGCGAGTCCACATCAGGAGGCTGCAGGGTGCACCGGAAGCCTGGAGCAGGGCATTCAAGGTGAGGGTGAAGACTGGAGTCTTCTGCAGAAGCAGAGTCAAGTCTTCCTCTTCTTTTCCTTTTATTCCATCCAGGCTTCATCTTGCTGGCTTCCTTCTCCTGTAAGTTTGTTCTGTTGCATGCTCAACTTCGCTAAGTCAATCAGATGACGTTTCTTCCAACTTGAGGGTGTTTCTTCCTCAAGTTGGCACAGTAGTTAGCTATCTCAGCAATGCATCCAGCGGCACTTGTACACATGTGTATGTATTTGAAGAAGAAGTAAGTCTCCCTCCCACCCCGGACAGTCGCTGCATGTCACACTCCCTGGAGACAGCATTGTGACCACTTTGCTCACTGTTTTTCGAGACAGTCCAATTCCATTTGAATGCAGGGTGTGTGCAGTCTTAAATATGGTTGTCTATTTGAGTGAGAAATTCAGATAAGGTGATCATGGGGCTGATGGGGTCCTACATAGTTGGAGAGTGGTGGCTTCCTGGCCCCAGTGGGTGACAGCTGTCCCTTTCTGAGGCAGGACAGCTGTCCCCAAACGTGGCTGAGCATCACAGTCACAGGGGAGCCACTTCTAAAGAGTCAGATCTTTGGCTTCCACTCTAGTAAATTTCCATCTGCTAAGTCTGAAATGCGGCCTGGGAATTTTATTTTAAATATTTTTCAAGGGTAAAGGACACATCTTTCCAAGGCAATTTGGTAGTATCTTTAACAATTGTATACTTGCAGGTGTTACCCTACAGTTATGGTGGCCAGTGTATCAGTTAATACGTGCCTGCCTTTTACAAGAAACTGTCCAAAGCAAAACACTTCTTAGCTGTGTGTGTACAGCTGGTAAGGAGAATAGGGTAGACAGGGAAGGGAGCAGAGGTGAAATTTCTTCAGATGCATCTATTTATGTTGCTTTGGTCTTTAAACTGGGTGAATATATTAATCATACAATACAGAAATGAACACATAACCATGTGAACGAATGGGACACAGTCTGGTGCTCCTGGTGTCATCTAGCTGTGACCCTTGAGACAGGAGGCCTGGGGAGGAACAAGTGGAGTGTCCCTTGTTCATAAAGCTTGGGGCTGGAAGTCCTTCTCATTTCATTTTCTCAATTTTTGTAATGTGTGCAGAGAGACCGACAGACATATTTTGGAGACAGGGCTCAAATCTAAATATGAAACTCACCTATGCTTTATATACACCTTATAACCATAGACTGAAGATAATTTTCTAGAAGATTTTCGGTAATTTGTGCATTAAAAAAATTTCACAGTGTTCCCAGTGTGTAATTTTCCACTTGTGGCATTGTGTGGGTGCTCAAAAAAGTTTGATTTCAAAGCATATCAGGTTTTAGGACTGGTGAACCTGTAGCAAAAATCCATTCCTTCTCTTTGCCCTGTTTCTGTACCAGCTCCCTGCCCTCCTCAAAAAATTTGTTTGCTTTTGCTAAATAGAACTTCTTCCCGGAACTTGTGACGTAGTCCTGGTAGAGCTGCTGCTTGGTTCTACCTTCTGTATTCTCATGTCTATGTCACCTGTAGTCAGTGGTGGGCATTCCCATCTTGATACTGTTACTCCTCTGTTAATGTATTCATTCAACAAACTTGTGGACCCTTTAGCAAGAGCCACTGTTCTACCTGCTGGGGTTGTGCTGGCCAGGAAGATGGTTGAAGGCCTGACCCAGTGGAGCTGCCGTGCAGAGAGGTGAGTCAAAACAGACAGACAGGGTTAAATTCAGCAAATATGTAAGGTGAAACTGAGGGGAATGTGACGGCAAGGCAGAGAGGGCACTGTGGTGACTTTCAGGGCAGAGGGGCCTCCCCACTGTCCCTCCCACTGGAAGGTGACATCTGAACCCACACCTGTATAACAAGGAGCAGGGATTGTGGGGAGGCTTGGAGTTGCAGAGGTGTGGGTGCCCTTGCAGGGCACCACCAGGGCACAGCGCAGATCAAGCAAGGAGCAGACAGACGCAGAAGGTGAAGTGAGAGAGCTACAGGGAACCTGGACCAAGCAGGGTCCGGTAGACCTGTGGGCGAGCTTGGTGGGCACTGGTGTTCAGAGCAGGACAGTGATTGTTCCTGGCAAGACCTTGACCTCACAGGCACTTGTCACTGTGTAGATGGAGAACGAGCCCCCAAGGCCCAGGTGTGCAGAGGCTGGGCTGCAGAAAGCGATTAGATCAGGAGGCACAGAAGCTGGCTTGGTGTTAGGGGGCATGGCCTGGCTGGGCGGTCAAGGGGGCGTGGCCTGGGAGGATCCAAGTCCCTTCCTGCTTGCTGTCCTCATGGCTCTCTGCTTGCTGTCCGCCACTGCGTGCACAGCTCTCCTCCACCGTGTCCTGCTCCCTGCCATTTCTAGGGTTAAAGCCTATTGGACACGGACCGAAACGTGAGCCTCTCCCTCCTCCAGCTGCAGGTGTCAGGAGCTGTGATGAGAAGGTGATTAGCACCCGTGTCTTGGGGGCCTTCGGAGTCAGCACGTCTAATGTAGACCTATTCCTGCCTCAGAATTGCATCTCTGCCAATCGTTTGCTACAGGTCACTGTCATGCTGCTGCCCAAGGTGGACATTTGATGTCCCTTCTTTCTTGATCGTTGCCCATGTCTGTTCTGTCAGTAATTCCTGCTGGGCTCTACTAAGCTATTTTATTATTACTTTTAAAAGTTTTTATTCTTCTGTATTTTTTCACCTTCACTGACGTGGTTTAGCCATCACCGTCTCAGTCAGAAAAATCACAGTTTCCTGATGGTTTCTCTCCACTGAGCGTTCCTTCCGGTGCTGGGTTTGCAGGGTGAAGACGGGCTCTTGTTGCACCCTTCTGCACCATTCTTCCCATGATCCTCCCCGCCAGACCAGCCACCTCCCAACAGCAGGTCAGCTAGCTCCTAGGTCCAGGCCTCTTCCAAAGTCACACCTGAACACACGAGGCTCTTGGAGGACATCTGGATATACACCACAACAAGGCAGCACCACCCAAGAGTCTTGTGGCCCAGAAGGAACCAAAGTGGAAGAAGTGAGAAGGAGGAAGCCCACCAGCACGTGCTCCCTCTCTCTGTTTCCCAGCTACTAAGAACTGAGCAGCTTTCTTCCACCGTGATGCTTCTGCCTCACCACAGGCACGAAAGCAATGGAGCCAATGTGCCATGGACTGACACCCCTGAGCCCCTGAGTCAGAATAAGCCTTTCCTCCTGTAGGCTGTTTATGTCAGGGACTTTGTCACAGTGACAAAAAGCTATCAGACTGGTCCTGGGATGCTTTCTAGGGACTGCCATTTATGCTGAGACTTGGGGCAGGTAGGAGGTGGGGTGACAGGAGCAGGTAGATGGTCAGAGGTCACAAGCAAGACCAGTTTGTGGCACGATGTGGCTAGGAGCAGAGGCTGTGGGTTACGTGGGAGTGAAGTAGGAAGCACCTTGTTAGCTGGCTATTTGCCCCTATCCTTAGGACAGTGAGGAGCCATGGGTGACCGCAATAGGAGGACCACATAGGACAGTGGGACTGGGGAGTGGGAAGATGGGTTCCCTTCTCCATGGGGCCAGTGCAGCAGCTCAGTGTGAATTTCGAAGTTAATTCATCGAGTCATGATCGCACCCTAGACCTCCAACTGCACTAAAGCAGAATCTTTTGGGGCACCTATATAATTTGCATTACTGGGAATTTCTTCAGAATATAAAGGCTTGAAATGAAATCATTTAAATATTGAGTTAATTCAAAGACTTGCTTTTGCATATTTTCCCATGGATTACATGCTCTTTTGGAAATTTCATTTTGCCATGTGTTTTAATATTGGCAATAAAAGCTCATAATAGAAGAGGTGGTGTTGAGGGCAGAGAAGGCAGGAGTGTGACCATGCTCTAAGTGGGGATCCCTCAGCTGAGCTGAGGGGGCGGATCATTGTGGCGGAGCCTGGGCCGGTGGGCTTCGCAGTGTTTTCACCAGGACCAGCTCTGATCATGGAAGGGGAGGACCTTCTGCTCTCATTTCCCATGCTGGTGGTTTGAGTTAAATTCAGCTCATTGTGGAACTTTACATGCATTCCTGGACGGTGTCATTTCTTTACCTGTCCAGCTTTCTGCATCCAGTTATCAGGTATGTGTTGTTGACATGAGTTGTGTTTTGGGTACTACCTAAAAATTGGGATTTTGAAAATGAAGAAAGCTTCAATCCTGCATGACCTCTCAAAGGGGAGATATTATAAGAGATTTTATTTTGAAATTCCCTTTGTAAAGTGTTTTAGTAAACACCTGTGGGCTGTCTTAATCATTTTCCCATCACTGAGACACAATGCCTGACAAACTCAACTTAAAAGAAGAGAGGGTTATTTTGGCTCATGTTTACAGTCCGTGGTCAGTCCATGGTTAGCTCGTGGTCAGCTGGCTCCAAAGAAGGACAGGATTGCAGGGGGGACTGGTGGAAGAAAAGCTGCTCCCCTCATGGTGGTGGGAAGTAGAGAGAGATCAAGGGAAGAGCTGGGAAAGGGGAAATAACCAACAGTGGACCCCCTCTGCTGATCGGACCCTGAATCCTAACAGCACGTCAACTGTGAGACCCCGTCAGATGTCCCACCTTTGAGCTGATGAGACTTTGGGATCCACCTAGATATAAACTCTAACAGAAGCCTAGTTGGCTCTTTGCCAGAGCTGACCCCCTTGATGCCCTTGGCAGCTCTGTATAGGAGAAGGCAGGGTCAGTGGCTTCTTGCACAGAGGGAACCAGGACACATAGTGCCTCAGGTACACAGCTCTGGGTTTGGACCGGGCCTCAGGTTCCAAAGGTGGACTGCAAGGAGGTGAAGTTGAGTGGGGTGTAAAAGGAGGGTATGAACAGCTGGCTTTCCAGAGGGTCAGGCTCAGGGGGACACCATCCTGCCCAATCTGCAGGACACTCCTGTGCAGATGGTCCGTGGAAGAGGAGAACAGTGGGAGAACATACTGGGAACTGCTAAGATCATCTTTTGAAGAGAACAACAATTTATCTTTGTCTCTTAGGGCAAAGCAAACCAAGCTGAATGTAGCTCCTACTGTGATTAACTTTCCAGTTCAGTTTCTACTTTTTAAGTGTATGGAAATGGTACAGGAGAATCACCTGAAATCGACTAGACCCACAGCAGCCTGAGAGTGGAGGCCTCACTGAAATTGCTTTCCAAGCACCCTGGGTTTCCTGACTGTGACTCACTGGCATGTTTGCCCTGTGCCTAATCCATTGAGCTGCATGATGGCTCTGCAGAGCTTGGCTTCCTTGGTATGGCAGAAGTCATCACAATTTGGTAGAGTGACTTCTGTTTTCGCTTGATCAAAGGTCCACAGTGAGTGTGAGGAAGAGGGTGTGGGCCAGGCAGGCATGAGGACTTGGGTCGGGGGAGCTGTGCTTGATGTTGGGCTCAGCAGGAGGAGAAAACATGACAAGGGCATTGAGTAGAGTTTCTGCCTGTGTTTTTATGCAACTCAGAACAGAAGGGACTTCCCTCCCATTAAGCCTGTTGGCAAGCATGCGAACCACTCTCAACAGCTGAAGTGTTTTTGGCCGCCCTTTGGAAAGGTTTGATTAAGGACTGCTCCATTCAGGTTGCTTTTGTGCTGCATGGGAGACGAGCTGTCCAATTCCCAGCATGGACGGGGCTGTGGGATGTGCTCACTGGATGGCTTCCCGGAGTCCACAGAGTCGCATCTCCGTGGTGCAGCCGCATGACTCTCTTGGAGCTCTTTCCCCAGCAGCCTGGCGGGGGGGGGGGGGGGGGATGACAGTGTTTCCATACTTGCATCGTTGCATCGGATTTAATGAAAGAGCTGATGTGTATGACTTTTGCAGCATTCCCAGTGCTGGATGACGATTTCCTTTGTGGAAATAGAACATGTGCGCTTCAGTGTGCTTTGCAGAAGTAAAGCACTTGGTGACCATTGATTATCATTTTGCTGATAGAGGAAACTGAACATAAAACTTCCTTCCTATTATTTGCAAGATGTAACCATGGTGGGAAACGTTCTTGGAGGAAAATGTGTTTCAAGTGGAAGAACTAAAGCCAGATTGTGTTTTTCCTTTTATTTTTAAAGAAAAAATGCTCACAAACAAAATATTGAAGCAGTGTGTAAGAAAACTTGCTAAAAATGGGGATTAAAAAAGGAAAAGGAAACAAGAGCTGGAAAATTTTATTTCTTTGAAGACACTTTGTCAGTTCTGGAGTTTGACTTTCTCTAATTACAGACTAACTAGGAAACCTATTGCTGTTTCCAAGGCGCTGGCAGACGACACAAGATCCCTGGGTCAGAGTCAAAGGAGCTTTGGTTTGGCAGAACCAGCAACGTGAGCGTGAGTTACTGAGTCAGCGTTCCATCCCCCCCCCCCCCCCCGAGGGCCTGGGACCAGCCGGTGTAGACCACTCGGATGCCGCCTGCGTGCGCTCACTTCACAGCTGAGTTACACTGAGGGGCATGGACTGCTTTCACAGCAAGCAGTGAGGGAGCACATTAGTCAAGGACCTCTAGTGAGGTCAAACCAGTAGAATCTGATCATAAGAAGGGATTGACTAGATTGGCTCACTAGAGCCAATCACACCCAGCATGTCCCGCTGTAGGCTGGAGAGGAAGGAAAGCTAGTATCTACTCAGCCCCAGAGTCTGGGAGCTTCAGAGTGACAGCAAGGCCAGTCAGGGCAGCTCTTCCCCCTCAGTTTACTGACTCACACACAGACACTCTCAGACACACTCAGAAGTGTTTGCTTTACCAGTTCTCTAGACCTCCGCATTTGGTCAAGTTGACACACACAGTGACCTTCACAGGAAGTCTGGTCTTTGCCAGGTTTGGAGGGGAAGTGGGAGGCAGCACTGGCCTCACCTTTCTTTCAGGCTGCATAAACATCTCTAGGAAATGGCCAGGTACGGGGTCTTGCAGTCCCAGCACACTCAGCAGACATACAGGAGTGCGAGGACCTGCACAGCCTTTCTCCCAACAGTGCTGCCTTGTGCAAGCCTTGTCTTTATGGTTTCAGGCTTTATTTACTGCATCAAAGAAAGGGAGGAGAAGCATCCTTGGGAAGAGGCTCCTGGAATTTGGAAGGGCTCTTTGTGGTGACCCCAGTAAGTTTCTGGGGGTAGGAAGGAAGCCAGGAACTCTAAAGAGGAATTCGTAGACTGTTTTAAATGCCAGCACAGGATCAAATTCTCATGCTTCCTGCTTCAGCGCAGGTTGGAGTCTCTTCTCAGCATCAGTTCAGCGAAGAGGCTGCGGGCTGCTGAATGAGGAACACACACTGAGGACCATTTGCCTGGTCCCAGGCCTGAGTCCGCATTTGGAGACCTGTGGGGGGCAGCATGAGTGAGACCTGTCACTGGGTGGGGGTAGCTCTCAGAGGTTCTTCGCTCATGACTCAGCTTTCCACGTAACTGAGTGCCTTGCGCTCTCCTTTCCTGCTCCTGTCTCTCCCACTTGAGACTGGGGACATACCGTCCCCAAGAGGCCACCGTTCCCAGACAACAGCCACTGTTCTCTGTCCTTACCAACAGACACTGCTTGTGCTCACTTGCGGAATTCTGCGCTTGGTGGTCTAAGTACTCTCCTAGTTATGACCTGACCACTTGGTTAACAGCAACTGGCTAAACCAGGGATGGCAGACTACATCCCAACCCAATAGGGCCTGCTCTGAGTTTCTGTGAATATTTTACCAGCGCACAGCCATGCCTACTCAGTTTTCTGCTGTCTCTGGCTCCTGTCATGCTGCCACAGCGGAGCCAAATGCTTGCAGCTGAGTCCGTATGTTACTCTAAGCCTGAAGGTTTCCTGTCTCACTCTAACAGATCAACCAGGGCCTCACCATGTGCACCCAACAAGGCAACACACTTGCAGTGCTCAAGCGCCAGCTGTGGTAAGGAATGATGGGTGTCTTCATGCTCAGACACTCATGAAGGAGCTCTGATCCCCAACACATGAGCCCAAGCTTCTGAGGAGTGTATTCTGATGGGGACCAGTGCCCTGGCTCAGCATGGTTCCTTGGGGGACAGTCTTCCTGACTCTTCTCTCCTAGCACTGCAGGTGTTTGGCATTATTTGCAGGTCTGACTGGGTGTCTGCATCCCTCTTTGGGTCACCAGTGGGGCTGGAACAGCAGATATCATTGCTGCTCTCTTTCAGGCCTCTGGATACAGCACTCAGTACTAAAAGGAAGCCTAGTTTCCTGAGCCCACCCAGACCCCGGTCAGATAATCCATTGGTGCTTTGTCCCTGGCTTCATGGCTCCTTTAGAGGTGGATTACTATTTTCCAGCTTTGGCTTTGTATATAATTTTTTTTTGCAGTAGGAAGACATCAGAACCTGAGCTCCCCATAACAGGAGAATCCTGGTGTTTGTGATTGGTATACCAGATGCGTCCATGTGCTCTCTGTTCAGCACCGCCCTGTGTACTTGGGTTACAAAGTGGGACAGACACCTCTGCTTGTGCCTGGCCTTCGCCCTGCATCTAATACTGAGCCATATGCATCCCTCCCATGATGAATCTTTCTACTCTCTCCTTTCTTGACCCCTTGCATTGCTTTCCCCTGGCTTTTTCTGACAGATCTTGAAGCCGGGCTCTGCCATCCCCAGCACTTGGCTGTCAGTCTGTGAATGCCACCACAAATCCATCATGTCTTCTTGTTCCCAGCCAAATCCATCTGGGATGCCCCTGCTGGCTTTCAGAGGTCTTGGAGACACTTTCCAAGCAGCAGCATTTTTTTCTGCTTCCTACAATAAATTGTCCTTCACTTCTGACCTACTTGTACATTTGATGTTAATTCTGGACAGCATGTTGGTGGATTGTGATCACATACATTGCCAATTTGGGTGACTTTGTTTTATTTTTGTATGTTGAGAACCACTGCCCTTGTCTAAATTAGAGCCCTGCTCCTCTCAGAATCCTCTCTGTGGACTTAAGCTCCTATTCAACTTCTCTTCCTGAGACCACCGTAGGCCTCGTCTGCCCCTCGTGTAGAAGCTGTAATTAGATAATTGTATTAGTTTGTTTTATGTCACTATAACAAAAGACTCAGGATGGACCAGTTTTATAAAAAAATGCATATTTTTAACATATATTTTGGATGCTCAAGGGTGGGCTGTGGCATTGCCAGCTCTGCAAAGTCCTCCTGGCACTGTGCTATAAGCATAGGCAGGAGGAAGAAACCACATCTCAGAACAGGAAACCAGAGAGGGACTGGGGTCCCATGGCCCCTCACAAGGGCACAACCCCAGCACGCCTCCTAGTAGTGCTGCCTGGGGATTTGGCCTTTCACAAGGGGTAGGCATCTGCTACCCTGTAGCCACAGTGCTGTATGCAGGTCGTTTTAAATGCAGTCCCCATACCTCAGAGTTGTTCTGAAGTTGCACAAGTCAGTGCATGTGAAGTCCTTAGAAAGGTCCTTATCAGATTGTGAGCACAATGGTTAACCCAGAGGACAGTCAAGTTAATTGCTTTGATTTGTTGTTGTTGTCATACTGAGGATTAAACCTAGAACCTCTGTACTGAGCTCTATTCTTATTGACAGAAGTTCTTGCTGAGATGTTAAGTGCTCAGGATGGGCTCAAAATTGCAGTCCTTATGCCTCAGCCTCCCAGAGTGCTAGGATTACAGGTGTGGACCACCACAGCTGGCTGACTGTTTTGTCTTCTTAAGGAAGTGACCAGGGTAGGGATATGTACTTATGGCCTCACGAGGATGCATTAGAATTTGTTTCCTATACCTGTGCTAAGTATTTTTAAGCTGTCAATGTCTTGAACAGCTCAAAGCCAAAGTTTTCCCAATCAAATCTTCCTTCTCCCATCCCCTGTTCTTTGTCCTGAGTTTCTGTTTCATTATTTCTTAGCTGGATGAGGAACTCTGTAATCTGGAGAGCCTCAAATTATTTATCTGCTCCAAGGTAATGTTGAATTCACATTTGTGAGCAGAGCTCATGGAAACTGTCCTCCGTAAATCATGGTCCTCTGTGACTGTCACTAGGCCTTTCTGGAGACGATGGGAAATCTGGAGCCCGAGTGACATCTGATAGTGGCCTCTCCCTCAAAGCAATTCACCTAAGAACACCCCACTTTGGATTCCAGAGCACCCCAGTGAACAAGCTCAGGCAACTACAGCTGCCTAGTGGGAGTGTGGACAGAGGTCATCAGGGGCTGTCCAGTGTCCAGCTATTGAGAAGGTTCAGCATGCTTGTCTCATTCAGCTGGGAGAGGCCAAGGGGAAGGATTCTGTGCTAAGAAATACAGGCCATGGGACCAGACAGAGCGAAGCCAGGCTGAAGGGCACCAATGCCCACTGATCCTTCACCCCCAACTTGGTGGTGGGGTTTGTTCTCACCAGAGCTGGGTTTTCAGGAAGGACACTTCTGTCCCTGGTCGGCCTTGGGGGAGAGAGTTTCATCCGAATTGAGCCAAGTTGGCAACAGCTGCTGGGGTGTCTGTGAGTCTGTCTTGCAGGACTTCACAGTGATTGCTTCTAGGGGGGTTTTGGAATTAAAACTGTGGGTTCCTTATTTCATTGGTGATTGAGGAGTGTTATGGTTTATATGTCAATGTCCCTGCCAAGACTCATGTGCTCACAGGTGGGGCTTTGGGAAAGTGGCTGAGTCGGGGAACTTATAGCTGACATGCTGTTAGGAGTGGGGCCTGGTTGGAAGAGGAGGGTCACTGGATGCGTGGCCTGCAGGGATTTCTCTTGTTCCCCAGCACCCCGGTGACCTCTCTCTTTGTTTCCTGTGCACTCCACCTTCAGCATCTCTACTATGACAGGATCCTGTACTTCGATGTCCTGCCTTGAAGCCAGCTAACTACAGGTGAAACCTCTACAAACCGTGAGCCAGACTGCCAGATACAGATGTCAAAATTGATCTGCTCATGAGTGTTAACTGTTCTTTTCCAAGAACTAGCAGAACTAGTAGAATAGCATATGTATATATATGTTATATATGAGTATCTTTCCTCCAAGCAACTCTTTTGAAGATAATATGCAATATAGCAACCATTGTTAAATTCCTATCATCTTGTGTTGAAAGCCTGTATTGTTATTGTTTTGGGTTTTTTGTTGTTGTTTGTCTCTCTTTTGCTTTTAGTGATTTTTCTCTTTAAAAAAAAACCTTGAGCCAACATCAGCCTCTCTTCCTGTACATTTTGGGTGTTGGGTGTTGAGTCCTGGCAGTGAGGAAAGTGACCAAGGCAGGCACTGAGCTGGCCCACATACCGGGAGTTAAGTGTTCTGACTAAGAGAGCGGCACCCCGGCTGTCAGAGGGACTTCTGGGGGAAAGGCCCACACTCCGAGGTCCTTGGTGCTGCAGCTTCTCACTCACCTTGGACGACCTGCCTGCCTGGTGCTCCTCCTGCTGCATGCTGCACTGGGAAGCTACGCTTTGCAACTTATTTGGGGCTTGGGGAATCTGCTGTTTCGTTTCTTTGTACTGAGGGATCTGCTCCAGGGTTAGGAGTTTCTTTGCTACAATGGAGGTAGACATTGCTTTAGGTATGTATTATATTCACGGATTTTCACTAAGTTACCCCTTTGACTCTTTTCAGAAAAAGGCAGGTGAAGGAGGAGAGGAAATGTTGCATTCTGATGGCTTCCCGGTCTTCTCTGCACAGAATAAGCATCTGCATTTGACACAGCATCCCCATTAGAGCACAGTCTCTTCCTTAGATCTTTGCCGTGCATATTATTCTGGGGAGCATATGAAATTAGGGCCCCATTTAAAATTGTCTTCACAGCTTTGCTTTATAATATTAATGGAGATACAGAACCTATGAATATTAATACTTTTGCATCATGAGCTTACCAGCTGTGTGTTTTATGTAGAAATACTTGGGAATCTGCCCTAGGCTCTATTTTGTGCATTCCTTTGTTTTTTTAAAATGAATTCTAAAAGAGTTGTTCCTACATAATGTTTTTATTTAAAAACATTTCCTTTATTTTTTTTTTAATTCTGAAAGAGCTACTCATAGATGCTGTCATTGTTTAAGAACCATTCCTAGAAAATGTTTTTCTTTTTAAAAATTAACTCTTCTAAGAATTCAGCTGTATTGTGGACACTTTCAGATGTGGAACAATGCCCTTAAAATAGAGATTTATGATATCTTATCTTGCTGCATACAGTAGCCAGAAAATGTTCTCTGACGTGAGGACGCTTAATGTGTCTTCTGTTTGGCCACATTTTGGGAGCTCAGTATGTTTCAAGATTATTTAATGAAATCTGTAAAACTGTGCTCTTTACCCATAGATAGGAAATTCCATGTTAATGCTGTATCCAAGAGAATAAAAAGAAAGAAACAGATTAAACTTAATCTTCTGTTCTATATGGAGAAGTTGTCACCAGTCTGAATCTAGGAGGTTCCCCAAGAGTGAAACCAGGAACCTACCCTGCCCTGGCGCTCAGAGAAGCGCTAAAGGCAGAAAGCGTGTGTTAAGGGGCGACTTGGAGGTGGGACCTTGCTCCGTGTCCCACTGTTTTTGGGTCACAGTGCAAGCTGTGCACACGCGTTGGGAGCTGAAGATGCTGCCTGCCAGTACTGCTGCTCCCTTGGGGGTGGAGGAAGCTTGATGCAGGGTGGAAAGGCCAGGTCGAGATCCTGGAGCTAGGGGCTGCAAAAGGTCTTCGGAAATCTTCTTCCTTGAGCTTCCTGGAAGGGAGGGTGACACTTCAGTTCATGCCTGGTGTATTTCACCTAACAGTGTGATCTCAGGGTGTATTCTGTTTTTTAAAGTCTCAAGCTTATCTTTATGGCAGAGTAGTACTCCATGTGTGTGTAAATATCAGTTTTATTTTTTCATCTTCTGATGCACATGCAGTACACTTCCAGGACCTAGCTACCATGTATTCTGCTGCTATTCACCTGGGTGTGCGTGGATCACTGTGGTATGATGTCTGACTCTTTCTGGAAGATACCTAAGGAGGGAGTAGCTGGACGAAGCGGCATTGCTGGTGTTAGTTTTGTGAGGACTCTGATGATTTCCGTAAAGGTTGTGTTGGTTTACATCTTCCACCCTCTGAAGTTTATACATTCCAGAAGGAAAGACTGCAGAGCTAAGAGACTGGAGTCACTTCCTCTGACACGCCCACACAGGGCTGGGTCTGTGACTATGGGCAGTGGCAGGACGCAGTCCCTTGTGGTGCCCTGGCGTCTGCATTTGAGGATATTTTTCAAGGCCTGGCTATAAACTGCAGTGCCATCTCCTCCAGTTCAGGTGAGCTACCCAGGTGTGGTCAATTCAGCCAAGCTAATTATTATTAACAAATGCAATTCAGGGCCACGTCTGGGTTCTGGAAGAACTCGGGACAGCTGGACGATCACTGCCTTTGGATGGATGCAGCATTTCACAGGACTGTGCCAAGCCTAAGAGGGAGGGGCAGGGGAGCCAGGTTTATATCAGGATGCAGGAGCCTGGGTTTTGTTCTTCCTCTGACTTTACAAGCCTCCCTGTCCCTCTTTTGTGGGCACTGTTTTCTTCATCTGGGATCTGGCAGTTCAAACACATCGTGGCTGTTGCTTTATCTTTGTAAAAGGAATCTGAGCAATTTTCTTCTTTAGAAGACTAACATGTGCTTCCAAATTGGAGCAGGACAGTGGAAGAAATCCTCGTTGTTCTTTTTTCTTCCTTTTCTGAGGAAGCAGACAGAATAATTTAGAGCCAGTGCAAATTAGCCTCAGTAGTTACCATCCTGCGCGTTTCTGATCAGTCCGCTTGTGCTTCCCTTCGACTTCATGATGGATCAGCTGCGGGTCACAGCCGTCATGAAGCAGGAGAAGAGCAGCGCCTGTGGCCTTCGGAGATGGTGCGTGCCCTTTCTCTTTCCCCTTTTCATTCTTCCTTTTCCCCTCTAACGCTCTTGCATGTCGTGTCGCTGCCCTTGGTAACCTTTATGAAACCTTTTTTTCTGCAAGGGAGCGTGTCTGTCATGCAGAGCAGTCATCCATCCTGTCACTGTGGTTCTTATGAAAATTGTAATTTCACTGACTGAAAGGTTTTGGAAACATCTGTTCTCCCGCTTTCTTCCCCCAGGTGGATACCGGGGGTGGCGGAGGAGTGTGACCCTGTGAAGTCAGGTAAACTTCCCGGAGCCGGGGCTGCTGCTGTCTGTAGTCAGGAGGACGAAGCTCTGTGTTCCCCTTGGGATTCTCACCAGCCTGGCAGCTCCACACCCCTCCTCCCTGGACAGGCTCGGTCACCTGGGCAGGCTCTGTCACCTCTGTGTTTGCTTTTGTTCCTGTCTAATGCGGAAGTGGTACCAGCCCGTTTCCTAGGTGAATGGGCTAACTCATATGGGACAGCTGATTTTCTGTGGTGTCCTCAGTACCCAACCCTTCAATGACTGTGATTTCCATGGTGACATTTGGATTTCCTAACCGTTGCAGGAGGCTGTAGTACTGTCACATCATTTTCCAGCCAGTTATGTGTTGTGTGAACTGCGGTGCTCCCCTGACCATTGGTTTGGAGGTGATCTGCAAAGAGGCGAGTGCTCTAGGGGTGCTCTGGGGCTTGTGGGCCCTGGAGCTGTGGACTGTGGGTGGTGAGTGGCAGGGACCGCTTTCAGAGGCCCTGAACCTGGGCTTCCCTGTCAGCTTGTTGGAGGAAAAGCTTCCAGGGTTAAACCAAGTAGGAAATTTCCTTGCTGTTCACTGCCAATTTATCAGCTGCGAAGCAGAGACTTCTCTATGTCCACGATTTTCTCTTCCCCCTAGAGATAACACTTCTTTGTCTAGCATTTAACTTGGTCCCTCGTGTTTGTTCTAGGCCATTATCGCTGTAAGATTCCATAGGAATCAACTTGTCTGTTTTCGCGGGAATCACAGGACAAGGGCTTTAGAGCAGAGCTGTTCCTCTCTCATCTCCAGCAGGTACAGCCATGTGCTGAAGCTCACCTGGTTCCAGAAGAAAAATGCAGCCCCCTCCCCTTCTCCCTCTGCAACCACCTCAGCAAGTGGAGACTTGTGGCTTAATGATTTCTAAGCAAAATTGCATTGGGATTCTCATATTTTGTAGCATTTTTCTTTTCATGATCCTTTCCAAAACCACACACAGACAGTGGTCAGCGGATAGCGGTTCATAAGATGCTACTAGGATGTTACAGGTGACAAGGGAAGTGGAATATTGAGAACCGTGTGCATTTTAATGCCAGAGAAACTTGCTTTTAGACCTAGCGGTGTCATTTGTTGATGTGGTTTGAGCCGGAGTCTCTCTTTAAAAGGGCTTGTGATGGATCCAAGGGAATGTAGGTTACTAGGGTAAGTAGAATAAAGATATGCATGTACAGGAACCTAATAAGCTTAATGAATGCAAACTACATGTCATAAGATTAATGAGATTAAGTCATGAGATTAATAATATCAGCAAGAACGACAGTAGGGACAGGTGACGAAGAGGAAGGAGGAAAGCAGGGGGAAGTTGGAAGTGGATTTAAAAAAAGAGCCAAACTGCGTTATGTAAATATATTCGCTCCCCAAGATGATTGTAAATTGTGTGTCAGACACACATGCAATAATGAAAATAATGACTGTGGTGAAACTTTACAGGGGTGTTGCCAAGTTCCTCAGGATACTGAAGGATAACAATCTGAAAGACACTGAAAATAACGATCTTCCCAAAGGCCCATGTGCCTGGCATGGGCGGAAGGAACAGATTTCCAATGGTGGGGGGCTGTGTTGGCGGTGGGAGAGAGGGGCACTGAACCGGTGGGACACAGAGGTGTGGGAATGTGGGTCTCTGGGTGCCGATCTTGGGACTCATTCACAAAACCCTGAGACTCACTTGTGGAAGCTGCAGTGAAAAGTGAGTGCTCCTGAGTGCTCCCAAGGGCCTAGGTGGGGCCCTGGGCAGGACAGAAATCCAACCCCAAACCTGGGGTTGCCCCTGTCGGGGCCTCCTCGGGTTCCTCCCTCCATCCAGGACCTCCTGTAGGCCCCATCTCACCGCGTTCTGTTTCCCTCCACTTCCACGTGATGGAACAGGTCCTGCCAGGGCTCCCAATCTGTGTGTCACAGTCCACCCGCCCTTCAGAGTGTTCAGCTGATCTGTCCTCCCTCAGGGATCTGAGTTGTCCGGTTTGTACCTGGTCCCTCTCTGGTCCCCTCAACCTGGCCAGGGACTCTGATCAGCCCAAAAGGAGCCACTTCTCAAGTGGCAGCTGGAATAATGGGGTTGGTGGAGGAATTGGAGAGATGGGGTGACTCCTGGAAAGGGAGTGTCAGGAGGAGAGACTGAAGGCTGTCATTACTGGTCAGGTTGGTGTTTGGGTCCTGGCTCTGGTGCTTGGAGCTGCAGTGACCCTGAGCATTTCTCTGTGCTGGGTGAATCTCAGGGATCGAGTTGCATCTGTGTCAACACATTACGGGCCTCAGCTCAAAGTTTGGCACTGCTGCTACTGCAGCCTGTGCCTCTGCCGTGACACTCAGGTTGGGGTGATCATCATCATGAAGCAGTCTCTATGCCCTGGCTCATTCTTGAGAGCATCAAACCGACTCATGCATGGGGAAGTGGTTGCACCACACACACACACACACACACACACACACACACACGGGTTAAGGAACTGGACTCTATGCGCTACCTCTGGTCTAATGTCACAGTTTTCATTCTTCTTACCCAACTCTGGGCGGTACATCTGTTTCTAACATTAAAGGGATAAATACCATTTCAGAATTAGTCTGGAAAGTTTTTGAATGTTTGACAATACGAGCTTAGCAAAGTGAAAACATCTAGAATACACAATGTGGACTTCTGCCTTCAGTTCTCCTTGTGGAGTTCTGTTACTAAGCATTTGCTGGTGTGCTTATGAGACAGAATTATGGGCCAGCTTGTCATTAGCCTGTCATGTGGTGCTTCTGAATGATCAATGCATTTGTTTTCTTTTTTTGAGACAGGGTCTGTCTGTGTAGTTGAAGCTGGCCTTGAACTCACACTGTAGCCCAAGCTGGCTTCTAACTCTCCATGATGCTCCTGCCTCAGCCTCCCCAGTGCTGGGATTACAGTGTGAGCCACCACGCCTGACTTCAATTCATTTTAAGCCATTGTGAAACAAAGAGAGAAGGAAAGGGAAGCCTACTGGTTCCCAGTTCTCACACCTGCATCCCTGGGGTTGCTGCTGCCTCCGAGTCACACGCAGGGAGGAGAGAAAAGGGAAACAGAAAGGGCCAGGGCTCTAACTGACTGAAAAGTAACTCAGAGTTTGGTCCAGGCGTCCTGGTCTGTGGATCTGCTTTGCTCACATAGGATCTCCGGCACGCTGGGTCTTACTCCTGCTAGCTTGGTGTGTTTTTAGAGGTTAAATGGATTCACTGTAAAGTTCCTTTCAAATCCCTAAGGCAAACAACTTATTTAGAATGCTTTAGGAAAATAATTTCTTTTTCTGTTTCCCACTCATCACAGCTTACCTTATCTCCTAAAGGGTTATCCATGTGCAAATGGAAACAATACTCGGTGAAAGTCCGTTCCAGCCACCTGCCCGGGAATGCAAAGTAATCATTTGAGGTCCTGGTATAGTAAGTACTGGCCTGAGAATTGAGTAAATGATAAAACTTCATGTTTTGAATTAATTTTAGACTATCTCCCATACCTGATTAAATAGGCTTTTCCTGCAAGTCTGTGCTGTGTAAGTAACTGGCATTAAATGAAAACATTATTTTTTAATCAGTAAATATGGAAAGGCAAAATGCTGTTCTTTACAAAGCAGATTCATAACCTGATTCTTAAGCTAGAAATAGAGATCTCAATTCACCTGCTCGGGGATCCCTCCTGGCTCCTGCTCTTTTGTGCAAAGGCCCAGTTGGGGCAGGGCCACTGGCTCTCTCCTCTGGGTCCTTGCTTCCGAGGCACTGCCCTCTTACCTTTCATGCATAAAATGCACAGCCATGTGTTTGAACGGTGAAGCTGAGTGTAGACATCATAACCCCCCAGGACACCAAGACTGCGATTTTGTGCCAGGTGAGATCTTAGAAGGTCATGTGTTTGGCTCAAACACCCCTGGGGAAACCAGCTGGGAGGTGATTACCCTTATATCTGGAGCTGTGGGCTTTAGCTACAACTTTATTCATTTTTGACTGACTCCTCCTTGGATATTCTTTTTCAAAAACTTTGGGATGCTTTGGAGGAATCTGTTTGGAGGCATAGTGACATTAACCATTTTGCGTCTTTTTAGAGGAGACTTTAGCTCTGCAGTGGGGTGAGGGACCAAAGTCCCAGAGTGAGCTCCTTGGCTCAGCATTGTTAACCTGGGCTAGGCTTAGAGAGCTACATGACTGCGTCCTCTTTGTTTGGGCTTCAGTTTCTTTTGCTCTAAAATAAGGGTCAGATTGACTGACATCCATGTTTTAAAGACAGCATTTCTGTCCAACCCAAGTTCACTTTAGAGTCTTAGCAAAGCACACGTTAGACCTAGAATAGTCACAGAAGTGTGCTTCCAACCTGGTAAAGGTGGTGGAGATCATTTTCTGCAGGATTATAGCTCATTGGTTTTACAAATGAGGTCATTAACTCCCAGGGCATTGAAAGACTTGGATTAAAGCTGCTTGATTGATCGTGAGGTGGTTTTCTCCAGCTTGGAGGGGAGAAGTGGAGGAGTCTGAATTTGCTCAGCTTCCTTTTCCTCTGTCCATGGCTTGGTGGGGGGCTTCTCTGTGGCTGTTCTTGTGTGTCTTTGCTGGAACGGAAAGCGCAGTGAGATAATGCGATTACATTCTGAACTTTGAAGCACTAATGAAGTCAGCCTGAAGGCAGAGCTTTTATGGATGGGTGCATTAGTAATCATTTGCTGGTTCCATCAGGATTGATGTGTGTTATATCATCCAGAATGCTTCGGCATTCGTTTGTCAGGTGACCAGAAATCCTGCCTCTTTCTGTCCTTTGTGTATACGGTTTGACTTACCTCTGGCAATTTTTTTCAAAGGTCCTGATTGTGGTAATTGAGCTCAGTAGTTGAGGGGAAATTTCACAATTGCTTATGTGTGTGTCGCGTTTTGATAAGAGCAATTTAAAATCAGGCAATCAGTACTTCTAGGGCTCCTGCATTCTCATTAGGAGTAAAAGGAATCCTTTTTCCTCTTAAATCATTACTGCCTGGAGTAGAAATAGACTGTTGGTTGAGGGAGTTGGGGAAGGCTGTGTTACTAGCAAAGACACCAAAATTAACTGGCTGGGAGAGAGGAAAGAAGGTTCTAGTAAGCGCACCAGTTAGGAGTCTTTGTTTTATTCATTTATGAATGTTCTTTCATGAAGGTCTACCTAGTAAAGATTGGGAAATTTTACATACTGTTCCCAGGTTCTATGAGAAATTAATCCTGAAAATATACAGCATTTCAAGGACTCCACCGTTTACCTACCATTTCTTTTTGAGATAAGTGCAGTTTTTTAAATTATATTTTTTAGGATAAAATTCAACAGGTTATAAAACAAGATTTTGAGTTCTAACTGACTATGAGATAGAGCAAAAGTCGAATATGTTTATGCTGATTTAGAAAATCAGAAAAAAATCCTGGGTATGAGGAGAATGTGTACAGGAATGCTTAAATTGTGGCAAAGGGCGTGGCAGAAGCTGGTGTGCTGCCTGCCACCTGCTCTTTGAGCAGTGGCCCGGGGCTTTGCCATGAGCACAGGCAGGTCCTCTGCTTCACAAGGCCTTCTCTGGAGGGAAGTGTTACCTGTTACCAGGGCTGGCATGGGGACTTGTGCAGACATAGAGAACACAGCAGAGCACTGTGGGCTTTCAAATATACAGGCACAGACAAATCCTTGGGCTTTTATTTGTGACTAGAATGGGATTGGAGCAGGTGGCACAGGGCGAGTGGAAAGAGTGGAAGTGGAGGTTTTCTGAGGGCTGCGACCAGTGACAGAGCGGAGAATCCTTGTGGTCTCAAGCCTGCTGCTAAAGTGGCTCTGACTGTGGCCTGCGTGATGGAGTGGGAGCCCCTTGGCGTGAGTGGCACACGTGCTGGTGAATCACTTTCTGTGCGCGAGACGAGTGCACACGCTAGAGCCAAGGGGCCACTGCTTTGTTCTTCACCGATTTGGGTAAGAAAATGAACCCACTGAAGATCAGTGCTGATGTTCTGTTTACCAGCCCAGTGCTGACTCTAAATCATGTACATTAATGGATTTTCATATTGCAGGGAGTTTCCAGCTGTTGAATTGATACAGTTTAATTTGTTGAGAGGAACTTGCTGCATGAAGGTGGGTCCAGACCTCTGGGTGGATTCTATTTGCAGTCTTTTATTTTTAAATAGTGGGCCCTGTGTGATGAATTCTTCCGGCGGGGAGGCGTCTCCACAAGGCATCATCTCCTGTGCTTGAGTTCTGAAGTATGGACGAAACAGGAGAGGGTCACTGTGCCCCCCTCCTTTGACTTTCCGCTTTGTGTGCTTTGAAACAACAGAACAGAACAGAACAAAGCAAAACAAACCATCTTTGCCTTATCCTAGTGTTACTGAAAACATTTCAAGTGAATACAGAGTTAATTTATTAAAAATCATTTAGGACACAGAAAAACTGCAGGCAAATTTTCTGCATGAGTGTGATATACACCTGGCCACACAGTTCAGCTGCCAGTGGGGTCCTTTTTTCAAACTAAAATCTCTGGCATCTCCCTTATATTTTTAGCACCTTTTTGGTCTTCTGACATCTGATCAGCATCACCCACTAGGCTCTGTATTCTTGGGCTTCTCCAGCCTCTATCTCCAACCTTTCCAACCCTCCCACAAACTAGTTACACATGGTCAGGTACAGTCACAACAACAGCGACTCCTCTGGTGCTGATTTTCTGTTTTAGTTAACTTTCTCTTTAATGAATGATGATACCAAACACCTGCAGTGTAAGGGAGGAGAGGTTAACCTACTTATTATCAATTCATGATGAGCTGGCTCAAAGGTGGAGGTGTCATGTCAAAAACTACTTAGTTTGAGGTAGCTGGGAACCAGAGCAGGGATCAGTGCCAGTAAGTGACCAGATGTCCACACCAAGGCCACGCCTATGAGGGCCACCCAGACACACCTGGAAGTTTGTTCCACTGGTCCCTCAGGTGGATTCCATAGATGATCCAGTGGAAACTCCATCTTAACCCTGCCATTGTCATTTACCACATTCTTAAAAAAATTACAGCCTCTTGCTGTACTGAACAATAAAACCCACTTGCACACATTAGGAATTTTTTATTAGATTGTAATGAATCCATAGATCACTACAGAGATGACGGTGATCTTTGAAATACTGAATCTTTTACTCCATGTAATGTCCTTTTAATTTACTTGTGTTTTAAAACTTATTTTAAAAAGTTTTAAATTATTAATTGTATATGTTTATGTGGTATAATGTAATATAATTCAGTACATCTAAACTGTGTATAATGATCAAATCATAGCATCTCCATCTTCTTATGTATTAAAAATAATATAAATAATTACACACATTTATGGGTTACTATGTGATATTTCAATACAGGCATGCAATATCTACTGATGAAATCAATTTAATTAGTACTTTTATCTGCTTATCATATTTTGTTTGATGCCTTTAAGATTCTTTTTTGTATTCATAAAATATATAATAGTTGGCTTGAACTTTAGTTACCTCACAGAATTATACAACATTACAGCTTATTAATTCTGTCTATCATAATATTTTATAATTCTCAAAGTAGAAGTTTCATTTATCTTTTGTTAGATGGAGCGTTAGATCTGTAGTGTTTATACTATTGCAGGGAGCATTTAATTTTTTTATTGCTGATATATGAAACAAAATTGATTTGTTGTATTTGCCTTGTGTCAGGCAATCTTGATAAATTTAATTACTTTTAGGAGTTGATTTTCTTGCGGGTATATTTGTGTGTGTGTATGTGTGTGTGTCTCTAATTGTATTGTTGTAGCTGCTTTGTTGTCCTGAAATGATTCAAAACATTTACCTTTCATTATCATTTTGAGTTGGGAAAGAATCAAAAGACAAGCTGTGTGGTCTGGTGATAGGTGGCAGCGAGCACACTCTAATGTTTTATGAATCTGTTTTTCCGCTGGAAAGCTCAGAGCAGTGGTGTTCACTGTGTCTTAAATCAGACCTCAAAGAGACACTCGTGAAACAGGACTTCAGAACGTCTTCAGAAAGTGGCACGGATGACGGTGTAAGAGTGTCTGAGGCCAGAGGGAGTATTTTGAGGGGAATTAATGTCCCCGTGCCTTTTTCCATAATAGTTTCTAAAATTTAAGTGTTCTTTGTATGCTTCAACTGTACCTCATACTTTTACTTTTACTGGCCAGTTTTGTGTTTTCTTTCAGGTTTCCAGGTTAGCATCCTTTTATTTCAACTTTAAGAACTCTTCTTAGCCTTCCTAATACTTTCTTATATGGTTGTTGTAGTGGTGATGAATTCCTGTCCTCTTGTTTCTCTGGGGAAATTCATCTCTGAGGACAACTTAGCCATCTGTGACAATCTTTGTTATTGTTTTCTCTCAGCACTTTGTATAAATCAGCCCAGTCTCTCTGAGTTGCAAGGTTTCTACTGAGAAAACACTTGTTGTCCTTCGATAATTCCTTTGTATGTGATGAGTTAATTTTCTCTTTAAAATTTTTTGATATTTGGCAATTTGATTATATTGTGTTTTGGTAAAAACACATTTTATTTTGTACCTATTTTGGGGGATCAATGGGTATTTTCATAATATAGTTCCTTTTATGTAAACAATTATCAAGTAACTACAATAATACAAGATTAAGAATGGTTCATTAACAATTGAAAAATTAAATTGAAAAATTAAAAGGAGACAGTTACTGAATTATAAAATAGAACATTCAGAAAACTTAAAGAATGACATGATAGACACCTTCATATGGACTAAAACCCCAGTGCCATTTTGAGTCGAAGAAGCAAAAAACAAACAAAAATCACAGATGTCATCAACAACAAAAAGAGAAGATGGAGAAGGGGTAAAGTAACTAAGACGGCAAGCTAGTAGTTTGCTAATAGAGATGTATAATAGCTCGTTGTTCAGCTTACAGCAAGGCCATTCTTCTTGAATAGGTTGAACCTGTCTATTCCATCAGTGACTTCCGGTATCGTTTTGTTTTACTGTAGAATTTCCTTTTGGTTATATCTGCTACATTTACATCTTTCTCTATATTTACATCCCAAATTTCATGTGAAAATCTTTAATCACATTTGATTTTCACATCTTTCCCCTAATTATACTGAACATATTAATTATAGTTATTTTAAAGTCTGTGGTTAATAGGTCCAGTATCTTCAGTGGTGTATTTTGATTTTAGATCGTGTTATCTTAGTCTTATTATGTGTAGTAATCTTTGGTTGATTGCAAGACACTGACAATAAAAAGTGATAGAAGCTACAAATTGATACTATCTTTCTTCCTCTAGAGACAGTGGTCTGTTTCCCCTGCCAGATAGATTCTTGGTAGACGGATCACCTTATTCCAGTCGAGGTGAAACCACGTTAAGTGTCAGTAGATCTCAGTCTCTGTCTTGTTGTTCCCTGTTCAGCAAGAGCTTCCTCCAGGAAGTTAACTGGGACTCTTGTGTTCATTGCGTCCCCTTCCAGTTTTTACCTTCACAATGCTTAGACCTTTAGATTTTTTTTTTTTTGTACCAGGAATCAAACTCGGGTCCTCATGCTTACTGGCCAGGTGTGTATGCCAATGAACTACTTCCCGGTCCCTCATAAAATCTTCGGCTTTGTTTTCTGGATGCTTATTGCTAACCCTTTCCATTTCCCGCTTGCCCACTATTGGAGTGAAACCCGAAGTGCAGTCTGGGAGTCTCAGCTTGCACTGTCCAGCCTCAGATTCACTCGAGCTCCAGTGCGGCCGTTCACTTGTGCAGTTGTAGCTAGGAAGCAGTTGCCTCAAATGAGCTTTCTGAGATTGTGCATTTTTTTTTTTTGAAACGCAATCTTATCTTTTCTTGTTCTCATCATGTGTGTCACTCTCCAGTGCCTTTATTATTCTTGATTTGTTTTTTGTTGTTATTCATGGAAGCACTGGTCTGCGATCAGGTAGTACATCCTCTTCAGATGTTCTCAGCGACTATTTGTGAAGCTGCGTGGCACTGAACGGGAGAACATGCTCCTTCCAATCTGACCCACGGCTGTTTCTGACCTTTCATTTAAACCTTCCACCCGTGTGTTCAGCTTAATGAGTGCAAAGTACCAGAAGCTGAGAAGTGACCACGTATGGCTGTTAGAAGAACAACTCAAATTTGATGTGATTTTTTCAAGGATATTGTTTGAGTAGAAAAGCAGCATTATTTTTAGTTTGTACGAGTCTATTGATTTCACAGCAGCCAGGAAACTTTAATACCCGTATAATCAGTGTGCTGCGGGAGTATATTATTTTTATCTTTAAAAGAACAATTGATTTTTGAGAGCCTTGATGCCTTAGAAAGACAAATTTTAGAGAGACAGAGGTTGAGAAGAGATTATAATATGTGCTTTTTTAAATTTATTTTTTGGTATTGCCAGGATTGTATTTTCTTTTCAGGGTCTTGACCATAGAAAAAGGGACAATTCAGAAATAAATTTAATGATCTTGTTAGTCCCAGATACAGAACAAAGATAAAAAGACATAATTGTCAATACATAGTTAAAATGACATGAACGATACCGAAAAGAAATCAGCTCACATCCTTTTGGGAATCATAAAGAAACCTCCTTACCTCTAAGCAAACCAGACAACCCACACAGTGGAAGATAGGTTTGAGCTGAGCAGCTTGGTTACAGCTGTTACTAAATTTTACCTACTCAACTATGGCCTGTAGACTGCTCCATGATTTTAACTTCCCCTAGGAGGCAACGGCAGTTACCTTTCCTTATCACTGAGACTATGCATTTTATTAAAGGAACACTTGGCTAAGTGTTCATTACTTATGAATCTTTAAAATGAACAATTTTAGTTTAGGAAATTGGGTGGGTCTTTGTAACACTGTCACCATCAGCATCTGAGTGCTGACCCCTGTTGTCCTGGTCAGGGTTTTCTCAGGTAGCACTGGACTGTCCCCAGAGCACTGGAGTGGAATCGTTTCTCAAAAGTATATTTTCAGATATCTCCAAGATTTTCTTCTGGGCTGTCATCATGCATTCTGCACATTGTGACGGGACAGTCAGATGGTTTACCTGACATCCAAGATACCTCTTATTCCTTCTAGAAAATGTCTTGTGAATCATCTGGGTACCGAAGCTCCAAGGGTGACAGCCAGGAGGCCCAACCATGCCAGCTTGGCCAGGCTGTGGTCATTACCCGGGGATGGCTACCTGACTGGCACAGCTCATGACCATCCCAATCTGCTCTGTTGTTGATCAGATGTGGCATAATTTGGAAAAGACTATGGTCATTTAGTATTTGGCTGTTTTATATATTTGTGTGTCTTTATTCCTGGCCACAGATAACGTGTATCATACCGCAGACAAAATGGAGAGAAAGGAGTTCACTGCATTGCTTGGCATCACCATCTGACGCTCAGGGGTTACACAGGAGACCACTGCGACAGTATTGAGTGACTAGGAACATCCAGGGGCAAGGGACAGAGAGTGGATGAGGGAAAGAAGGTGTCATGCTTTCACTGATCTGTCTGGAGTTTTTCTGGTCTCTTTTAGATAGTGGCAGTGTGAGCTTAGTTATATAAACACATGTGTGAGCACACCCTCCCCTACCTGGTAACTGTTCATTCACAGATGATCAGGGGCTTTCTTTTGCACTAAAATCTTTCCTCCTCTTGCCTATATGTCTTCTGAAACAGGTACACTGTCATTATTATCGATTCTTTCCTTGTAGAGTTAAATTGATACTTCCATTTTGAGGCATTATAAAATTCTCTTAAAATTCTGAATGCCATATTTTCTATTGCAATTCATTGAAGATTGTTTTAAGTTGTTTGTGAATCTGTGAAGCCTTTCAAGGTCATTGGAAGAACTCTAGGACATTAGAGAATATGGATCAGATTCACAAAGTAGGACATGGTTAATGAGTTACAGTAATGTTGGGATTAAAGCCCAATCTTTCTCAGCGTTTTAAATTGGGGAACTATTTAGAGAACAACTGTGTCTTCTTTCTGTTGCTGCTGCTGCTACTGCTTTTAAAATTTTTATTAGTCTGGATTCTCAGTCACAAAGTACAGAAGTATAACTCAAACTGCCAAAAGCAGAAAAGAGAAGTTATTAGCTAATAAAGCACAGGGTCCAGGGGTGACTTTGATTTCTGTACAACTGGACTTAGGGCCCATTGCTGTCAAAGGTGGGTTCTCCTTATCCAGGTGTCTTTGTCCTTGGTGAACCTCTCTTTTGCATGGTGGTCTCTGCAGATGGAGCTTACATTCCGCTCTCCACTGAGAGCCCTACCGTTCACTCTTCAGTTTTGCTTGGGTTTCATATCTATCTCTGAAACAGTTGTTATAGGTAGGAGGATAGATGTTATTGAATTGGCTTTTTTTTCAGGATTTTGTGCCTACCCAGGTACCATGTGTACTTGGAGCGAGGCTCCCCAAAGTAAGAATCAAGCGGTTGGACCAAGGAGGATGTTGGGCCACCTAAATGAATAGATTGTCCTTCTGACCACTCTAAGTAGAAAGCTGCTTAGCCTTAGGGCGCAAACCCTTCTCCCTCTCTGAACAGCAGGAAGAGGAAAAGCTACATGATGACTCTGAAATCAGATAGGAAAGGAGACGCCTAACCTTGGCTGTGACCCAGCTGTTAACTATGCTTCAAAATTATGTCAGTTCAAATCTGAGGGACAAGAGGCCGATGGCCCAGTAGGAGATGGAGTGGGAGGTTCTGGAGCCCATGCACTGCTTTCAGGTCTTAGAAGACAGCCTTTCTTTTTTCTTTTTCCTTTCTGCTGGATTATGAGCTTTTGTAGGTCAGAGACTGTACTCGGTCTTGCTTTTTAAACCTTTCTCCACTCTCTATCTCTTTTAAAAGTGCTCCTAATCAGGGATGAGGCATTTTAATTTGTCCTCTGTGTCTCTTTTTGATACTTTTTAGCATTTGATCTTCCTGTGATTTATTCTAGATGAATGTCTCAGTTATGATTCCTGTTCATCAGTTTTTCCTTCTACAGAATATACTCATTTAACATGTTCACAGAGGTTTTCATTGCTTATATTTTTCATTTGCAGATTTTCTATTTACTTTGTCAGATCAGCTCTTTCAAAAACATTGGAACAATATTTTTATATCCTCAGTATGGTTTTTCATTCATTTCTTGAGGAGTTTATATATGCAGTACTTGCTTTTAAGTCCCTCTAGGCCTTTCTTATGACAAGGCTTCTGGGGTATTCGTTCTCTTATTTCTTGCTTCTTCTCACTCTCATGCTGGCAAATTTCCTTTCTATTTTGCTGTGAGCTCATCTTAAGGAAGATTTCTTTTCATGTGAATTTTGAGGTATTGCAAAGTGAAGTTTGCTATTCTTGTTTTGAGCTGGGTGTGCTGCTGGTGAGGAGGAAGTGGACTCCAATGTCTTCACTCACTGGACATTTAGGTTTCTGATTTCCTGGGGATTCTTTTCCCACCAGTGTTTGATGGAGTCTGCCCTCTTCCACGCTGTTGCCTGCGTGTGGCTGATGGGTGGGGCGTCAATGTGATCTTTTGGGATCCACCCAAGGGATTGGCAGAACACACTTTCAGATGTGTGTGGGTGGGCAGAGAGAGAAGGCACTGTGGCGAATGTCTGCTCTCCCACCCCTTCCTCTCAGGAACTGTTTCCTGCTCTGCTTTCTTGCTGCCACACACTAAGCAGCTGTCTCCACCACACCCTTCTTCTGTAGTGTTTCTGACGCAGAGCCAGCTGCACATGGGATGAATCCCAGTAAAATGTGAATCAAAGTAGATTTCTCCTCTGCTAAGTGAGCAGCTTGAAAGCTGACTAATACTGAAAACTGGAACCAGAAAACTGGAGCTGTGGCTGTGACTGTGGCTGTGTCTCACTATGTGTTTCGGAAACCTTTGGAGCCAGTTTGGAGGAGAAGTTTTAAAAGGTTTGGAGAAGCCAGCTAGAAAAGTCCTAGATTGCTGTAAACGGAGGTTGGTGAGTAGGGCTAGCTGCCCTCAAAAGGTCCGAGTCTTGATAGCAATGTGGATAGCAAAATCCAGTGTCAGGAGGCCTCCATGGGAATGAGTATGCCATCGATAGTTGGACTAGAGACAGAGGTGTTACAGTCTGGTAGAAAGCACATCTGTATTTTGCCCGTACCCTAAACTTGTAAGAAACTGAGACTAAGGGCGCTGGACTAATTGATTTGGTATGGGTGGTTTCGAGATTGTCCAGCATTCAGAGTCTGGCATGGGTATTGTTGGTTGCTTTCAGTTGTATTGACAGGGAGAATTGGTGGCAAAAAAAAAAAAAAAAAAAAAAGCTTCGAAGTTTAGAAAAGCTTAAATTTTGGCCCAAAAGGAATCACATGTAAAGTTGGGACCAAAATAGATGTCATTGTTGACGTGATTACTGCCATTAAAGAGAAACTAGGCACCTTGTACAGGCAGAGTTAAACTGCCGTGAGGACATCTCAGAACTCAGCAAGATTCCAACTATTGCAGACTCAAAAGTGTGAAAGTGTAAAGCTTTTATTTACAAGAGAGCACTTGGGACTTGGCTCTTTGGATGAATTTCACTAGGTCAGTCATTCAGACTCTTAGAGGGCACTGCAGTCATAGCTTGTATTTCTGCTAACAGCAGATCTTGGCATCATCCGAGTGATGCTGGTTTGTTTTTTAAAAGTAATTTGGAAAATGTTTGCAATTTGAATTGTAAACCAGAAGAAACGTCTGGTGATCCTAGAAGGTGAAGTCTAAAGTAGCAAAATGGACACCAGAAGCACTACCTGCTGTCTGAGCTAGTGAAATAGCCAGCCCTGTAGGGGAAAAAGGCTTCACTTAACACGACTTGTCCCACTGATGTTTTTATAAGTCTATAAAAACAAATGTTGGTGAAAACACAGCTGGTTATCAATTTGTTGACATATAAACCAGCTGGACTCAACTGTGTTTAGGGTAGGGTAAATGCCCTAAATAAACATCAGTGTAAGTGCTCTGACGGCAGGTGGGGGACACTGAAACACAAGCTCAGTGTGGGAACAAGAGCCTGTATAGCCTTCGAGGGAGTCAAACCCACTTGGTTGGCACTTCATAGAAATAAGGCTGATTTTACTGCATTCAGAATGCAAGAGTTGAGGGGCACTAGGGGTTTTATCTAAATTTCAAAGGCAAATGTAGGCAATCAGGCAAGGAGCCCCTGAGAAGACAGCATGTGAAACTGCAGGCATGAAGCTGAAGGTGCAGGGCAAACCCCAGGAGATCAGCGATGGCAGGAAGATGGCCTGTCTGCCTTGGAACACTGTGAGGCGTGAATGGAGCAGACCCAAGGGAGAGGCCAGGTTAGCTGCAGCCAGCAAGGCCAGCAAGGTGGAGCTACCAGAGTGCTCTGGTTTTGTTTCTTTGTTTTTTTGTTTAATTTTAAAGGTATTGAAACAGAACAAAGCAATCAGTGAGAACCTGATACTGGATTTCAAAACTAAGGCAGTAGGGAATGTAGCATAGTGACTCTAGTGCATATTGTTATCCTCTCAATAGTTGCTCGGACCAGTGCAGGCCTGCAAATGATATATTGAGTGGTCATGGGGGCTTTATGTAGATTTCAAAGGCAAATGTAGGAGTCAGGCAACAGAAGCTTTGGGTTGTTTCTTTACTTCAGTTGCCATCATCTCAGTCTACATTCCTCTGAATCGGCCAGTTGCCTCGGAGTGGGTGGTGGGTGATGGGTGGGTGGGGTGGTGTTCTTGTCTCCTGGCCATGTACAGGCAAGCTCACAGGGTGGCTTCCACCCTAGTTCTTTCCTCCCTTTCCCTGATCCCCTGGCCAGGGGATATCAAAGCACTCTGGAACTGATATCTCCCGCCCTGTGCACTAGATGCTGAACAGCTACAAGAGTTAGTGTTTGCACTGCTGGGTTTTGGTCTTGGTTTGGATCTATGCTTTTTAAAAATTCCTTATTCCTCCTTTCTGTAATGAGAATGTGGGCCCTGTGCATTGAGATTATGTCACTTGATTTTGATTTCACAGAGGTTCACAGCTAAGAGTTTGCCTTGAATGTTAGCCTTTAACCTGGACTTTTGAAAGATGTGGGAACTGTTCAGATTTGGGGGAAGGGTTGTTCTGTTTCTGGTTTTATGCAAGACAGTTGTATTATGTCAGGTGCCATCGTGAGCTTGCTATTGTCTTTACGCTTGTATTTGGACATTAATGATTCAAGGAGATGTGTTGGGTAGCAAATGGATGAGGAATGGGATTGGTGGCTAGGATGGAGTGATGATTTGCTTTGCTTTGGGATCTGAAAAGGTGATTAGCAGAGAACGTGTTTGGAGGGCTGTGGAAGTGCTGTCTTCAGGCCAGTGTCAGCTCCCCCACCCCTTCGGCTGGCTCTTTCCTTTATGCTGCTCCTTGGATGCTGTTAAGTAACTGCTTTTCTCCACCAAGCCCTTCCACTGTAATATTTTTGCATTGGAGCCAGCTGACAAAGTGCTGAATCCCTTTAAAATGTGAACCAAATTAAATCTCTCCTCCTTCATGTTGAGGGTGATGGGTATTTGGTCAAGTACTGGGAAAGCTGACTGATACACTAAGCCAGTGAGTGAAGACTTATCAGTTCTTTCAAAGATGAGATAAGCTTTTCTTGGCTTCTGGTTGTGAAGAAGGGGAATGTTCAAAATCATGCATGAAGTTTGACTTCAGTTTCTAGCCTGATAGGAATAAAAAGCAAAGCCCTCAGTGTGTTGAGCTGGATTTAGTTACTGTCATTTTATCATTGATTCACACATTTCTCTTTTAAAATCCAGAGCTCGGGTGTATAGTACAAGTATTTTTGTTATCTTTTCCACTGTGTCTTTTTTTTCCTACACCTGCTTAATTGGCCTTCTGACTGGAAGTCACCTGCTTATTTTGTATTTCTGTAGCTCTCAGTGTGTTACATTATACATGGTAGAAATTAATTTGTATAGACATAAATTTTAAAATTTATTTTTATGTTTATTTTCAGAAGCATTACAGGGCTAATGGAAGAAACTAGAGCTGAAGCATGGGAAAGAAACTTGATTTTGCTTTATGGCAATGTAAAATATTTTCAAGACAAATTTAAAAATGTCTTCAAAACATATGTATACTGTGGGAGGTAGGGTCGGGGCCCATTAAAATGCCTTTCTCCTATTTTCTGGAGATTGTGACTTTGTTATATGGCAAGGTACAAACTGACGTTGCTGATGAAACTGAGATTGCTAATCTGTTCATTTTCAAAAATATTATATAAGTACATACTTATAGTATGTGATGATTACGTTCATTGTGGTGAGTTGGTGCATATATTTAACACCTCTTAGTTCTTTTTATGTCCCCTTCCCCTTTCATCTTTTAATTCTCTTTCCTTTTGCAAATAATCTGTTCCCTGTTTTCTGTTATTTATCTTTTACTTTGATCTTTAATTTTATTTAGACTTCAAGTTTCTCATACAAGAAACTAAACACTACATAAACTTGTATGTCTGATTTATTTCATTTAACATTATGGTCTCAAGGTGCATCCATTTTTCCACAAATAACTGAAATTTATCCTTCTGTATAGCAGATTAATACTCCACGGTGGGTAAATATCACATTTTCTTTTCCCATTCAACTGTTAATGGACATCCGAGATGCTTCCAAGCTTCAGCTATCATGAATTGTGCTTCTATAAACATGGGTATGGTAGAATCACTCTGATATGATATCTTTTAAGATGAGCTGTATTATTCATGTTGGCTCATGTGATCACATGCTTCCTTTAAATGTGGAAGAGAGATCCAAAGAATCCCTGTCAGGGTGTTGTGTATAGAGAGGACCTTTACCAGGCATAACTGCTGTAAAAGATGAGGACAGAACTGTGAACCAAGGAAAGCTGATGGCCTCTGGGCTCTGGAAGAGTCATGAAAACAGGTTTCTACCCTGGACCCTGCAGAAAAGAACATAACCATGTCAATATCTTCTTGATTTTAGCCTAGTGAGCCATGTAAAAATTTGGACCTCTGTATCTCTTGTTCCAAGCTTCCAAGTTGTGGCAATTTTTACAATAGCAATAGGAAAGCCAAACAGGTATTACATGACCAGGTAGTTCTGTCCTTGGGCTTCACAGGAATGCGCTGAAGGTATATTTTAACAGCAAAAATACAGTAGTGTGTTTAAGTAGAACTATTTGAAATACAGAAAATGTGGAAACTAATCCAAATCAAAATATAAAATGTATCTTATGTGTTCAATAATAGTATGTTCCAGTGTGAGCTTATGCAGCAAAATGAGCTGTGGGCATAAACTGGGCGTCTGTGTGCAAGACTCTTTTGATGTCAGAAATAATGCATGAGGCAAAATACCATTTCTGTGTGAACAGGCACAAAAGTATTGTGTTACAAATGGAAATGACCATTAAGGTTATTTTTGCTGGAACAAGCTCATTATTCCATTCCATTCCATTCCATTCCATTCCATTCCACTCTACTCCATTCCATCCTTTCCTCTCCTTCCCTTTCTACCCCCCCCCCCCCTTTTTGGACAGAGTCTCACTAGGTTACCAAGGCAGGCCTGAAACTTGTGATCCACCTCAGCCTGGCCTGTACCACCACCCCCTGTGTTCAGCTATATTTTATAGCTATATTTGTGATGCTAAACCACTTTAGTTCATTCATTGACTGTAAGTGATATATAATATTCTATTTTAAAATACATCATAACATCAGTTTTTCTTATTGATAGGCTGTCTTAGTTACTTTGCTCTCATTATTGGGACTAAATATCTGACTCCCAAAGTGAAAGAAGAAAGGGTTTATTTAGCTCACAGTTTGTGGAAGTTTTAGTCCATAACCAGTGGCTCCAAGGCAGGGTGGCTCATGGCAGATGGCAACAGTTCATGGCAGCAGAAAACAACAAAAGCAACCAGAACAAAATGGGAGGAGCCTACAGATAAGGCTCTTTCTGTCCTTTATATTGTATGTAGGCCACACCCACTTGGGGCAACCTCACACCCATAATCTCAACATTGAATCATGAGTCATTCACAAACTCTAGACTCAGCTGCCTTTGAAATGCCCACCCCCCATGACCACATGAGGCTTTGGGGGAACACCAAACACCAAACCATAACATGGACATTTCAAGTATTACCACACATTCCCTCCTATAGACAAAGACCTAAACCAGTGCTGTGTAGGAATTTCTGTTTATATATTGAGAAACAACCAGCTGCTAGTTATACATAGCATCAATCTTGTCACCTTTGCTAGAAGTGTCCAAGTGCTTGCAAAGTCATTTTGCAGATGTGCAGCAGGGTGCACCAGCTGCTCTTGGTCCTCACATGGACCCCTGGGGAGTCTTCCCTTCAGTGATCACATTCATGAATGTGACGGGACGTTTTCTTTTAATAGATATTTCTCTAGTTTCTTTTTATGTTTGTTATTTCTGCTACTTTTGAGTGTTTTCAGTATTCTTTTATACTGTTTTCGCTGAACATAACCGCAGATCATGTACAGTTTTAATGCAGTTACCTCAAATGAATTTATCTACTTATGGAGAGCAGACAAATTAAAGCAATTTAATGCTTGATGTAGTTTCTGTCCTGTAATAAGAACCAATTAATATTATCAGACATCGCAGTAATAAGAACAGTAGTTATTATTGATGGAACAGAACTTCACACAGTATTCAGGGCAGCCATTCTATCTTACCTTTCTTCTTTTTTCCCTCTTGTTCTTTTCCATTCTTTTATTTTCCCTTGTTCTATTCCATTCCATGCCTTGACTGGCATTTAGCTGTTGAGATCTTCTCCAGGCTGGGTTGGTGACTCCCTGTGATCCAAGAGTTACTATGTGGCTCCGGTGGTGGGGAGAGCCAGGACATGTGTGCAGACTCACCCTGATGGTCTTCCATTCCCAGGTGGTGCACCCCTTCCCACCAAGTGGTCTCTTCCTCATCCTGGCTGGTGCTGGCCTCATCCCTGGGCTGAGGTGGATCCCCCCAATACCATGTGAAACCCACTTGTTCCAACATGCCCAGGAGAGGAAGGGGAGGGACGCAGGAATGATCGGGCAGGAGGAGGTGGGGGAGAACAGGTAAAGCTTACTGTTGTTGGGTCTGTTGTAGGCACTGTTGCAACTTCTTTGTGTGTATTCCCTCTTTTAGTCTTGTAGTACCTGTCCTGAGATGGTTCAGTGACCAAATTGATCTGCTTTGTAAGATCAGTCATGGACATTCTAGCTGCTGGTCGGAACTAGACTGGTGTGAGCATGAATGGAGACCATGCTGCCAGTCCTGTGCAGAGATGAGGATAGAGCCAGTAAAATTGGATGATAGATTCATATGTGATGGGAACAGCTACTCCAGGGAAATTCAGAATTCTCTCTCTCAGGGAAATTCAGAATTCTCTCTCTCTCCTCTCCCTTCTCTCTCTCTCTCTTTCTCCTTTTCTTTCTCTTGGGTGAAAATCTACTTGCAGTAGTGTCATTTATTGGTGTGTGTGTTCTTTGCTGACGATTTCTAACCCCTCCTCTGGGAGCCATACTTTCATGAATCCTTCTGGTTCAGGCTGTTTGTTGGTTTGTTAGCCTCTAGGTATGAGCACCGCCTTAATGCCAGCAGCTTCACAAGGTAGCAAGGTGAGAAGTTCTCTCACATAGCTGTGAGTCATCTTTTTGTCATTTGCTTCCTTTTTAGTAAAAGCTTGACGAAGTCTGAAAAACATTAGGATTTTGATGGGATTACACTGACTATGCAATTAATTTTACTGTCATTTATCATCTTTACTGTTGTCTTATTGAAAAAAATTTAATTTTGTTTTTGTTTGTGTTGGTTCCATTTTCCAGTTTACTTTTAATCTCTGTTTTAAGGCTTGTGATAGTCTTTCTTTTCCAATTTTAGTTTTCTTAGTTTCTAAACATTTATTTTTATTTTAACTTTTTAACTGCCACACAGTAATTGTATAATGTGTGCAAGGTGTGATGATCAGTCTCAGGATAATTCATGCATCTGTCACCTCCAGCTTTTATAACTTCTTTGTGCTGGAAACACCCAAAGTCATCTCTAGAGTCTATGTGAAACTGTACAATCAATCAGATGTTGTCGATGTTGTTACCCTACAAGAAGAAGGACCTTAGCAGCATTCAATCACCTGACCTTTCCTGGTTCCTAGCACCCCAAGGAGAAGAATCTGCACCTCTTGTGCAGATGAGGGAGTGGTTTCAAAGCAAAAAAGCTTATTGTGAAGTAGGATCTGGCTCACAGGCACCCAGGCCATGCAAGGAGCTGGGCAGCAAGGAGCTGCTTTGTTCCTGTTTCTTATCCCACTGTCTTCCTGTTTTAGGTGTTCCACACCCTGTGCCAGATGTTCACGATTTACCCCTGCCCTCCCTTTAATTTTGAATCATGCTTGTCCTGCTGGGTGGCACCTTGGTAGGCCTTTGTGCTTAGTTTGCAGTAGTCTCTCCATTGAGGGGCCTTTGTCCAGTTGATCGAGGCCATTTCCCAGCCTGGTCCTGCACCCTACTTCGCACCTTCAGTGAGATCAGCTGCAGCAGCAGCTCAGTCCTCTCAGTCACTGTGAGGAAAGAACAGTGTGTGCCCTGCCGTCTGCCGTCTGACCACCTGCCTGGAAGTCTTCCTCTCCATGTGCCTGCAGACCATCCTCTCCCTCGGGTCCTTCTTGGCTTCCAGTAACCATTCTTCTACTCTTTACTTCTGCGAGACCAACATGCATAGCTTCCACACGTGAGGATTGCATTTGTTTTTCTGTGTCTTATTCACTTCACTCAATATCTTACCTCCACCTTGCTACAAGTGACAGGAGTCTATTGTTCGTAGAGTTAATTTTATACATGTACGTTTTGTATACATATACAAGAAGAGTCTGACTTTATTCTTTGTACATGGCTATCCATTTGTGCTGGCACATTTGTTAAAAAGACTGCTCTTAGCCCATGAATAGTATTAGCACCCTTGTGAAAATCAATGATCATAAATGCATGAATTTATTTTTAGAACATCAGTCTTTCTTTGGCCTGTATGTCTGTGTTTATTATACCAGTATCAAACTACTACTGTAGCTTTGTAGTTAGCTTGGAAATCAGAAAATGTGAGTTCTCCAACTTCTTTCTTTTTCAAAATTGTTTTGATTATTCTGGACCCCTTGCATTTGCCTGTGAATTTCAGGATTTATTTAACCTGGAAGAAATCCTTACCAAACTGGTTATCTCTGCCTTTCTTCTCTTACAATGACATCCTAAATAAAAGCTGGAGAGTTCTCAGCTTTGGGGTTTCTCATGAAAGTCTCCCTAATGCTGGACACTCTTGGCACCTCTGGGCCTCTTGATGATCAAACTGAGTGTCATCTGTGAGTAATCATTCATCCTCTGTGTTACCATGCTCTGTGACAGAACCTGGTTCATCATTGTTTTTCAGGCCTAATTTCCCATCTGGAACTTCCAGAACAACGGTGAGGTGCGGTGAGCATAGACTTCATGTTTTGATTGTGATCTTAGGAGAAAAGTTTCAGGCTTTTACTATTTAGTACAATATTGCTTGTGAGTATCTCATCAGTGCTTTCAACCAGGTTCAGGAAATTCTCTTTAATTGTTATTATATCTAATACTTTTAAATCATTAAATATTATTTACTTAGGTCGAGAACTTTTCCTATGTCTACTGAGATGATCATATAGTTTTGTCTTTGTCTTTATATGCTACATGGTTTAGATTGATTTTGCTGATATTAAACTAACCTTGAATTCCTGTTCTTGATTTTTAACTTTCATCTGTTGCTGGATTAGTGTTTGGTTAAGGTTTTTGTTTTTTGTTCTTTTGCATCTTTATTCACTAAAGTTTTCTTGTTTTTGATTTTGAAATCAGGTTGATACTGGTTTTAAAGAATGATTTGGAAGTATTCTTTCCTTCATTTTTGAAAGATCTTGTGGAGAATGGAATTAATTGGCTGAATATTTGATAGAAGTCACCTGGTCCTGATCTTTTTCCTATTGTGTGTCTTGGAAAACATTCCCAAAGATAAGAGAGAATTTCTGTGCTATGAAAACTGAATGCTAAAAAAATTAGGTAGTAGAGATGCAATGGCCACGTTACTGCTGGACACAGTGCTGAAAGTGGCTTAAGAGTAAACCGAAAATTTGAACAAGTAAAGAGGTGGTGGCAGGCATTTAAAGGTGTGTTTTTCTTTCTGTACTGATGATTCCCCAAGTTTCTCTAGGCCCAAGTTCTTTCCCCCGAGGCTGGTTATATTGATTTGCTTAGTGTGTCACTTTCTTGTGTAGTTGGCGGTTTCTGTATTCAAGCACACGTTGGGGTGGAGAGATCTTGGCTCTCAGATTCTGCCTGTGCCCACTTTTCCCTGGCTTTGCGGCTGCCTTCGCTGGCCATGGGCCCCCCTCTCTGGCCCCGCTTCCTGCCTTCTTATACTCGTGTTCTGTGCATATGCAAGTGCTGTTTGCTCTGCTCATGATCTGCAGAGCCTCCTGACTTCTTGCCTTCAAAGATGAACCTGGCTCCAGTGTCCAGTCTTGTGCTGAGTCCCGGACCTGGGAACTGGACACTTCCTCTGCCTTTTTTCTTGCTCTGGAGATCACTGGACTCAAGGTTTTAGCTCCACTTACTACTTTGTTATCTGTTTTGCTGCTGGTTTATAGTGAGATTTTTTTTCTCCCAAGTATCGTACTGGGGGTGGGACCTGGGGCCTCACACTCCCTAGATAAGTGTTCCCCCGCTGGGTTCTTCCCTTCCCCTTTTCACTCTATGAAGGAGACAGTGTCTCATTCAGCTGCCCAGACTGGGCTGGACATGCAGCATTCTTACCTCGGGCTCTTGTGTAATTACGTTCAGTTATAATTATCTATCACAGTTCTGCAGCACAACCACTTTGCATTGTTAGTGCTGAGGATCAATGAGATGAATGAACTTAGCTTGGCAATGCCTCCGAGCTCTGGGGAGTCAGTGCAGTAGTCAGAGATATTTGCCTTTAGTGTTCTAGTGCTGAATTCATCTTCATTCTATGCGATGTCTTAAAAGAAGCTGATGTGCCATCTCCAGTGCATTCTGTCAGCATTATTCTCCCCCCTGGGAACTCCCTGTCACTTCATAATTTTTAACGGCATGCTCATATTTCTTGTTAATTCATTTATGTTTCCTATCCATGTAGTACTGTGCAATTTTTTGTTTGGACTGGCGAGTGAAAAGTGGTGCTGTTGATATCTGACCAGGATGGGAGGAAAAGACAGAACTACAGTATAGAGGCTCCCAGGGGGTGTGGCTACCACCCTATTTTTTTGCTAGGATATCTGATACGTGTCCTTATAAACCACAAAGTTCCTGTGACTGTGTTGGTGATAACAAGTGGTTGGTGAATATTTTTTGAAAGACACCAAATAGCACCTGGACATACACACTCACTGGTAAACTGTATTATTTATGTACTCTTTTAATCAGACAAATAGAATGTGTCCAGCCATCTTCCAAGTAAAAGCTAACTTGTCTTCTTAACTAGCATGGTTAACAATGTGTTTTGCAATGTGCAAATGGAGAATTCTGCTAATCATCAAGAAAAACCAAACTGATTAAAATGGTCCCCTTGAAAAAGTAACAGGCTCTTTCCAAGTTTTCTGTAGGAATGCAGATAATTGACCTATGTCTATATGTATTATTCTTTAAATAGAAACTATTTATTTAGAAGTATTTTTAATAAAAATTTCTTAAAAACCACCTTTTCTATTACGTTATTGCTTGGGTGTTGTCACAAAGCCAATGTCAGTCTGGCTGTCACACACATTTCCTCTGGTTAATATGCTTCATTAACATTTTTTATAATTTGACATTTCCTGACTTTAAGAACTTTGCATTTGCTCTGAACTCCATAAGCAGTCATGTGGCTGGTGACATTTTTGAGAAGCCCTGGGAGTAGAGCATGTATCATGAAAATCTGCATAAGCCATGTATTTCAATGTTGTGCCACGGATATCAAGCTGAGTCCTTGTGAAAACGAGGGTGGCAGTTTTGCTAGTTACTGTGCCTTCTGGGAATTGACATTCTGAGTGATTATCTAAAACCTGTCTGTAAGTCCATCTTTCTGTATGTCCAACAGCCAGCCTATCTACTATCTGTGTATCATTTATCTTCTTACCTTGTATTTGGTGGTATTTTATATTTTATTTCTTCATTGTCTGGCATAGATTGCTAAGACCTTGTATATATTTACCTTATCTCTAGAAAGGGAATTCAGCTGTTACCAAATTGTATTTTGAAACTCCTCCTCTGAGTAGAAACTGACCATTTTTTCCTGATAGTGAATAATATAAATTCAGGCTAACATGTTGCTTTAAACAAACTGGGTTTGCTGAGACCAGTACCAGGCATTAACAAGGCAGTTCACCTTGACAGTGAAGACAGGTGCGTCAGGAGCCAGATGATTCCTGTTTGACAAGCAGTGCGGTGTTCTTACACGTGGAAGGTGAGCTAGGCTTGGCACGGCTGTTACCTATGAAGAAATATATTGCTAAAGGCACCCAGTCTAAGCTGTTCATTTGCTTAGATGTTTACAATATTACTGCAAGCTAGGCATGAGAAATTGTCTTTACATCCCACAGAGAAAAGAGACTGCTATGTTATTGAATTTAGTGGAGAAATGCCTATTTTTAAGAGCATAAATATCATCTGTCTAGAAGCGAATAGATGTGAGGAAAGGGATTGTTTGGGGTTTGTATACTAAGAGAAAGGAACAGGAGTTCAGTTCCAGACCGTGTTCCCTCTACTCACAGTACTTCCCAGGGGGAGTGTGACATAAGCCTCAAGAGCTCACGTCTGTCTCCATACAGTTCAGGTCAGCTGTGAAGCAGGGGCCATCTGGATAATGGAATCAAGGGTCAGCGGCTCCCAGCCCTTGTCATCAGGATGCTTACAGCTTCATAGAGCGAGACACATCTGCAAATAGAAAATACAACAAAGCGCCGAGTGCTATGGCAAAGGCACACACAAGGCTCATGAGCAGACATGTGAGGCTCGTGGGTGGACTAGCAGGGCAGAAGGTCAGCAATGGAGGCTTCCATGAAGGACCTGAACCTCCTTAGCTGACTCCTCAGAGAGAATGAGTAAGAATTAGGTTAGGAAGGAGATGAGCAGGCATGGCGGGGGTATGCAGAGGCTAGGGGACCAGCTAAGTATGGGGCCCCGAAGCAGCAGCCTTTTAATAGAGTAGAATGTGCAATTGGAGATGGTCAGAGTTCATAGAGGAGGAAGATCAATTTGGGAAATGTTTAGTCAAAAAGCAACAAAACCTCCAGGCAGCTTGTGGGACATGAGATGCAGGAGGATATAATAGGAACTCCGCATTCTGGCTCAAAGTCCAGGCTGCCACAAACCCCAAAGATGTCACTGTTTGAATCAGAAAATGATGTATTTTCTTCTGTGCAGACACAGCCCCATGGCAGAGGACAGTGTGTGCAGAACCCAGGTGGATTTCAGCCTCCACTGGACTCTTGGCACGGTGCTGCTGGGTTGTGCACAGTTGGAGTGATTGTTTGGACAGCTGTGGGCACAGTGGTGGTCAAGGGCCCTTAATACAAGCAGAAGAAGGTGCAGCTGGGGCAAATGGGAGAACCGTGAGTTTGTTTGTGAATGTGTTAAGTTTGTGGTACTGGAGGGAGCTGTCTAGGTGGGCATGTTAGTGAGGAAGATGTATCTATAATCCGAGAGCATCACAGAGTATGGATGATTTAGGACTACAAAGTTTAATACATATATAATTTAATACATGTATATATGTCATTTGTTAAAGTTATTCACAGTGAATGGCTTTTTGAATTTTAACTATAATCTACACTGCATGCATCACTGGTCATTGGCTCTCCCAAAAGACTTACTTGCTTCATAAAATCTTCTTCTAAATAACTCTTTAAAGAATGTTGGCCATCATGGTGGGTATATATACGTGGTAGGCATGTGCGTGTGTGGGGATACTGGAGATCAAACCCAGGGTACTGTGTCACTGAGCTACATCCCCTGGGATGGAGATAATTATTATCAAGGAAAGGAACAGAAGTTGTGAAGGATAGAGGTGGAGTTATTAAGGTTTTCTAGAGAAACACAACCAACGAAATCTCTCTGTCTCCATTTTCATCTCTCTCTGTCTCTATCTCTCTGTTTCTGTCTGTCTGTCTGTCTCTCTCTGTCAGTACTCTGCCACTGAGACAGAATACCACAATTTCAGGGAGGAAAGATTTATTTTGGCTCATGGTTTCAGAGTTTCAGTCTGTGGCCAGCTGGCTGCAAGACAAAGATATCATGGTGGGGGAAGCCACCCAGCTCGTGGAGGCTGGGAAGCAGTAAGTTGGAAGGAACCTGGGAAGAAGGAGCTGGAGACCAGGCATAGTCCCCACTGCCCTCACAACCCACTTCCTCCCAGAAAGACCCACCTCCCAGGAGCCTGTTCTGCTATCCTGCTGGTGGGTCAATCCTCAGAATCTAGTCGCCTCTGCAGAAATCTCTCAAGCTGGTCAGACTGATGGTACGTTTTCTATCAATCTATCTAAATCTATCATCTGTTCATATAATTATCTTAAGAAGGTATCTCACCCTACTTTGAAGGCTGACACATCTGAGATCTGCAGGGCAGCTAGAGGCCCAGGGAAGAGCTGACGCCAACATTCTAAGTCCCAGGTCTGTCTGCAGGCGGAGTGTGCACGTTCTTGGAAGTTCGGTGTTTTCTCCTGTGCCTTCCGCTGAGTGATTGCGGCTCACCTCATCACGGAGGATGCTCTGCTTTCCTCAGAGTTGCCTTACTTAAATCTTAGTCACGCCTTAGTACCTTCACGGCAATGTGTGGACGCCGAGAGGGTGTAACGATCACTGTGCCTCTTGTTCCCGTGCCTGTGTTATTTCTGTGTGACAACGCTACGTGTTCCTGACAATTTAAAGGTTGGTAGAGTGACCCAGAGACCTCCAATGACTGTCTTTTGTAGAGTAAGAGACTACAGCATTCTCATTTTGATGCTCTCTCAGGTTCTCCTCATTTATTAGGATGTAGTTCAGGGTCTTTGTGTGATTTGTGGCTGCACGTTTACTCATTACAGTTGCAGAGTAACATCATGTAAGGTAACCTGTGGTCTCACACAAGTCTTGCTATAACAGGATGAACTTCAGGATTTACATGGGACACTCAGGTGACAGTCTGGGGTGAGGTCTGCGTCAAGATGTTAAATATAGGTCGGTGCCAAGTTCCAGAGCTGCTTTCTCAGGATCCACTTTCCTAGAAGGTAGGGTGACCTGGATGGGCCAGGATCCAGTTCCTGCGTGCACATCTTTTAGATCAATTCTGAAAGAGCTGTTGAACCTGATGGACGCAGAGCAGAGCGTGCTGTCGAGGAGTGACATGGACCACGCCTGGGTGGGCCTGAAGGTGATGGCAGTGTGCCGTTTTCCTTGGCAGCTTTCAGCTTGCTGTGCCACACTCTGAGGATGCAGAATGTGAGGAAACTCAGGAGCTGGTGCCCACTTCTGGGCAGTGGTTCTCTATTGTGGTCCCCAGACAGCAGTGCTAGCTTCCTCTGGGCCAGTGTGTTAGGAATGCAAAGTCCTTGGCCCTCTGCGGTGAGTCAGATCCTCTGGGGTAAAGCCCAGAAATCTGCAATCCAAGCGATTTTGGTGGCTGCTTGTGTTTGAGAACCATTGTCCTAGGGTCCTAGGGGCTTGATGCCTTCTCTGCCGCCAGTGCCATAGGTAATCGGTCCTGGCCCTTGGCATTAAAATTTTTAAATTTATTCCTCATTTTAAAAAATTTTAAAAGATTTTTGCTTCTATGTTGATTAGGGAAATTTCACTACAGTTCTCTTTTTTTGGATGGATCTTTCTCTGGGTTTTGGTATCAGGGTAATGCTTTCTTCTAGGAGAGAGTTGAGTAGTGGTGTTAGATCTTCTCTAAGTTTCTCATAGAACTGAGCTACATATCCATCAGGACATGCACTTTTCTTTGTCGGTAGGGTTTTAATTACATTTCAATTTCATTGACTGATAGTGGGTTATTTAGAATTTTTATATCTTCTTGATTGAGCTTTGGTGGGTTATGTGTATCCAGGAATCTGTTCATTTCATTTGTGTTTTCCATTTTATTAGAATAAAGTTTCTCAAAGTAAGTATTGATGATCTTGATTACTGCAGGATCTATTGTGATTCTACCCTTTTCATTCCTAATTGCATGAATTTGAGTCTTTTCTTTTTTGGTAAGATTGGCTAGGGGTTTATCAATTTTATTTAATATTTCAAAGAACCAATTGTTCCATTCACTGATTCTTTGTATTGTTTTCTTAGTCTCAATTGCATTAATTTCTGCTCTGATCTTTATGATTTCTCCTCTCATATGAGCTTTGGGCTTGACTGTTCTGCTTTTTCTATAAATTTGAAGTTCAACATTAGGTTGTTTATGTGAGCGTGTTCTGTCTCCCCGATATGGGTGTTCATTGCTGTAAATTTCCCTGTTAAGCCTGCTTTCCTTGCATCCCTTAAGTTCTGGTGTGTTGCATCCGCATGATTAACTACTTAAGAGGTAACAATACTCAATGTATTAACTGTTGTTATTCTATTATTTTGTTATGAAATTTTGTTTTAATTTTTTTCCATAAAAATCCGCAAAGAAAAAATAATAAAAACATTTTTAATTAGTGCCATTTGTCTTTAATCTACTGAGATCATTACCCTTCCTCTCATTCCTCAGTCATCTTCTTCTGTAAGCTTAGCATCTGGCACAGATCCCCTTTCTCTGATGTACACAGATTCCCTTTCTCTCATATACACCTCAGTTTCTCACTTAATCCTGAAGCTTTCACCATTTTCTGCCCCACCTTGAGATTTCCCAACGTTAAACTTCAGAATTGCTTAATGCTAACACAGGTAGGGTATAGTGTGGGCCCCTCCACAGCTGAACTTCTGGAACTATCTTTCAATGACCCTGATACCTATTCATAGTTACTACTGAGATGGAGTGCTTGGATTATTACAAGAAAATGGTTTTTCAAAGGGGTGTATTGTTAACGTAAATTTTGTGTCATTTGAAATATATTGCTATTTTAACAGATATTCATGTAAGGTAATTAGAAAGATGCAGTTTTATAATGAGTGTCATGTTGCATTGTCAGTTTGGGGCTCAAAGCCAGTTATAATGTCTATTTTCATGAGCAAATTTAATAGCTTAGTACATTTAGTGGGTTCACATCTTGGCTGTATTCACTGGGGAGAGAAAGATCTCCCATGCTTAGATGTTCCTAGACTCCTTGAAATATTAATAAAATCTTTTGCTTTCTGGGTTAAAGTTCTGATCTCAAAAGTGGCATTTCTAGTTAACTAAATAAAATCTCACTGGGAGATTAAGCACATAAACCAGAAAGCAAGTGCCCAGTGGAGTGCTTTTAAAATCTTCCAAAATAATGATTTTGTGTCTTAACTATCAAATAATTTCTGAACTCTAATACTACTGGTCATTGCGTGTCTTCCTGACTCAATAGTTTCTTTGTATTTCTACATAGAAATTTTTAGAAGCTGTGTTTTTAAAAGTGCAGGTATATGAGTAAAAATTCACATGGTGCAGACAGATATTAAAATAAATAAATCCTCCACCATATGCCTCACAATACACTAACTGCCCCCAATTCTTTTCTTGAATATGTGATGGCAGTTCCCACTTTCTTGTCTATCTGCAGGAAACAAAAACAGAAAAGAAAGCTAAAGTCCCACCCCCTTCACACACACACACACACACACACACACACACACACACACCACGTGTCCACATCTGGGTGGGCTCCTGGTCTACCTGTTGTCTGCACAGTGCTTTTCTTCCCTGCTGAGAACATCTTGGAGCTGCACATCTCGTCTTAGTTTATTTAGGGCTGTGCAGCTTTCCTTCTGTGACCCCATCACAATTAAACAGTGTAAGCCCCAGTGTAAGCCCAAGCCTGTCTTTGTCTGTGTGCTCACACGCCATGTTATAGCCAGTGTTCTTATTTATGTAGCTTTTTGCTGCAGGAATTTTTTTCCAGCTGATTCGTAGGTAAAGTCTTACCCAGTGGGGTTGTCTTACTAAAGGGTGAGCATGATTAAAATTTTCACCAGCCTTTCCCTGACCCCTTCCAGAGAGGCCCCCCAGCTGACACCCTTCCTAGTTTTATAGCCTCTCTCACAGCCTGGCTTGCTCTGTGCTTGTGTGTGGGTGAGCTTGTGTTTCTGGCACTGGCGCCTTACCGCCACTGTGGAATGGAGAAGTGTGTTTCTCTGCTCCTCTGGGACACGTCAGCACCCCGTGGCTTTGCAATCCCTCCAGCTCAGAGGTTAGAGTCATGGAGGTGACTTTGCTAGCTTCTGCGACCCACCACTTTAAGAATTGACTCACATAGTGAAGGTATGTAGTAGAGAGAAACTATGCATCTTTTTTCTCAAAATGATTTTGTAGGTTTTTGGTGGATATATGGGTGTCATGGCCACAAAAGTTTCCAAACAATACGGGTGCCATAAGATTTTAAATTTCCTACAGAAAAACACAAGTTTCACAAAGAAACAGGTGTGTTTTATTTGACTGTACCAGATTAAGTATATGGTCTCTGTACAAATATCTGACACTGAATAAACTTTAGCACCCGTTCTCCTCCCCAGACTCTTAGAGGCAGCAGCATGACTTTCGTATTGAGTTGTGAACACTGGCAGATACACACCAGCACGTTTCGTTATCTCAGGGCCTAGAGCCTTGCTGAGCGTAAGAGAGCTGGCTTCCGTGGACTGATGCAGTATAACCAAATTCTCATGCAGCACTTTTATCTGAAAGGTTAATTCATTTATTTTTGATTTGTATTCCACATTGGCTTAATGCAAAAAAGAATCTGAAAAGTTGACTTGAATCATCAGGTAAGATTCAAATAGTAACTTGCTACTGGAATTATTAAATAGCAGCTCGGCATTTCCTACGTGACACCACGGTGGCCGTGGGCAAGGGTCAGGTTCCTCTGGAGCAGGGACAGTAGAACTGTTGAAGTCCTGCATCCACCCGGAGACCTCTGTCCGGGATGCCACGCAAAGGGCCGTGCAGGCACACCAGGAGCTGGAAGTCCTCTGTTTTGTTCCTGTGATGGGAATCATGGACAGGACCATGCCGACACTGATTGATTAGAGAGTAGCACTGCACCTGGCCTTTACAGCACAAGGTGTGTCCGGTGCCATCAGGGGACAGCCTGTCCGGCCTTTTCAGTTATTTTCCCGGTTCATAATCCTCCCTTCCACAAGCACGGATTGGAAGTTGGTGAGCAGGAAAGGACCATGGCAAAGATTTGTTTTATCTCCCTCCAACACAGTCACCATCTTTTCAGAACATTATTTTCTTCCACTAGGCTTTATTTTCAACTTTTGGAACTAAAGTTTGAGACCTGAGAAATCGCAGTAATGGTTTTATTTTTCCCAATTCACACAGATCTCCCTGAGTCTTCTGTCTGGGAAGATAAGTGTGTGTGTTCATTTTGCTTTTTTGTTTTTGCTAATTCATTCTCTATTCATTGAAAAGCCATGTCGATGTGTTACCTTTATGCAACAATTAATTAGCCCTGATGGAAACAAAGAATATTAAACCTAGCAGGAACTTTGGAGGAACCCTGCTCAATCCTTTGAGTCTCTGTTTTCTTTCTTTTTACTTCTTATTAGTGCACATTTGTAGTGCACTATGGTTACATTTATCGTGGAAGCTGGTTCATGCACATGACAGCGTAATTCTTGTTTTTCTCGTCTCATGCACCTCCTCCCCGCCCCGCTCCTTCCAACTCTTGGTCCCTTTCCCACGTGTAAAAGCTCTATTTTCATCATTTAAGAATCCTAACAGATGAGGAATACCTGGTCTGGATAAGTGGGACTTGACCTTAGGTCAGCTAGCCCCCATTTCTGCATTCTTTCTGATTGTCGTATGATAGTAAAATAAATTTCTATTTTCAAAATTGTTACAAAAATGAAGTGTTAAGAGTGTAAGAGAAATGTCAATTTATTTTGATATTGAAAATTATGATCCTTTGTGTGTATATGTCTGTGTCTGCATGTCCATAACCCTGACCCTTCGGGAGAACCTACAGACACAGCAGGCTTGGGCAGTTTAAGTGTCAGGTGAGAGGTAATGGTATTTTGGTGAGGAGTATTTTTCTTTCTAGGCTGAATTTCAATAGGAAGTGAAGAAGTGTGGATCAAATACCCTGATCCAGTAGCTGAGTGACAGCACGTTGCATATCTCTTTTTCTTTCTGAATGATCCAATGATTAGGACAGTGCTTCTGTGACTATCATGTGAGCACAATCAACCCCTGAATACTGTCTCTTGTTACCGTTTCAGTGCCGCGATGGGAGAGAGATGTGTTGTTCTGAATTATGTAAATTTCCTGTGTGCTGACAGAATACAGAGGGATGAAAGGGGATGTGAAGAGCTTCCATAGAAAATTAGCCTCAATTCTGGAATTTATCTCCCACAGCAGAACAGGGGAAGGTATGATTGTGGCTACATTGCCCATCCCGCTCCCTGCTCAGCAGAGGCAGAAACCTCGCCCCGCACTGTGGCCCCTGTATTCTTTAGGCAGTGACCTCTGCAGGGAGCTTGTAGGAAACTCACCATCTCAGGCCCTGTGCCAGACCCACTGGGTCAAGATCTGCATTTTAGCAAGATTGCCAGGTGGCTGGTGTGCGTATTAGAGTGGGAGAGGCCGTGGCTGATAGTACATTTGTTAAGATGCACAGCGATTTTTCTCCCAACTTTGGTGTGAACTCAGCTAAGCAGAAAGGTACTATTTGTTTTATTTATTTTATTCTATTTTTCTGATTCCTGGGATCGAGCTCATGACTGCGTGCTTGCCAGGCAGGTGCTTGTGCTGCTGAGCAAAACCCCCGGCCCATGGCACTGATCTTGAACCTTCTCTTTATGCTTTCATGATCTACCAAGGCTGTGTTTGAGACTGAAAGATGGTTAGCACACTGCCTTCTGTGGGCTCACCAGAGCGGGTGAGACCAATAAAGCAGATGTTTGTGGTAGAGTGTGATAGGCCCACCAGAGAGATTTGTAGAGGATGTTTCCAGGCCTCGAGGGCTCCCCAGTTTAGCCTGGAAGGAGGAGGCAGCAATAAAGGAGGTCATGGAAAGCGCCCCGAGTTGGCTCCTAAGGGGTGAATAGGAGTGCATCAATTTTCTATCATTGCATAACAAATTAGCACACAGGTTATAGCTCCCGCCACCCCACGCATTTGCTGAGAAATCTGGTGGGGGCTTGAGAGCGTTCTCTGCTCAGGGTCTTGGGGTGACTCCCCTGCGGGCCTCACACAGTATCCTCGCCCAGCATCTGCTGCGGTTCGCAGACTCAGTCCCTTGGGGCTGCAGGACTGAGGGCCCTGCCTGAGGGTGTGAACGGAGGGCTATGGCAGTTCCCTCGGGCCCCACACCTCGCAGTGATCACATTCTCAGGGTCAGTGGTGGAAACAGGGTCAGGGTCAGTGGTGGCCTCCTAAGTGGAGACAGGGCCTTCCGGTGCCACGCACCTGGCAGTGCATGTTAAACATCCCAGGGTCCCTCACCATCTGACTCAGGTTGTGTCACTGGTTCTTCCCACTCAGAGGTGGGACTTGTGGGTCATCCTGGAGCTGTGTCACTGCAGGGTGATTGAGGTGTGATGCAGTTGCCTCGTGAGTCGGCGACATCTGAGTCACGGATAAGAAGGCCTTTATAACTTTGGCCATGATGGAGGATAAGGAGCTGGTGGGTCATCAGGGTGGAGCTGTGCAGTGGGACCTCGGAGGGAGGAGCCAGATGCCCGAGGATGGTGGTACCTGGCTGCCCTGTAGCTCTACTCTCAATACCCACTGTGGCTTCTGGCACCCAGTAATAGCTCAATAGTCATTTTTACAAAATGACTAATTGGCTCAATTTAGGGGTTTTAACATCCTTGTTTTCTCTCTCCTTGAAATACCTCATGAGAGACTGTTTTCTTGAGACCTGTTTCTTTAGCCAGTAACCCAAAAAGGCAGTAGAACTTCATTTTTATGAAGTTCTTGCCTACACTCTTAGCAATTGGAGATCTGGCAAAATGTCTACCATCAACCAAGGTCCTGTGCTATAAAAACACTTCACATGTGGGGCCAGAATCCTGAGAACAGTCGTGTGAAGAAATTATGGTTCTGCCCAAGTCACAGACTAGGAAACTGAGCCCTATGGAGGTGAGATGAACCACTTTACCAGTGTTACCCAGTTAGCAAGGGGCAGACACAGGCCTTGAAACTTCTCAGCGTTGTGACCAGGTCATCCCTGGACAAACTGGGAAATCTCTCGCCTAGGTTAATATAATACATCTGAAACATGTGCAGGAATAAACTGAAGACATAATTATTGGCTGAGCTTACTAAATCATAAAATTAATTTTTTAGCACCAGTCACTCATTATGCAGAGGTTTCTGTGTAACTCAGCTGCTTGCTTCTCATCTTCTCTGATGACTTCCTCTTGGGAAGCAATCAGATGTGTTTCCAAAGATGAATGCGAACCCTGCAATCCTTTTCTGTTTTTGAGGGAAGATTGTCTAACTGGGAAATCCTGTTTATTAACTTTTAAACGTACAATATGAATTTCTAGTAAGTGGCCTCTGCTGTTTGTGGCTACAGAGTTACCCAGTAAACCAGAAGCACCCCTGGATGCCCATTTTCAGAATGTTTCTGCTCGATGTCTGTAGAGCCGTTCATTCTCTCGGTGTTTGCCAAATGCTCCACTTCACGTGAGCAGCTGCAGTCAGTGTGCATGTGGCTCGCTTGGCCGTGGGGAGCTGCTCTGATGTCCTCTTCATGCTTGTCTCATGCATCATATTCTGGCATCCTTGCAGGAAACTTTGGTATCACACGTCCATGCTGCAGTGGTCAGTCTGGTCCAGTTGCACAGTATTTTACAACTGAACATGAAGAGATTGCGAATGGGCTGTCAGCAAAAGTGGGAACTCAGCTTGCTGGGGTGATGGCCCTGACGGGGCAGGCCCGCCTGTGCCTTCTCCAGGTGGACTGCTGTGGAAGCTGGCTTTCTCTTGCACTCTCACTAGTGGCCAATAGCATGGTGGCAAAGTCCTGCTTCTGCATCTGGACTGATGCCGGTACCCTGGTGGGCTCCTGTGTGCTGTCTCCTCAGTCACAGGGATCTTCATGACTCTGCTTCTTGGGGAAAGAAATGTTTGTTTTGAGTGTTTCAAGCAGTTCTTCAGAAATGTGGCTAAACCATGTTTCTGTGGTCCAGGAGCAAGGCGGAGAAGAAAAGAAGCCCAGACACCATGCAGATATTTGAGTGATGGTGATTTTCACCACACACTAGTTTCAATGCACAGTGAATGACTCTTAAAACAATTTATTTTTAAGAAAATAAAACCAAACAAAATAAAATAGAATAAAGCCAATCAAAACAAAACAGTGAAAGCAATACAGGACTTCAAAACAAGACCACAGGAAATCAACAGTGGCTGCCACGATACACCTTGTTATCTTCAGAACAGCTGCTCATACCGACTTTGCAGTGCAGCTGCCTTAGTGGTTTTTTTTTTTTTTTTTTTTTTTTTTTTTATTTAAGAGGAAAAAGAGAAAAACACAAAACAAACCAAAGCGGCGTAAGGGTACACGCAATACAGAACTACAAAACAAAACAAAACAAAACAAAACAAAACAAAACAAAACACCATAACAGTAAGAAATTACCTGCTAGTACATTACACACTATTTTCTTGAAAATAGTTCCTCAAATCACAGTTTTTAATTTGGTATATAATAGTGCTTCTCTCACGTACTGATGGTGTTTTACACACTGTTCTATAGACTTTGCCAGTGTCACCAAAGACTTCCAGTTGGATACATGAAGGAAAGTCTCAAGCTGTGGTTGTTACAATTATCTATCTTTAAAAGAAAAAGCTCCAAGTAAAATACCTTCAGAGTCACCAGCTTTCTCTGTGGACAAGAAAAGAAGACCTACCGCTTAGTTCATGCTAATGCCTTACTTAAGATTTTCCCAGCTTGGATTCTTTTTCTAATGATTATATTTGCATTATTTTATTAAAACTGTGTTTTAGAGGAGCTTGTGCATTTACTCTAACATGAGTATCTCTCATTATAGTTATTAAGACAGCAATAGCTTTTAGATAATAGTCTCAGTATTTAATTCTCTACTGCTTTACATTTTAATCAACAGATGCAGATGTTAGCTCCTTGGAATAAAATCCACATATTCTGTGATTATTACTGTGGGAGCAGACAGCTGTGCAGTCCAATGTCCAGCACGTTTGTGCTGCCCTTAGTGGGAAGGGGGAAGGGAACTTTGATAATACTCCTCTAGTAAACTGTGGAAGCACCTGGGATATTTGTTGAGTAAGTTTTTAAAAATTAAATCTAAAAATACCTTGAAAACAGGACACAAAAATTGAGATTTGAAAGAGCATTTTGAATTGCTGAGTCTTAGGCTACACTATGGAAAATTTGTGAACTCCTGCCTATATGATTTTTAAAACAAAAACTGCAATTTTAACCAAATACCACGAGTTGCTTTAAATTTCCTTTCTTCTCCTGCTGCCACCCCAGCGCTGTCTGTCATTGCGCTTTGTTGAAACCCAAAGTGGGCTGCAGGAGTTTGATAATTATGTAACTTGATGTTCAGCTCCATTGAAATGTGCTTCCGTTATGCAACGCTGGAATTTTAGAAATAAATTTGGGCTGTACCTGGCCTCACAGCAGTGTAGCTTTTAAAAACAGTTTTTCCTTCTCAGAGAGAGGTGTCTGATTTATGGTGTTGGCATCACCCCCCTCCCCAGCTATGTTTTCACACTAATGTAGATTGTTTCAAGTTCTTCTATTCTGCAGTTTGAAGCATTCGCTGTAGGAAAGAAAAGCAGACTCAGGTCACCAATTAAAAATGTTAATTTCTCCCAAACTAAGGTGCTTGACGGCACTGCGCCATTGCATTGAGGTAGCTGTCTGCTAGTACGATTTTTCAGTTTTAAGAGACAGTAATTTTTTGCTGTGGTTCATCCATTGGGGGACCGGCTTTGTGGTTATTGGCTCATTCATAAAAGTTTTATTCTGTGGTTTATGTTACTGTCATTAGTTTTACTTTCCCTAGCAATCAAATATAACTAAATGTTTAGAAAAAGCATAAGCTTTGACTTGCATATGTGGCTCTTATACAGGGCTGGTTGTAATGAAGATTAGATTATTTGAGGACTTTTTGTGGCAGCTTACATTTCTACTACTTTTAAAGGGATATAGGAGATATTTCCTCAAATTTTCTTCTCTATTTCAATGGTATTTTTCTCATATGGTTTGGAGAAAGGATTCAAACTTTTCTTTAGATTGCTTACAAAATAAGAGATAATTCAGTCACTGGCTTCCTATCAGAAAAATAGCACCGAAAGGAAAAGAGAAACTCTGTGTACACTTCAAGGTGTACTGAGTAGGAAATTGGACTAAAAATAGCCATATTGGTTCATAGTAGTGATTTTCTAGCCAGTGTGTGCTTCTTGGCTGTTATTTTAACAATAATTTCTGGAGAACTGATCCGAGCTATTCACATTATAGCCCTGGTTGTGGTGTGGATGCTTAGAGAAAGCGAATTTGTCAGTGGTGCATCCAGGACTCAAACCCTCACCTGGTGAGCCTGGAGGCCGGGCTGCCTCTGCCTCGCAGTTTCCCAGCATCACAGCTGTTAAGGCAGAGGCAGAGGAAGCTGGAGAAAGGCTCTGGGCACAGCGAGTGCTGATGGCTGAGTTTTATCAGTGTCTGGTTTCATGCCCGGTATCCTTGGGGACAGAATGAGCTGAGCTAGATTTTCCTTGACATGGCAAGTTTTGAGATTAATTTCTCTCTCTCTCTCTCTCTCTCTCTCTCTCTCTCTCTCTTTTTTTTTTTTTTTTTTGGTTCTTTTGGAACCACTTTAAGCTGAAATTATTTCTGATACACCCAAGCTTTAACAACTGTCTTAGGTGTGCCTTAGAGAGGGGTGGTCTCAGTCATAATTCATCAATAATTGTGGGTGACTGAAGTTGGACTCTTAGTATTGTCAACCTTTATATAACTCCAGATTTACATGCCTTTGTGTTTGAGGTCTCTAAAACAGAAACACCTGATTTCTTCTAAAAACACCTGATTTCTTCAATTGGTGAAATTATTTGGCTTTTCCTGTTCTAAATTTATGAGGTGTTTTTTGAGCTAATATTAATACTTGTTTAATAGGAGGTTGGGGGCAGTGATGATTTTATAAAAACCAAGACAGTGTAAGAAATTATAAGATAATTAGATGTATGCTCATCCAAATTAGACTCTAAATTACACATGAAATTTAAAGAGATAGAAAGCTATCAAACATGCTCCACAGTGGTAACTCACAGGAGGTACAAAAAAAAAGGAATTAAATAACATCAGATACAGCAAAATCTCAGTCCAAAACCAGTAAAGGCATAAACAGGTATTTAACAGAAGAGGAAATGCAAGTGGTTAGGATAAATATATTTAAAAGACTTGGCCTCAGTGGAACATAGAGAAACACAAATTTCAAACTGGTAATGACATGTTTTGATCTCTAATTGACACAATCTAAATAACTGCTGATTCCCCTGCTGGCGACATGGGGAAGGTTGGTTGTTAACTCGCTGTCACTAGGAGTGGACATCACCTCTGTCATCTGGGGGATGGATTGAGAGTTCATCAGAATGTTACATAAACATTTTCTTCATCTTAGGAACCCCTCTTGCTGACGTTTTTGTCAGTGAAGTAAACATGCATTCAATATTTGCGTGTTGGTCGTTGTACTATTTATGAATAATGTAATGCTGGAAATAATCTAAATGTTGACAGGTTTACAGTACAGGGAAAATGTTGTGGCACATTGTGAGTAGACAGTTATGTCACTTCAGTGCTTTCAGAGAAATCTGAATTACAGGACAAGAAAAGCTTATGGTAACGTATTAAGATGGAGAAAATCCTGGTAAATTGGTCTAGATGACAGCCACAAAACCTCATGCATCCCCAGGAGGAAAAGTATTCATAATTGCTATTCTCATTTGTGAGATAAAAAATACGTACTTTCCATGTATTTTTTTGCGATTAGTTTATAATCAAGTTACCACCAGGCAGATATTACTGAAAATAAATTCGGAAACTCCTAAACACTAAATGCCTTAATTTGTGGAATATCATTGGAATGTCTGTTCTTAGATTTTTCTTTTTTAAATAAAATTTTCATTATGGACTAGTTTTTGATTTACAGAAAAGCTTCAAAGCACAGAATAACCCTGTGTAGCCACCCCGCCCCCATCTCCTATTCTAACATCTGGTATAATCACGGAACCTTAGCAGAACTAAGGAATTGACACTGATACGTCTCTGTTCACCAAACTAAGGACTTTAGTCAGATAACACCAACTTTTTAAACAGATGTCCTTTATCTTTTTGAAGAGCCCACTGAATATTGCTTCCCATACTGCATTGCATGTATGTTGTTTGACCGAATGCTGCAGCAGCCACTGTCTTGCAGCATCTGACTTCCTGGACCACCGCTGCTTTCTCACCTGGGCACCTCTGTCGTGGCCTCCGGGCATCTCACATCTGCGCTTACTGCTTGGCTTGCTGGTGCCTCGGGAGGTCCCTGGGAGCATGCTGATGGGATAGAAGCAGGAGCCTCCCACGGTGATGGACGCTTCCGTGCATTCATTTCTCTCCCCTTTGCTATTTGTCTTACACAGGGAAGTAGAGCTCGTCCTGTCCCCCAGTGTCTTGCCTCCATCATGCACTGTCCTGGAGCCCCGCCCTCCTCCTCACTCCCTCCGCCCCAGCAGTGGACGCCTTTCCTCCACTTGTCCTTGATCTTTTGACACAATGTCTCCTGGCTCGAAGGGGCAGCTCCTGGGCCCTTCAGTCTTTCCGAATCTGCTCTTCTCCCACTGAAACTCATCTGAAGTTCCGTAAATGCAGCACCTGCTCTTCTTTCATTAGATGTCCTAAGAGGCCTCTCAGGCCTGGCCCTGGTGTGTGGTCCACTGCCAAGCCCACTCGTTGGGTCCTAGCTGCAGATCTGGTGTCTGGGGCTTGGTCTCTGAGGAACCCCCCTGTCTGCTTGGTGGGTCTTCCTTGCGGCTGGCTCCTTCCCTTCTCTACTTTTCTTATTTTTATATTTTTTTCTCTGTGTTCTCTTTTTTTCTCATCACATCCTAAGCTTTTGCTTTACAAAAAAATCAGGTTACATAATCAGCTGTATCTTCCATGTAAGGTAGGTATCAAAAAATTGTAGGATCAGGGCAGAGCAGACCAGAAAGATCTATTATTTCACGTTACTACTGAGGTAATAACTTTCTGAAGTATTAATTAACTAAAAGATCTGAGGAAAAACTAACAGTACTTCCAAAAATGTTTAACTTAACTTAAGGGCGCCCTTGTGGCACTGGGAGATGTGGCTTGTTATATGAATCTAAAAACTTCAGAGACAGAGCTGGAACACCATGGAGCCTTCCGTTATGTTTGCTGGCTGGCTTCCCGGGGGTGGTGACAGCAGTGCTTGCCTGCAGCATGGCTGTGTGTCAGTGGGGCTGGTATCCACATTTGCGGAGCTTTGTGAGAAGTGTGGTCTTTTCCACTCGACCATCCATTACCCAAACTTGGACCTCTACACTGGAAAGGGAAAACCAGACCCATTCCACTTCATTCTGTTCTCATAGGTATCAATGGTTGTTATTGCCATTAAATGAACAATTAGAGATGTAGGTATTTTGCTACTTTGCACTGAAAGAATTATGCTTTCACTGAGCCATGAAGCTGTCCCTGGGATTCTAAGTAGTAAACTCTTTGCATGGGCACCATAATAAGACAAGCATTCAACTTGCCCTTCCACAAAACTACTGCTCTGTAATACTTTCCAGTACATATTTTGCTCTTGATATTGCCTTAAGAGGGAGCTGGGTTTTAAAGCTAATGCATGAAGTTACCAAACTTCTCCATGCCATTCTGCCACTTCCGGGAGAGTACTGGGGTGGCGCTCAGGGACGCTTAGGCAGGAAGAGGGTGCATTCGCGGCTTGCTCTGCTGATCAAGAATGAAAACCAGATAAGGCAGCAAGACACAGCCAGGCCCTGTGTTCACGAGGCTGGTTTTCCAAGACAGTTTTTGTGGGCTGCGAAGTCTTTAGTACGTGAAAGATGCGCTATTAGAGGATTCCCATGTTGAAGATTCTCTGGTGATGCCCTCAGATTATCCCTGTCCCTGAGCCATCCTCATCATGGGAGCAGGAAGTATGTGCTCCCTCTGTGATCTGTGGGTAAGGAGAGCACTGAACTCTGGACAGGGGACCGCAGGGAGTTAGCAATGGGACCGGGCACAGGGCAGCTGTGCATTTCCATGAGACACTTCCCCTGGTCCTGGAGTCCTAGGCGGGCTGAGGGGGTGGTCAGCCCTCTGCCTTCCCTTCCGCAGGTCTCGCCCATTTCCTTCCCAAAGCCAGAGATGTCCATTTCATTTGGCGGCTGAACCAAAGGATCCTTCTCTCAAACGTGCTTTGCTGTTTCAAAGTGTGTTTCGCTTTTGTTCGGAATAATTAACCTGCACCACTGAGACCAAAGCTGCGGCTTTGGGACCTCTTAGTGTTCACTTAGATGTTTTCAGAAACTCGAGCCTTGGTGCTGTGGGCTCTTCTGCTGCCCTGCCTGCTTTAAAGGATCGCATCAGCCCCCTGGGCCTTCTTAGCACTTACACTGGACCCACGCTTCTTGTTTTAAACGTGTTTTGAATCTTGAAACTACAGTCTCATATGCCTAAAAATGCCTCAGAACAGTGCAGAGATGTTCTCTCTCTGAGTTAGCGGATGTGAGGCAGTACCACAAGCTCACAGGCAACTCTGTGGCTCCGCCAGGGTCCTTTGGCCATGGGACAGCACTGAGGTCTGACCAGGGATCCCACACCCGTCCTGCCTGTGAAAGGGTCTTCTAGGAACTGTGTCTCTCTGGTGTGCTGGGGCTGCTGCTCTTCCTCACCCTTTACTGGAGAGCCACCAACTCTCTTAGAGATTTCAGGCCAGGTACTCTGCAGGATGGTCCTGTGTTAGGGTGTGTGGTGTCTCCTGATGTCCAGTGTGTGTGGGGGGAACAGCATAGGGCTATCCTGTGTTACCCTCACCGCATCCTATCAGAGGGCCATGATTTTGATTTGTCCCATTTCTGATGATAACTTTGATCACTTGGCTTAAGTGCGGTCTTATCAGGCTTTCCTATTTTAAAGTTATACTTTTTTTCCTTTCAATTCTATGTGTATTTTATAGGGAAGGAATCCCAAAGCTGTCATGTTTCTGTTTTTCACTGGACTTTCTAGTTATTTCATTTACTTGCTGATGGAGTCACAGCTCCCTCATTTAGTCAGAGGATTTTCATTCCCTTCCACCATCAGTCTGATGCTCAGATTGTCCCATTTGCCTGTGGGATTGCAGTGTCGGGTTTGTGTCTTTCTGATGTGTTTGTTGTTTGGATCACATTTCCATTTTCTGCCGCCAGACATTCTGGGCTTTGTTTTGTCATCTGCAGAAAGTTCTGGATGCTTCTTTGGGTTCTTTGTGTTTAGGATATCACAGCCCCTGGGCCCTCTCATTGTGCTCAGGAAATCTGTGTATGCAATACACACACACGCACACACACACACACACACACACACACACACACACACTGTGCTTTCTATCATTATTGTTCCAGAATGTATCTCTGCAGAGTGAACCCCCTGACTTCACAGCTCAGCCTCGGTTCCAGGCTTCTCCCCCAGGATCCATTTCACTTTCCTCTCCTACATTGGCAGTGCAGCCTCAGACAGTGAGCAACCCAGCTCCTCTCATCCATGATGAATCTGCTCATCACATCAGCACCTGGATGCATCTCCACTGGCTCAGGGCTGCCTCTGCCCTGGCTGCAGGGACCTCCTCCTGCATCCTAGTGGCCTTCCCTCTTTGGCTCCAAAGTCCTTCTGGGCTTCTGAACTGGACCTTGAGGCTCTGCAGTAGGTGGCTTGGGGGACTCAGGGGATTCTGTCTCTCTCAGGAGGACAGGAGCCGTCCGGGGCTCTGCTGCAGGAAAGGAGCAGTCTAGGGCTAAGGTGCCCAGCTGGTTCTCTGCTCCTCCCTCCTGGGTGAGGTTCTGGCTCTGGCTACCCTGATCCACTGCCTCACCTTCTGGTTCACTGCAGGCCTTGTGTCTCCATCTGTGCATCCTGTGATGGAGCCCAGTGTCCCATCCTGATTTCCCTTGGCAGGGGTGGGGTGTCAGAATTGGTGGTTGTCAGTCTCATTTTGAGTCCATGATGGGGGCTCGGTTTGACCCCAGAACCTCCAGAGAATGCTGTGGTTCTCTGCAAAAGTCAGAAAGACGTGAGTGTGTGTGTGGAGGGATGTGCTTTGTTGAAATTGTCATTTCAGGGTTGAAGTACAAGGATGTGCTTGGATGGGAAGTGATGGATTCCTTGGAAATTTGCTTAGAAATGAAGGCTAGGCTCTTGCTTTTCTCCTGATTTTCATAAGCATAATTAAATGGTGCTAGGAAATGTGCTTTCTTCTATGTCTAGTTTACAGTGAAGATACTATTTGTAGAAATGCTCATGTCAATGCATGGAAGATACAGAGAAGAGGAAGACATAGAAATAAATATATATATATAGAGAGAAGAGGGAGATACATATGAGGGGTGATCACAATGTATAGAGTTTACAGTTTAAAAATTATCATAGTAAAAGTTAGATAGCCACTAATCCTCCTCAGATTCCCTCCCTGCTTTAAACACTCTCATCCCATCCTTCTTGCCACTTCTGGAGCACTTCCGGAAGACCTCTTTCCTGCGTGTCTTATGAGGTGTGATCAGACACAGGATGAAAGCTGCTGCTGAGCGCCACCCAACAGAAAGGCAGGCTCATAAAAGCATGAGCCCTTGTCCTCATCATCCTTGCTCAGCCAATCTGCAGCCCCTTGCTTCTGGCTCCTCCCCAAAGTCAAATGAACCTGAAAGGAAAGCACTTGGAATCTACTCAGCACAGAGAGTCAGGCACAGCAGTGTAAGGAAAGATACTTACGAAAGAAGACTTGCAGAACTGCTTCAGAAAGTGGCAAGGGTGATGGGAAAAATGCACTTGAAGTGTGAGGAAGGATTTTGAGGAGGATTTGGGATGATATGTCTTTTACTATGTACTTAAAAATTTTTAAAAATATTCACTGAAGTTTTCAATCCCACCTCATGGCCCTCCTCAAACAGCTAGAAAAAGAAGAGCAAGTCAAGCCCAAAGCCAAAAGAAGAGAGGAAATTATAAAAATCAGAGCAGAAATCAATGCAATAGAGACTAAGAAAACAATCCAAAGAATCAACGAATCAAAGAGTTGGTTCTTTGAAAGAATAAATAAAATCGATAAGCCCCTAGCCAACCTTATTAAAAAAAGGGAAGAAAAAGCTCAAATTCATGCAATAAGAAATGAAAAAGGTGAAATCACTACAGACCCAATAGAAATACAGAAGATCATCAACACCTATTTCGAAAACCTCTACTCTCAAAAGTTTGATAACACAGAAGAAATAGACAGATTCTTAGAAACATATGAAGTACCAAAGCTAGATCAGGAGGATGTAAAACTGTTGAATAACCCAATATCTGTTAATGAAATTTAAAATGTAATTAAGTCATTACCTACAAAGAAGAGCCCAGGCCCAGATGGATTCACTGCAAAATTCTACAAGAAATACAAAGAAGACCTAATGCCGACACTCCTCAAACTATTCAATGAAATTGAAAGGGAAGCAATCCTTCCTAAGTCATTCCTGGAAGCAAATATTACTCTAGTAGCAAAACCTGAGAAAGACCCAACTAAAAAAGAGAACTATAGACCGATCTCCCTAATGAACACAGATGCAAAAATCCTCAATAAAATATTGGCAAATAGGATGCAGCAAATCATCAAGAAGATTATACACCATGACCAAGTGGGATTCATCCCAGGAATGCAGGGATGGTTCAACATACATAAATCAATAAATGTAATCCACCATATCAATAAAGCCAAAAGTAAGAATCACATGATCATTTCTATAGATGCAGAAAAAGCCTTCGATAAGGTCCAACATTTATTCATGATAAGAACTTTACAGAAAATTGGAATAGATGGTCTTTACCTCAATATAATAAAGGCCATTTATGACAAATCAACAGCCAGCATCATACTAAATGGCCAAAAATTGAAAGCCTTTACTTTAAAATCAGGCACAAGACAAGGATGTCCTTTATCACCACTCCTATTTAATATAGTACTGGAAGTACTAGCCAGAGCAATTAGGCAAGAAAGAGAAATAAAAGGGGTAAAGATAGGAAAAGAAGAAGTTAAATTATCATTGTTTGCAGATGACATGATACTCTACATAGAAGACCCCCTAAACTCCATTGAAAGACTCTTAGATACAATAAATGATGTAGGCGGATGTAGAGGCTTCAAATCCACTTCTCCACTTCACTGCACCCGGAAGCCTGGAGGGTCCCAAACAGTCTGGGCTTTGGGCAGAGTGCGCTGAGCACTCACCACTGGCCGCAGTGCCTCTGGAACCTGCGATCCTCCCCTGCTTGCTGAGATATCCACAGTCCTCCAGACACACGGGGAGGCTGATGCAGGCGCCCCAGATCCGCCCAGCCCCTCCTCTGCACACTGATGGTGAGGTGCGGGAGTCCCAAACAGGCTGGGTTCAGGGGATAGCGTGCGCCCACCTACTTGTTGGAAGCTCCACAGTTCTCCAAGTGCAGCTGGGATGGAGAGGTGGATGTAGAGCTCCTGCTGGGCTTTCTGCCTCCCTAGGTCTTGCTTTGACCTGATCGTAGGTACTCATGTTGCTGAAGGTATTGGCTTCAGTGCTTTTTATTAGAAAAGCTTTCCTGATACCCTGATCCAGGTTCTTGGGGTTCTATCAGCCTGCATCTATGAATACCCTTGATATAGTTCATAATCTGATTTTGGATTTTTGGATTTCTCCCCACTAGACTTTAAAGCTTAGGAAGGAGGTGTCATGTCTGTCTTTGTTGACTGTTTGGTAATAGTGCCAAGCACATGGCAAGTGCTCCATAAGTAATTGCTAAATTAGTGGCTGGAGAGAGAAGTTGCGGAGGCTAAAGGTTGTTGGGCTGGGCTCCGAGATCAAGTGCTGAGAGTGCTGGGCATGGTGCCTGGACCTCGTCCCACCGGTCATCATAAGACTGTAGTTGTGGGCAGCAGAGTGCAGCCTCTATGTGGGAAGGAGACTACTGTCTGCAGGAGAGAGATGGCAGAAGAGAATCCAGGACATCAGTGTGTTGCCAGCGGCTGCTAAGCTGGGCTGGCTCGGCTGTTGACTGTTCGGTGCTCATGGTGACTAGGAGGAAGACCCAGATGGAGAGCAGTCCAGGAGGAGGGGTCAGAAGATCTAGGGTACACAGTGAGGACCTCTTCTTGATGCAGACCCAAAGGATGACCCTCGTGTGTACTCCTGTGGCACTGTGGCATCTACAAGTCTGGATTGGAAGTGGTGAGATGAGTCTTGGGGGGAGTTTGGATTTGGAGGTTGTCACAGGCATGGGCAGTTGGTGGACATGTGAATAGAGATCTCTGCAGAGGTGACATTGGCTGGGGGCCTGGGATGTAGCACCCAGGATGTATGTCTGTGTGACAGGGATTTTAATAAAGAAACACTTTCCCCAAATAGACATCAAGGTATATAAAGTTAGGCTTATACAGCTCATGACTTACTTTAATAGATTGAGAAAGAACTATTTTCCCCTTCTTTGCCCTTTTAATTCCTTGTGGTTGTCTTCACAATCCTCAGGACTTTAGGAGAAATTATTTTTCTCAGCTTGTTGATGTCACTATTAATTTTTTATGATAGCAAATCTGAACTCAGTAGTTTAGGATTTAGCTTGACAAGGAAGCTGTATTTTATTGATGATTTTTAAAGCATAGAAAAGGTGCCTAGAAATTGAAACCAGTTATTCAACTTCATGTACATCTATAGCTTATATAAATAATTGGTTCATTAAATAAGATATTTATGACACAAGTAAGCTTGGCAGAAATCACAGTTTTAACCTTTAAAGTGTTGACTGATTCATTAGATATATTTCAGCCCTAGCCTAAAACTCTAGGAGTATATTTGAAACTATTTTGGATCGTGCACGGTACAGCTTTGTGTACAAAAACAATAGGATAATAAAGGAGTTTTGTTGTTCTCTATGAAGCCTATTATAAATTAGCTGTTTGAATATGACTTCAAAAAGGCAGGAATATATTTCCACTGCTAAGGGTATGTTTGCTTAGCTGTTCTGTATTGTGAACAGTGATTTTCAGTTCAAATCCAATAATATAGTACCTACTATGGTAACTATTGACCTAAACTACTGTATTATTTATGGATTCTTTCATATTTTGCAGACAAACTTACAAAACTATTGGTCAACTATCCCAGTTACTGAGCATTTAGAGACTTCTCGGTGATGGGTTTGAACAGCAAACTAAATACCCATACTTACTCCTGCTAACCAGTTCTCCTGTCTCCTTTCACTACCAGCATCACAGACTTGGTGGCTCATGCAGTGGACACTCATCACTGTAGAGCGGTTTTGTGGGTCCGAAGTCTGACAGGCGTCTCGGGTGGGCTTAGGTCAAGCTGAGCACAGAGGCGCACCCCTTCCAAAGGCTACAGACTGATACCTAGTCTTTCCCACCTCTGATAGCCACCTGCATTCCTTAGCTCGTGGCCCCTTCCCTTACCTTCAAAGTTAGCAAAGTGGTGCATCTCTGTCTCTCAGGTCTCATCGCCGCAGGTCTCGTGCAGCTGGGGCTGCATCTTCGCTTTGCAACCCACTGTGTTTACATCGCAGCCACCTTTATGCTTGCCTCTCTCAAGGACTTTAACTTGATCATATCTGCAAAATTCCTCTGATCAGACACTTCCTGAGCAGGACTCCAATAGCACGGAAAATAACAGCAAGAATCAACAACAGAATTATTTCAAATTAAGAAGTTTCTTCACAGCAAGGAAAACAACATGAAGAGGCCGCCTATGCGATGATAAACAATCTTTGCCAAGTACTCTTCCAACAGAGCATTGAAATCTAGAATAAACAGGGCTCACAAAACTCAAGACCAAGAAAATAAACACACACAGAATAAGATAAAATAAAATAAGCACAGCTTCTACATGGGTGAAGGGATTGAACAGAGAGTTCTCAGAAGCACAAATGGTCAGTAGACTATGAAAAAAAATCTGGCTGAAAGAAAAAAAATCTTTAGGCTAAATTAGGGGAATGCAAAGTGATAGTACATTGAGATTCTCTCCCACACCAGTCAAAATGCCTTTCATTGAGAATACTAAATAAAATAAATGCTGGCAAGGACGTGGTGTGAAAAGAAAACTTTTGAACTGCTAGTGGGAATGTAAATTCATACAGACACTATGGAAATCAGTATGGAAGCTCCTTGGAAACTAAATATAGAGCTACCACATGACCCAGTTATGCCTCTCTGTGGTGTAGGCACCAAAGTCAGTGCACTCGAAGGGAACCCACGCAGCAGTGTTACTGCAGCACAGGGCACAACAGCCAAGATATGGAGTCATCCTCGGTTCCCATCAATGGATGATGGAGAGAAAAATGGGCTGGAAGTACACAATGGATTACTAGCAAGCTATAAGAAGAACAAAATTGTATCATTTACAGGAAAATGGATTGGAATTATCATGTTATGCCAACATGCTGGACTCAGAATGACAAGTATCACAAGTTTTCCCTAGTATGTGGAATCTAGAACACATATATCATGAAAGTAGAAGGAAGACTTTGATTAGACAAAAGAAAGAGGATGTAAGGGCGGGTAGTGGTGAGCATGAACATAACTGAATATGTTCCAGGCACCTATGAAAACACCACATTGAAGCCCAGTATTTTCTAAAAATTAATAGACACTAATAAAATAGATTGTAAAAATCCCTTCCTGGGGATAAGAATGTGAACGTGTTTTGGGGGCCATTTTTCTGCCTTCTGCAGTTTCTAGGGAGCAAAATCATTTTGAATCTGCTTGCAGGAAGTGGAAATTCCCTTGAACCTGTTGCTAAGGCAGTAGTGTCATCAGTGAGCCTCATCAGCGCACAGGGCAGGCCTGATACCACCACATTTCGTCACTGTATTTATACTGCATTGTAATTCAAGGCAGGGTGAGAAGTCTTTGAAAGCTCATTGGGGAAAATGCCAGTGTGTACTTCACAGAACTCATCAATGTCTTCTTTGAATGCACTTTCCAGGCATTTAATTTTATAAAATTATTTTTAAAGTTTTACTTAAAATATCATAAATTAGAGTAATTTACTTGTCACCTGATGGAAGTATTCTCTTTTGCCCCAGATGGTCGGCTAGTGAACTGAAATTCACTATTCCTTCACGGATTTTAAATCTGCATTCACTGAGAATGAATAGTGTTTCAAAAGGCTAACAAGCTGTGAAGCTGAGATATGATTTGAAAAGAATTTATTTTAAACATTTTTGTGGCAAGAAAAAAACAATCTTGCCTAATATTTTAAGTATGTCCATTAATTGAAGCCCACCACGGAATGTCTTGAATAGAGAAAAGTCTAAGCTCTGCCTGTCAGAATTAATTAAATTAGTGAGTGTAGCAACAAGAACTGGAACTATATCTTATTTAGTAGACTATGTAAGTGTCTCAAGTATACATAGGAGAGAAAGGTCAAGAGAAATGTGTGGTTAATCCCTTCCTGAAAAGAACATCGCCGTCTCGTACAGATGGTTGCTAATTTGATGACTTGCGGATGGTATTCATGGGAAGGTGTTTCAGTACCAACCTCCTAGGTACCTGGAGTCATTGTTGAGTCTTGGTAATGAGATCTATTTTTTATCACACTGTTTGCCTCACATCTACTACACGTCAATGGGGAAATCTGTTCATAATGGGAGATCTGCACCCAAGGGTGCTCTTTCTTGCCAACTTCACTGACCTCTGAATGTTTCATCAAGAATTCTGAGATCCTTTGATTCTTTATTCTTCTCCAGTGGCAGAACCGTACCTGCTCTGGGTCCTGATAGGCACCATCCTTGTGGGCAGGATTCTCCTGCGTCTGCTTTGCAATTTCTCATCTTCATCCACTTCCTCCCATCTGGTTTGGTCTTTTAGTTAAGATATGCCTTGTCTTCTCTTTGTTCTCCTCTTCTCCCCCACCTCCCTATCTTTTTTCCTCTTCCGTGTTCTCTTTTGTGTTCTGATACATCTGTCTCTCCTCAGTTTTGTGTACCAATGCTTTTCCTGGTATCACTTCTTCACTCCCTGCTGCTGGGATTCCCCTGTGCTGCAATGGTGAGTCTCTGCTCATTGTGTGTGCTTCTCCTCTGGGAGGCCTCTGCTGTCACTGCTCTGCCCCAGTGATTTCTGTTCCACTGCAGGTTCAGGCCTAAGCACTGCTGCAAACGCACACCACGTGGGGGTCCTTCACCCCCACAGCCCAGCTTCTCTTGCATTGTGTTCTTGATCATTTTTGTTGCTGTCAACATTTGCCCACTCTCTTAGATAAGAAGTACCTTCCATGTGATCATAAGCTTCACAACTAATGGAGAAATAAAGATGTGGAAGGTTTCTGAGAAGTTAAAACCCTTAGAATGAATGCATTACTTCCCAGCACCCTAAGGGTGATGGAGAAAATGTCAAACACAGTAGAGGCTGGACCTCTGTGGACCAGTTGGAGAGTGGAAGTCATGTTGATTCACAGCTCCACTGTTGCTCATCACTGAGAGAAATGGTTCCAGTGAGAGGTGAACTCTTCCAAGTCATAGCAACAATCAGAGTTCCTTTATGAAATACTAATTGAAACTCAAGAAAGATAATACAGAAGCCAGAATGCTGGACTTTAAATGAATATCACATATGAACACAGATATGAAATTATAAATAAATATTGACAAATATACTCCAACCACATATCAGAAGGAGGACCTTCTGATATTATTGAAGGGGTAATGTTCAGTAATACGATACTCAGCAGTGAAGTAGGGTTCAACATGCAACTTGCTGATGTAATTATCAACAAATGAAACATGGAAAGCCAGGTGATGTCCAGGCCCTGAAAGGGCTTTTGATAAAACTGTGATTACAAGCAAAATGTCTAATGTAAAACAGGATTAAATGTAGTAAAATTATTTACCAAAATATAACAGCAAATATGCTAAAGGGTAAAAAATATCAAGACTTTTTCAGCCCAGGAGATAAGGAGTTCGACATTAGTTATAAATATTCAATATTATTTTAAGAATCTTTTGTCAATCAAGAAGCAAAATCAAACAAGTCCTATAAAATTGGGTTGGAGAAAACTGTGTACACAGGTAACATTTATGGTAATAGACTTTTATGCCTAGAAAAGTCAGAGGACTCTAATTGTAAACTGGCACAATTATTACAGAATGTAGAGGTTGTTGGATACAGGATAAATGTGAAAACCATTAGCGCCACTATATCTTAGCTAAATGATTTATTAATACTAGTAAGTTAAAAAATAAATTAAATATAAATTACTTCAAAAAATTCCAGAATTTTATGGAATAAGGTATAAAATATTTAGAACAAAATGAACGAGCAATGTGCAGGGCTTTAAATGAAGAGAAGTAGAAAATTCTATCAAAGGATATAAATTCATATCTGAATGACACTGGGGTGGAAATGACACAAGACAGAAGGATTTAACAGAAAAATGTTGGCTCTCCCCAAATTAAAACTTAACTCAATCTGGGAAGAGGATTGCTGGTTTTGCTCTATTTAATTGAGGAAGACAATTTTATCCTTAAATCTCAACATCCTATTGGCGTTACAGAGCAAGCATTTGTAGCACGGAGTAGAGAAACCATAAAGAGATACATACAATGTGAAGAAAGATAATAAATCAAGGAACAAATAATGAGTCATTCAATTGCCTCACCCTCATCCCGCTGGCCCTCATCTATATAAATGAGTTCTGAACAGATTAAACACAAATGTTTACAAGGATCATTTTAGGAAACTAAGTGGACTCTAGTGTTGAGGAAGAATCCAGTCAATAGCGGAAGCCTGTGCTCTGTAAATGAAATAATAGACCCCACATCAGTTGTTAGAACCTCACCATTTCACTCCAGCTACTTGAGGGATGCTCTTGCTTGTATGGCTTTCAGGGCGTACAGATGGTTCCATGGTCTTCTTGCCTTCAGAGTTTCTGCTTGGAGGTGGGATTCACCAGTCAAGCAAGGTACAGGGCTGCCAGCAGGTGTTTCCCCCTAGCTCTCTGCCTGCTTTCCTCCTTAACACCCTTCGCGGTCTGACATACTATGTATTTAACTTACCTTCTTTACTATTTGAATTTGTGGTGGATCAAGGCTGGATGTCTTAGCTTACTTTTTGGCTGTGTTATAAGCGTATAGAAAGCATTCACTTACTCTTTGCTGGATGAAGTAAAACCAAATGAGTGGAACCCCGAACAGTATAAATTACTCTACTCCCTGGTGCTCGGCTCTTTGCTCATGTCTCTGCAACTGGGTTTCACTTGTTGTGTGATCATTATCTGTTTCCTCCACTAAGTTGCCAGTTCCTTATCGGCAAGAGCTATGGCATAGTTTTCTGTTTCCTCTCCAGCATGGGCAGTAACACAGGGCCTGTCTCACAGAAGGAACCTGAGTGTTGGGTCAGTCCAGTCAAAAAAGGCTGGATGGCCTTTTCTCTCTGGCTTGTCTTTGGTGACCAAAATGTGAGTGACTCCAGCAACACAGGCTATGGCTCTTCTATCTGGTCAGTTCTGAAGGTGACCACTGCCGGCACCTTGCCATGTGCGGACCTGAGAACTGTGTCTTCCCATAGGTGTCCTCTCAGCCTGTCTCCCTCTCCCCTCAGCCTGCCCCACACCAGCTTCCATTCCCCCTTTTCTCAGTGGAAATTACCCCTGCTCTCTTGGTATTGTCTCTTTCTTCAACTTCAGATCTCTTGTTTTGCTTTGCTTTGCTTTGTTTTATGTGGTGTTGTGTTGTTTTTCTTTGCTTTGTTTTTTCTGGACATGCAATCAATGTCTTCTTGAAATCTCAGGGTAAAGGCCACTTGTGTCTTTCAGGTACTAATACATGGTCTGTGGCCAGTTTTCATGTTGTCTTCCTCTGCTTGAAACAACTCTTATAGCAGTACAGTGCTCTACTTCTTTAAGATACTCCCTCTGACTTCCAAGAGAACATGGCAGACAGATAACAGCAGCTACGGAGGCTCTCTGAGACATACAGTTTAGAATCCAGGAATGGTGTGGAGTGAGGACTCTAAGCAAGGGGAGATATCCTCTGCTGACCAAAGAATGAACTGAGCTGAGAGAAACCAACTGGTAATGCAATCCCGGTGCTGTAACAGGAACAGATAAAGTCTCAGCGTGGAAGCTGGAACCTGCGTCACTGGAAGCCACAATTTGGGTTTCCTGTTGCCGCTGCTGCGTCTGAATCTGGACAGCAGGGAGAGAGACACACAAAAGCTCTGAGAGCGGGAATCAGCAAACGGAGTTGAGAGAGGGACAGGCAGGGAGCCTTGCATCGACCTGTGGTGAGTGAGGGAAATGGGGATTCTTCCATGGACTAGGAGGCTCCAACAGAGGACATTCTGGACATTCTGGGACCGGGCAGACTAGCCAGAACAGGATGCTGCAGTGACTTTAGTTGCATATTCCCCTCTCAAGTGGGATTGGTGGGGAGTGCCTGGCCCGGGTGATGCCTGCGGACTAAGACCCAGTAGGCTAGCCCAAACCAGGTCCCTGTGCCTGGCAGTGTACCCTAGCAGTGAAGCCTTCAGTAGGTTGATGGACCTGGGGGGGCGGGCCCAGCAGAGGCTGCCCAGGTCTGTGTCTCCCTAGTATACTGCATTAGGTGGAAACTCCTAGCTGGCAGATTCAAACAAACTGTAAAGGACAAGGAAAAAAAACTGGGCCTCCTATTTACACTGGTGTGGAAGAAACAAAAAATATGGGAAGAGGGAGCAACAAGAAAGGGTCCTTGGCCCCCAATCCGGAGAACACTGATCCAGGAAAGGTAAATACAAAGGAGAATGAGGACAGAAAACGTGCAATATCAGGCAGGGCACCAATAGACATAAAGTGATATCTCCAGAGGCTCATAGATGAGTTCAAAAGTGAAGTATTTAATAAAATAAAGCAAGATATAAGTAGAATAGTTAGAGAAATGCTAAGCACTGCCCAAGAAAAAACAGATGGTGGAATGGAAGAACAGAAAAAAAGGGGAGAATTGTTTGATGGAGAAATAGAGAAAACATAGAATATGTGAAGCAGATTCAAAGAGATTACCAGGAAACTAAAAACTCTATTGAAAGCTGGCATAACAGCTTGAAAGAAAATAAGGATAGATTATCTGAACTGAAGGACAGATTTATAAAGTGGGAGCATGAAATGAAAACCTCTTAAAAATAACAAAGAAACAAACAACAATAATACAAAGGCTATAGTTCCTCTATAAGAATCTATAACTTAAGAATTAAGAGGATCTATAACTTAAGAATTAAGAACATAAAAGAAGAGGTAGGGACACAAACAAATGAACTACAAAAGCTATTCACAGAAATAATCCAGGAGAATTTCCCTAATTTAGCAAAAGGTAAAGATACTCAGATGTATGAGGCATACAAGACCCCAGCCACCTACAACCCAAACAGAGCTACACCTAGGCATACAATAATCAAAATTCCAGAAATACAATATAAGAACAGAATATTAAAAGCCTTCAGAGACAAGAAACAGATCACTTACAAGGGAACACCCATCAGAATTACACCAGACTTCTCGGCACAAACCATCAAATCACAAAGAGCGTGGGGGGAAATAATTCAAGCTTTGAAAGATAATAACCTCCAGCCAAGATTGATATATCCTGCACAACTATCCCTAGAAATTGATGGAAAAACAAGGTGCTTCCAGGATAAAGAGGAACTAGGGGAATTTGCAACCACCAGTTCAACTCTACAGAGAATACTGCAGGATATTCTAAAAAAGAAAAATACCAAGATTCCAGAAATAGTGGCAGAGAGGCCACAATGAATGAAGCAGAAAGTGAAATGAAGAAGACAAACTGACAACTAATGACAGAAAAAGAGCTTACTAGAAATGAGGCAGAGAAGGTTAGATGGTAGGAACAGCTATTTTGGAGAAAACAAGATATCATAATAGCTAGTGCTGATTTAATATCATCTTGTTTTGAAGTCCCACCAAGCTTTTGTTCTGTCTCCATAGGTCTTAACATGTTGTATCTTATTGGATTTTATTATATGTGATAATATAAACAAAAACTTTTATAGACAAGGAGATTATACAGAAACCATTGTTCATTTTCTGTTAGTTGATTCTAAATACCCTGTAATAATGTCATTCCCTTGAATGGTTTTACATTGTTTTGATATGTTTGATGCTACAGTATAGGAAGTTATACTTAAAGATTTCAAGGAAAAAGACAATATGGTAACTACTTTTATGTCGGGATTATCTTGTGGTGAAACACTATTTTGCTTAAATGGTTATGTTTTGACCTGTGCTGTTTTGTCTTTATGCCCTCTTTTATCTCAACCTCCATTTTATTATTTACTTTTTATTTTTATACTTTTAATTAAGGGAAAAATAAATAAAAAATATCAGGATATATTATAGTAACCCACTTTAATTTCCTATTAACTTGATTTGAAACCCTATATTGCTCTCATCATCTTGTTTTGACTGATTTCCTTCTATTCTGTTTTGCTTGATAGTACCAAGTTTGAAAATATAGGCAACAGCTGTGAAGATAATAAGATTCATTATGACGCCCATTCTGGTTGACTATTATCTTCTTTTGAAGACCTGTAATGTCTCCAGTGTTTTGGTTTTATTGGTTTTGTTCTTTACTGTTTTGTTCAATTTTATTATAATTGATGATATAGGCAATTCTTTTTAAGATAGCAAGAGGCATTATGGTAACCATTGTTGATCACCTTGTATTTTGTTTTTACATTATGTATTATGTCCATCCTTTTGATTTGACTGACTCTGTTCTGTTATGTCACATTTGGTTTTACTCTCTTCAAAAAAAGTAATAAGAACTGTGGGAGTAATAAAACCCAAAATGTGTAATTGTCATTGTACAAAAGAGAGGAAAAGAAAGTGCTCTAAAGGATATAACTGCATGTATATTTAAGTGTATAAGATAGATAAAGATATTACTGAGTTTCGTTGGATCATTGAACAGAACTGTTTGTAGTCTCACTGTTTGAATGTCCACTTTATATGCTTTAATTTTGTAACTTGAACAAGTATTTCTAAGATGACAATATGTATTCTATTAACTAGTGATTTCCTACTGTTTATTTTTTTCTGAAATTCTGTATAACTTGCACCCTTTTTCTGCCTTTTTTTTCTTTTTCTCCTTAAATAAAATTTTTAAAAAGGTGGGCGGAAGAAAATACTTCCTCCTTCCTTCCTCCCATTTTGCTGGTTCTGCAGACTTCCTTTCTGCTCTCACCCTAAAGCTGCAATTCCCAGTGCCTGATCCTGGTCCCTTGCTCAGATCTGGTCCCACTCCCTGAGAATCCTCTGTTTTAGGGCCCTGTACACTGATGGCCACTAAGTCCAGTGTCCGGTCTGGAACATTCTCCTGAAAGATCTGCTCCTCCTGCCTCCTGCCTCCTGCCTCCTGCCTCCTGCCTTGGCCATCCTAAACACCTCCAGATCTCTTTCAGTTCCAAAGGGTCAGCATCTCTGGAAAGGTGCTCCTGCCCTCCCAGCCTGCCCCTCCGATTTTGTCTTGCTTAGAGACAGCCACAAGCACAAACTCTGCCTCCAATGCCAGCCATATCAGGAGGGTCTTCCCCATCTCGTTGATTATCTGGTTTTGTCAAAACTCATTGAAATAGCTCCTTGCATTCTTTCTGCTCCTCTCAGTCCTACAGCCACTGTCGCAGCACGGTGCCCCGTCGCATCATGCCTGTGTATTCCCACAATCTCCTTCGTGGTATCTCTATTGTCAGTGGCCTTTTCTTATTCTATCCATAATCTCTAGAATTGCCACCAGCAATGTCTTTTAAAAACAATAAAAACAACTACAAACATAACAGTGGTCGTGGCAAATAGTTCAAAACATATCATGATATTTGTTTACTTTAAAACCACCCATTGAGGGGCTGGAAGATTTAGCTCAGCAGCATACCACGTGCCTGACAAGCATGAGATTGTGAGTTTGATCCCCAGTACCGGAAAAAAGCCAAAAAAAAAAAAAAAAAAGTCACAGAAACCATCCACTCATTTCACATACATGCAGGCCGAGGAGTGAAGTTCTTGAGATGGTGTTTCAATTGTTCTGTCTTTTTCCAGGGAAGCACATCCCCATGCTTGCTCAGGCAATGGGCTGTATGGTATATTGGGGAGACTCCTGGAAATTCAAGGCAGGGATGCAGTCAGAGAGGCTGGTTCTGCCCCTGGCCTTGGGCACCTGATGCGGGAGCCCGTCCTCCCTCTGAGGCAGTGGTTTGAATCACCTGAAGCACTGTGATCACAGATCCTGAGGGTCCCTGTCCTCAGAGCCTCTGATTCAGTAGATTCCCACAGTTCATCAGTCCCACATTTTATTCCTAACGGCCTTCCCGGTGACGCTGACGCTGTTGGTCTTGCAGCAGTGCTGGGAGAACCTTTTCCCCAGGAGGTGCTTGCTGCCTCCTATGGAGGGCGTGCCCTGATGACCTCGAGCAGGACTGCTTTCTGCTTCATGGTGCACTGGGGCAGTGGCTCTCATGCTTTGGCATATATCAGAGTTACCTGGAGGGGGGCTTATTAAAGCAGATGGCCGACTCATTCTGTCCAGTGTGTGACCTCACATTTTCATTTCCTGGAAGCTCCCTGGTGAGGACCATACTTTGAAAACTGTGAATTAGGGTACCTTGTGTAGCAAACCCTTCTCTTTACTGACCCAGGCTTCTCTTGCATTTTTTGTTCTCTGCCCATGTATTTCCTGCTCTGGACACAGTGCTCTGCTCTGGACACAGTGCTAGCCACTTGCTTATTAAATAAATTGTCCTCTACATTTCAAATTTTGAGACTTCCTTCTTGATCACACTCTTAATTTTTTTCTGTTCCAATTCTATGGAATCTCAAACAACAACAACCACGTCCTGTACTTTTAGCTTTTCCATTTCTTCTTGTTCTTGGTCAGTTGTTGTCTGATTTCATTTGCCTCCCACGCCAACACGGGCCCCTCGAACATTAATTCTGCTCTTCTCCTGACTTGGCATCTCCCAGCCTTTGGGCCTTCTCCTCATCGACGCCAGCTGTCTGCAAACCTCACCATCTGCTCCCATTTGCTGGCTGCCAAGAGCTGCTGGAGAAGTCCTTGCTGGCTTTGGTGTCTCCTCTGCAGACACCGCTTACTGAGTGCGGCTCTCAGGCCTGTTTGTTTTCCTTGTCTTCAGGTTAAACGTCCACAGCCTTCGCTCTCCTCATGCTTCTGAAGGTGCACCCTCACCTTTTCTCTGGCAGCTGCCCTCCTGTGCCTTGAAGGAGATTTAAGGTTGTTTTATGTAGTTTCCTCTGTCTTTCCCCCTCTTTAACATCTCCTTCACCACCTACCTTATTTTAATCCCAGCTTGTATTCATCAGCTTTCTCTTGCTGAGACAGAAACCCCAAGACAACTTAAAAGAGGGAAGGATTTGTTGGGGTTCACCTCTCAGAGGTTTCAGTCCACGGCTGCTTAGTCACATCTCTTTGGGCCTGCATGAGGCTGAGCGTGTGCAGAGGCAGCTGCTTACCCTGAGGTGTCCAAGGAGAGAGAGAGAAGGGAGGAGGAGAAAGAGGGGAGAGGGAGAGGGGGAAGTAAAGGGGGAGAGAGAAGAGGAAGAGAGAGAGAGAAAGAGAGAGAAAGGGAGACATAAGAGAAAAGAGAGAGAGAGAGGCTGAGATAGTGAGCGAGCCTGGGCGCCTTTGGAGAGCAGCGTTCCCAGGCCATAACAGGGCTGTGTCTCTGCCTGCACTCTTAAGTTCTCTCCAGTCTGCTCCTCCAAGGATGCCCCCATCTCTTCTAAGGGCCTCACAGGTCTCTCTCTTTTCATTTCCACAGCTGATGAACCAGAATGCTCTTTTCTTCTGGAATTTCCTGTATTTCATACAAGGAAAGAAACAGTCTACCCTGTCCTGCCCCTCCGGTGCTCCCGTCACCTGCCTCTTCTCCTGATTTGCAAACTCTTCAGTACTGGCCCACTCCCACTGCCTTTCCCCTGTGTCACTTTGCTTTTGCCTTAGTCTGACTTCTGATCTTGTCTCTCCACTAAGCCACACTGTGAGGTCCCGGGGCACCCACACTTCAAACCCAGCAGCTGCTTTTCCTGCCTCAGTTTTTCCTGGCCATTCAGGTGCTTTGACAGTGCTGATCTTTGGAGCCCTTGCTGTGTGTCGTGGGGTCTCCCTCCTGGCCCTCTGTCCCCAGGCCTCTGGCGTCCCTCGGATCCCTAGGCTTTTCCTCCCTTCCCCTCTCACTTCTGCTGGAGCCGTTTGTGTTCTGGTCTTGGTTCAGTTTTCTCAGTGTCTCTTGTTGGATGTGTTTCTCATAGATTTCCCCACATACCGAAAGTTCTATACCTTTGAAAATAATTCTTTTTATTATTTTTCTCCATCCACTCCTGTCCTCTTGGGGGCCCAGCATCCTCTTGGTCTCTTCCCACTGCTACCTGCCCTTCCTAAGAAGCTCACAGCTGCAGGCCATGGCTCCTGGTGGGGTCCCTGGTCTCCTTCTGGCTCCTCCTGCCTTTCTCCAGCAAGCACTCCACGCCCCCACTGAGGTTTCTTACTGTCTGTCACCCTCTCTCCGGTCTTGTGCCAGCTCACAGAGGAAATTGTGATGGACTCCCAGCACCCTCCACCCAGGCCTCACTAGGTTGAACGCCTCAGGTGACTTTGATGTCTTTCCTGGTCTCCTTCTGTCCCATCCCCGTCCTGCAGTCCAGCCTCTCTTCTGTGGCTCCCACGGGCTTTGGCTCAGCCTTTTCTAGACTGTGGTGTTTGCGGAGGCGGCTCTTGATTTTCAGCCTCTCTTGCTTTGCTTCTGCTGCAAGCTGTTTGTGCAATTTCTATTTGTCTCAAAAAGCAGCGGCTTCCCAGAGGCAGAGGCGTTCTCTGTTTAGAATTAATCCTCCCTCATCTTCTTTCCCAGATGCACCCTTTGCGTGTCTTCAGTGAGCACTCGTGCCTGCTTGTGTGTCCGTTAGGCCATCAGGTCCCACTCTGTGTCAGGGTGCACGTGACACTGACATGCCTGTGTGCTCCCCTAGAGTGAGGGCCACCTGGGGGCAGAAGGCAAGCTCTCTGTGTGGCTCCCACCATCAGCTCCTGCTTCGCCCAGGGAGATGAGCAAATGCGAATCCTAAAGTCTCTGGGACTGGACTGGGAGGCAGCCTAAGTGTGCAAGGGACAACCTGTGGGTTGAGCACGAAGTCCTTGCTGCAGGGACTGAACTGTGAGTTTGGAACCACTACCTGAACCCGGCAGTGATGAGAAAAATCCCATGGCTTCTGCTTGCTACCACCAAAGAAACCTCTGTGCGTGACAGTGCATTATGAGATCGGTTGGATGCTCCCAGCTGTCTCTCACATGCTCTCTGAAGGAAGGAAGGAGTTGTACTAGGCTGTGATGTGTTCCGTTAGTGGCTAACAGAACTGCAAAGCAACCACCCTGTGGCAGGGGTCTTGAAATGTATATGGTTTTAGCCTTAAGCCTGATCAATTCTTCATCTGCACCCCTCAACCATTTTAAATGTTAATTCATAAAATTGCAGTTATTATGCTTTCTAGCTAGATGGTCCCCCAGAGCATCATGTGCTCATAGGTAGGGCTTTTCCCGAAAGTGACTGGATGGGGGAGGGGGAGGCTCAGGCTGACGGGGTTAGGAGGCGGGGCCTGGTTGGGAGAGGCAGGTCACTTGGGGCGTGGCCTGGGCGGGCCTCTCCCTCCTGACTCCTCCCTTTATTCCCAGCTTCCTGGGTCCCTGGAGGTGAGTGGCCTTTGCCCCTGTGCCTTGCTGTCCTGCCTTGGAGCTGGGCTACCAAGCAAGAACCGAAGCATCCACCAACTAAGAGCCACCACAAACCTTCCTCCTGTAAGTTACTGGTGCTGGGTGCTTTGTCCCGGCAGTGAGGCAGGCACCTAAGACGCAGGTGACTGCTGTGTGGTTTCCTTGAGCTGGTCGTGCTTCGTGCAGAAGGAAAGTCTCCAGTTTGTGCTCTCTAATTCAAGGGGTCAGGAAGACTATTAGAGTGGGGAGCCCCCAGAGCAGGCCTGCTCCTAGTGGGTCTAGTTTGGGGAGGTCCTAATAAGATATCTTGGGTGTGCTAGAGAGAGTTTAGAGAATTAAAAAATCCTAGGGCTAGTAACACCGAGGGTTTTTTTTCTGTATTTGAACATACCACGCTTTTTATTTTAGGACTTGTAAAGGAAAAATTAAGCATTTGAACAGTGCACATGTATGGAAGTGTATTCCTGTAGAGAACTGAAAAAAAAGCAAAGTAAAGATTTTTAATAATTGAAGTCAACTTAGGTATTCAGAACTCAAAATGTGTAAACTTGGACGCAGTGGTGGTTTCCACAATGTAAACACACCCCTAAGACGTTTCTAGTCTGGAAGGGGTCCTTTGCGTGTGGCCCCTTTCCACGTGTGGTTTTGCTGCCCCAGCCAGTTCCCCACTACCGATGCACCGCCACAGGACTGTCCCCGGGAGCTGAGCTCTGCAGGTCTCTTGTTCCTCTGGCCCTGGAAGTGTGTGTGTTCATAGTGAGGCCCCATGCACACCCGCCATGAAAATTCCTGCAGCAGCCTGGATGGCCTCTGGGCCCTGAGCCTGCTTTTCCCTGGCTTTGGCTCTGCTGAGCTTCTGCATTTGCAGCTCTCAGCAACGAACCCCCTGCTGTGCTGCCCCGCCCAGAGTTGAACTCCCTGCTGGTGGTACCGCTCTCCCTGGGACACTTCACTCTGTAGCTGACTCCAGAATGCCAGGTGTGGGAGCAGCTCTCTCTCCCCTCCTTCGAGGGTGATGCTCCCATGGTCCTGTAACTCAGGCTGCTGTCAGGAGAGTTAGGATCTCCAGAAGACACCCGTGGGGCTGTAGTTTTCTGGTATCTTTGGGGCAGGAGCAGAATGACCTGCTCACAGCCCCTGCAATTCCTGCAGTAGGAGCAGAATAGCCATGAGCTACACCCTAAAAGCGATTCTCAGAGGCTGCTTTGACCTGGGAACTCACCGCTGCCTTCTTACTGTCTCCACCTAGTTTGGACTCATTTTTTTCTTCTGTATTGTTTCAGTTTCTTGCTCTTGCCAGTCTGATTAAGCAGCCAACATACGTCAAGGTGTGGGTGGAATGGCACGATGTTTAATGGTAGGACAGCATTGCATGTCATCTCTGCAGACCTTGCTTTTCACTTTCTGTGAAACAATTGCTGCTGTTTTTCTGACCTGCAACTTTGGCAGAGGTCCAGTGAGCCAAACAGGTCAGACTTGTGGCTGACGCTGGTGGAGGTTTTGCCTGGACTCAGAAGAAAGCAAACACATCTTCAGTCCACCTAAGGCTGCTGGACAAAGAAAGGGACGCCCTGCTCATATCTGCACAAAGATAGTCTGCAGCACTGCTTCCTGATCTGTGCATCCCACCCATCCCTGGGGCAATGGGCTGCCAGCAGCCCTGTGGTCGGGCATCCCCACAGAGGCCGGGAGACAAGAAGGGACCAACCTCAGGGTCATGGGGTCATGACAGAAGGCCCTGGGGTCCTCCCCGGATTTGGGGCTCTTACCAGGAGGCTGATGCATGACAGTCTCCTCTTCTGTACCTGTTCTGATGAAGCTGAAGCCCTGAGCGTCAGGGAGCGTGTCTGGCCCATGTGGGGTCTGTCTTTCTCACCACCGGGGGCTGGGCACCCTGGCTGGCTGGCTGTGCCTTATGTGTGATAAGCTGTCTAAATGTAAAAAGGATCTCATTTGATCTGTCCTTGTCTTTGGCAGATGTCATCACCGTAACACATGATCTGCATTTTTTATTTTTTTCCTGATTTTTCTTTACCTGTGCACATGTGTAGTTCTAGGGGGAACGTGCGTACAAACTTTGAAGCAGCATGCGAGTATCATAATCATCGTGTATTTGATTTCTGTTGCTGGTTACTTATTTTCCCCAAGTCTATCCTGTCGTAAAAGCTGCATTTACCGTCTTTGTGTTTCTAGTATGAAGAACGATGAGATGAAGAAATCTAGTGGCTACTAACACCTTATTTTTTGGTCAGAAATACATGTTGTCAACTTGACTTTTAAAAGTTTTGATCGTGTTTACAAAGCCCCTGGCAGGGAATCAGCACATTCATTACCCTGCAGATTTGATTTTATATTGCATTTACATCTAAACGTTATTAATGTGATGATCATTTGATCATTTTTTATGTCTAAATCTTCTCATCTGAACAATAACTTGTAAGGTAACAATATGTAATATAGTGTTAATTTCCTACTATTTCTTGAAATCCTGTATCATTTATATCCTTTGTTTTGTTTTTAAAGTAAAATTTTTAAAAAGTTATCATTATAATAATGTTTCTGATACATTTTGATTGTATGTGTAATGTGATGCACTGTTACACAGAAGCTGTGCCTGGGGCAGGAATTTTAACTACAAAATTAAGTTATTGATCTCATATTTAATGTGGTAAAGAATGAAACAAAGCTGGGCACTATAGCACCTTGAAGCTGTTGAGGCTGAGTACACATCAGGGCTGTGGAGTGGCCCGGGTGTGACTGAACTGAGAACTAGGAGAAGCCTCAGGGGCCAGGACAGGCCACCGCTGAGGCCACCTGGAGACTTCCTGGATAGTTCTCCTTAATTAGCACCGTCTGTTGGTCTGAGGGGTCCTTGAACCCCTCCCACAGTCCTGCTCAGGTTTCCTCCACTGTCCACTGGGCTCCTTGTTTGTTCTGATTAAATACTGGCTGCCTAGCATCAGTCAGCCGGCTGTAGAGTTAGAAGCTCTGCCGAGGATCTCACTTCTCCTCCAGCCCGAAGACCATGCTGTGTGTCTCATTCCTTTGGGCCTTTGCCATGCACCCTTTAAAGGGATTTGGGATCTAGGTACAGACCCTAACAATAGCACGCATCTGTAATCCAGTTCCTCATGAGGCTGAGGCAGGAGGATCACTTGAGCCTGGGAGTTTGAGGCAGCCTGGGCTATGTAGGAGGACTTATCTCAGAAAAACAGAACAATAAGAATAAATAGAAATGCACGTATTTACACATACACATGTACACACACACCCCAACTGCTTTGTTCAGTACCTGTCCTATAATTGATATAAAGTAACAAATAATACCATCAGTAATCAAACATATATTCTATATTATATTCTGTTTGAGAGGAAGAATAATTGAAATATTTGCTATAACCAGTGAATATAGTTAAAATAAATAGCATTTAGGGCTTAAAACGCTGCACCTATGAAGCGAAAGCGGCATCTGTAGTATGCCTCAGAAAACCGCTTCACAACTGCCCGGAGCAGTGCCCACTACAGTGAGCTGGTCCAGCATAGACCCTTGGACTCATCTTCAAGGCCCAAGTGCTGTTCTGCCCACCTGCTTGCTTTTAACTCATTGAGCAAATGTTTATGGCCAGGCAGGCGCTCAGCTGCAGTGGTGCATGGAAGAGTAAGACCAGCAGGGTTCTTTCTTCCCCGGGCTTGGAGTCTAAGAAAACCCAGAGAAGCAGTTGATTTCGGCTGGAGTCTTCTCTGTGGGAAATAACACAGCCACATGGGGGAGGCGGGGCACAGCCCTCTGGATCCAGCGGCAGGCCTCTCACAGGTGCTTGCCTTTCCCCAGCTGCCTTGTAGAGTAATCTATTTTTTTTTTTTTCATTTTTGCAGTACTGGGGTCCAATCCAAGGGTGCAGTATCACTGGCCTTTGTCCCTCGCCTGCTTATTTTATTTTATTTTATCATTGTTTTTAAGTGCAGTGATAGTCTCTCTAAATTTTGTGGCTTGGAACTTGTGATCCTCCTGTCTCAGCCTCTTGAGGAGCTGGGATTACAGACCTACAGCTGGACATATTCTCTGGGTTTGCTAAAATAGTTATTTCATGGAACATTCCTGTTGTCTGATACTGTGTATTTTTATGATAAATCTTGAAAGAGTCTTTGCCTCCTCCGATAATCATAAAAGATATGATTTGCATCTGATGAAACGATAATATATGACAATAGGAAATATGATTAAGTTGAGGAATTACACAGCCTCTTTCAGAGCACAGCTGTTGCAGAAAATGAGCTGTGTTTGCTTTCCAGGCGACGCTGCTGTGATTATTATTGCTTTTGTAAAGCACATAATTGTAGTTCGGTACAACGCGTGTGGGAAAATAGGGGCGCTGACTAATCTTACAAGAGCACTTTCTGGTTTGCCGAGTGGCTTTCAGCTCTGCAAAGGGACACGGAAATGGAGAGCAAGAAAAACCTGTGGTGACAGTGTTTTGGTTTTTTTTTTTTTTTTTTGTATCAGGAATCAAACACAAGACCCTGTGCTTGTCGGGTGGGCGCTGTGCTGCTGAGCTGTCTTCCCAGCTTGGCGATGGTTCTGTTGATACCGCTGGATGACAGCACTGCTCTCTGCAGTTATCATTGTGGTAGCAGATTTATTAGCAATAGCTAATGGCTGGTTTTACTGAGAGCGAATGCTGGTGTCCACTCTTGGGCGTTGGCTTTGAGTGATACAAGGGGACATGTCTTTTCTTTGCTGTCTGGGTCTCAAGGACACTGCTTTATTGTCAGTGGTACACACGGCTATCCAAGAAAATGATGTGTCTCTTATTTTTCATTTGCCAAAAGAAGGACGGCACATAGTTTTATTCCAGTGGACAACGCTGCTCTGGGCAGACTAGAAAAAGCAGAAAATGTTTTTTGATGCCACAGTCTCCATGAATTATCCCTTTCCAACTTGGTGGGGCTTCGTGCTTGTTATCATGTCACCCAGGGCTTTGTGGGACGCGTTAAGCTGAGAGACAGATCTTAGCACCTCCTGCTGCCAGTGTGGCTGCAGCGCAGACCTTGGCCTGCCTCGCCCTTTGTCTTCGTCTTCGTCTTCTTCTTCCTCTTTCACTGGTACTGGGAATCGAACTCAGGACCTTGTGCTGGCCAGGCAGGCGCTGCGCCACTGAGCTACATCTGCAGCCCCTTGCCTGGACCTTCTCCAGACAGTTTTCACCAACATGACATCAGCATCAGTACTTGGCACTGGCCAGTGTTTTTTTACGCGTGTGTGTGTGTGTGTGTGTGTGTGTGTGTGTGTGTGTGTGTGGGTGTGTATGTGTTTCAATAAGAACACTTGCAGAGAATTTTAAAAATGTATGAAGAACAAATAAGTAAAGAATATTTGCATTAATTCCACCAGCACGGTATAGGCATGCTTAATTTCTTTGCTGTTTCTTTCCATTTTGCTCTTCTATGAGAGCACATATGCACATGTGGCCGCATATCCATAATTAGCGCCCACACACAGAAAGTACTTTATAAGTATGTGAATAAAGGAGTGTTTGCATATAAAATGGCTCACATATATTTACTTTTTTAATTGGCTGATAACAGTTGCATGCATTTATAGGGTACAGTGGGAGGTGCTGCTCTCTGTTTATGCAGAATGACTAAGTCCAGGCAATGAACATATCCATCATGTTACACACTTACCTTTGTTTTTGCAGTGTACAAGGTAAACATAGATGCTTTTGGTGCTTTGATGCATGTGATACCCTATTCACTATAGCCTCCGTGTTATCGATCCCTCCATGTTATTGCTTCCTTCTGTCTAACTGAAATGTTGGGCCCTCTGACAGTACCTCCTCTGCTCCTCCCCGGCCCCTGGGACCCATGTGTTTCTGAGAGTTTCACTTTCCTAGGTTCTGTGTGCAAGTGAGGTTATGTGATATTTGTCTTCTCCAAGTCTGGCTTATCTCACATTTCACTCAGAGACATCAGGACACAACAGAGCATGTAACATGTGCTGCTTCGTGGCCTCAGGGTTTATATAACCTATTCAACCCCAAAGGCATTTGTTTACTACTTTAGAGATAATTTAGATTTTGAGCTCTCAGAGCCGTGTGGCTGTGCATGCTGCAGTTTGTTCCACCTTCCTCCCTTACCAGTGAGTTTCTCATCAGTGCAAGGCTACAGGGACTCCACACATCCCACCCTGCACGGAGCATTCAGTCCGCTCCGGTGATCACCGACAGCTCTCCCTTGTGTCTGGCTGCTCTTCAAGTGACCCTGGAGGATGTGTTACTGGGCTGCAAGAGTTAAACACAATTATTAATTCTTTTTGCTAGATTTTTATAATGTAAAAATGACCCTTTTATTGAAACACAGTGATTAGCTATACATCTAGAAAATGTGGAAAGCAGAAAAACAAAGCAAGAAGAACACTGAGAAGAAATTATTTATATTCCTGGCACCTACAGTGATTCATTCAAGACTTTAATATAAATGACTTTAGTCTCACATGCATCCTATGCATATTTACCTAAAGGATCATTTTATTTTAAAATTCTTTATTCCCTGCTTAGTAGTGTATCATTAACATAAACTTTTTCTGCTCGACAGTTTCCTACAATGTAGTTTTTCTGCCTGTTATCAAAATGACGTGTCTGTACAATGCATTTAATTAGTTCCCCCTTGGTGGACCTTTAGTTTGTTTCTAGTGTTTCCTTATTATACACAGTTCTAGCAGAAAACCCCTGTGGTTTACCCTGTCAGCACATCCACTCTGAGTTCATAAAAGCAAATTCCTGGAAGAAGAAGAAGCAGTGCTGGTTTGACTATAGAAATAATGTTTTAGGCTTTGGAATGATACTGCCACGGTGCCTTTCAGTGGGCCGCTACCCTTGTCATTCACACCAAAAACAGGAGTTAAATGTTTTTCCGGTCATTTCTCTTTAACCAAACAGTTTCCCAGAAATCCTGTGCCTTCTGCCCCCACGGAGGGCGCCTGCCCGAAGTGCTCAGCAGGTGTCTTGGAGAGGGTGGAAGTGCCCGTAGCTCATGCAGGCAGGGACAGTGGACCCGGAGCGGCCAGGTGCGTTTACACCTGTGTCTCTGGTCTTCTACTCACTCTCTCAATTAATCTGATTCTTAAGTTTGTCTTCAGTGAAATTTTATTATTTTCCCATCATGAATCCCCTGGAGAAAAGTCGCCGTGAGAAGTCTTGCGGTGCCTTTGAGGGCTGCCCCGGATGCGGATGCATGGTCATGGGCTCAGTACCTGAAAGAACAGAGCACCATAGCGCCCCTGCAGAGCTGTTTCCCAAGGTCAACCACAGCACATCCTATATTTTTGCAAAAAATCAACACTTAGGAGATGTAATTGTGCTGAAACTCTTTGACTATGTCGCCTGCCAAACTTGATTCAGTTCGCAGGCTGGGCTTCGGTCTAGCAGAGCTGATCAGAACTTTCCTGTTTCAGTGTGCGCTGGAGCCTGGGTGTGGAGCTCACATTAACAGTCCCCCTGAAGTCATCCAACCACTCCATGCCTCAGTTTCCTCATGTGTAGAGAAAGTACCCACCCATCTCCTTGGGTTGTTGGAGGATATGTGAAAGGCAGCAAGTCCAAACTGCACCAAATGATCAGTAAGTGTGAGTCCTTATTTTTGTCACTGGTATTACTTGCTTATGTCTGCTCAAGCTCCAAGTGGCAGCTGTAACGCATCGTTTGGCAGTGGTGGCTCAGGTAAGGTGCTCAGAGACCACCGAGATCTCCGAATCACAGCAAACTCTACTAAAAAGATACACAGAGGAGCTGCAGTGCGACAAACCAAGTGACTACTGGCATGGCGGTCTTGTGGTTGTAGGGAGTCGCCTGTAACCAAAGCATCAAATCTTGTGTTGCCCTTTCTGTTCTTCATGGTCTGGATTTGTATCAGTTCGGGGGAAATTCATATGTAAAATCACAGCCCAGTGACATAATTGCAGTGCATCTTAACCTGCAGCCAGAAGCGAAGGTGGCCTACTTGCTTCATCTTTCATAGTGTCTGTGTTCACCTCTGACGCTTGTTATTGGGTACCAGGGTTACTGATTGTGATTGTGGGCATGGCAGTAGATGGCGGAGAAGAGACAGAGCAAAAAGGAAAAGCAACGGGCCCCACATCCCGGCATAGCTAATGTTCAAGAAATACTGAATATTCCTTTGTCACACAGTTAGCGACTTCCCTCCCAGAGCAGCTTGAGGGCCATGGCGTGGAAAGTAAGGATCGGCAGAGCACAGGTTCCAAGCCCACTGTCCACTGAGGTGCTTTTCTGGAGCACCAGAAAGCAGAGCTGCTTTCTGTTGCTGAGATCCACCACGTCAGAGCCCAGGCAGTGTATCGGGCCTGCACACACGGGGCTGGGAGCCTGCACTGGACATGGGTTGGAGGCCTCTTGCCCTACTCTGCCCATGTTGCTGTCCCCTGGTGAGACTTAGGCATTTGCCCACCACAGATGTGTAAGCAGAAGGGTGTACCCATACCTCTTCCCCTGTCTGCACGGCGCCGCTGTGTCAAGCGTCCATCAGTTACTGTTGAATGACTTCCAGGTGGACTCATTATTCCGAGTCCTGAAGGTCTTTGCAGAGAGTTGGCATGGACCCAGGAGAGCCTTTTCCTGTGACCACCCTGTGACTTGGTGCAGAGCTGCTGCAGGTCAGGAGGTGGACTGGGCTGTGGCCCCTGTGGGTACATGTAGCTCAGCTGAGGGCCACAATTGGATGACCTAGAGATACTTGGCCTGATGGAGGAGCAGGAATTGAAGTAGAACTTACCTCTACCCAACTGTCCCTGAAGGGTATTGTACCTTAGGAACCAGCCCTGTGGACAGTCCTTGCCATGGTCAGGGTCCTCAGGCAAGGGTCCCTCGTTTCCTCCTCCAGGATGGTGTCAGCAGTTTGGGTGCTGGGATGAAATGGGGGCTGGTTTATAGAGCAAGGGGATCTCTGGCACTTGGGCAATGTGCTGGACCCTCTGCCTAGGTCCTGCGTCCGTCCTCCCAGCCCAACCTTGTGTTCACATTCTTCTTGGAGTCTCTGTTGTGAGATTCACGCAGGCCCATCCACCAGTGCGAGAAGGGCTGCAGGACTGCATTTCTCCTTCATGTGTTCCTGCATGCTCTGTGTTAACGGTTATCAAACCAAAAACAACCCAGGGGCTCCTGAGATAAATCCATGCAGCCTGCTGGGAAGTGTGAGATGATAGGCTGAGGCCACAGAACTCTGCCCTCCAACTTTGAGAGATGGGACAAAGAGATGCTGGCAGGAATAGAAGACAGTGGAGTAGCTCATGAGTACAGGCGGGCATCCCAGCACAGGGTCTGAGGGACTCTGCTGTGTGGAACCAGGCAAGGAACATAGGCTGTGCCCTTTCGTGATTCCTTAATAATGCAGCTGCAAAATACGAGTGAACTTAGCTGTCTGTGTACTCTGAAGGCGATATAGCAAGTGTGAGTTTACTGGACCCAGGCCCACCGGATGTGTGGGCTGCCTTTCTAATCCCTTCTAATCTGCTTGTGGTTTTAAGGCTCTGTGTGCATAGTGATGTGTAGATGGGTTGAACCAATAAGGCATTCACAGCTCTTTAATAAGGGTTCTTAGACTCCTGCAGTCTCATTAGGATGTAAGAGAAGCCCATAAAACCAGCACAGCAGTATGAGGGGGATGCTAACTGCATGAGTAATGAGCTCTCCAGGCGCTCCAGCCTGTGGACACAACCCTGTCTGCCCTGGACTGAAGAGAAGTACTAAGCTCCCAGTTACTATGTCTGATCTCTCCTAATGACCAGAGAAGACGCTCGCTTCCAAGATACGATGTTCCTGCAGCTTGACATTTGTTTTTTGAGATGAGATAAGCATGGTATATAATTGAAAGAAAGTTTCACCGAGATCAAAAAAGGCAGATGGTTCATGCCAGTCTTCGCAGGAAGAGCATCACACTGAATGCAGTTTGATGTTACCATTGTGCTATTGACAATTAGTGCTCATTTCCATTGTGCGAGAACCATAATAATGTTAAGCTCTGTGGAGCGCGCAGCTCTTGACACTGAAGTGCTGAAAACTAAACTTAAAATACTTCACCTATCTTGAGTGGAAAAATACTCCAAAGACAGTAAGTAGAGTTTTACTTTTAAGATGTAGTTTTCAGCACAATATTTGAGTTTTGGAAGACGTACCAAAGCCACACACACACTCAATTCCAGCATAGCCTAACAAGGAAATGTATGCATATTTTAAGGAGAGTATGCCTGTATTATTTGTACTCCAAATTTTCTACACCTGCAGGTCTGTTTTAAATTTCTTATTGTGCAACATCAAGTCAAGTGTGTTGTATTTTGTAATTGATTTTACCTTCCAAGTTAATGAGCCCATAAAGAGAGAAACACCTTTCTGGGAACAAAGCAAATTTGAAACCAGTTTTGTTCTTCTTCCCATTGAGATGTGCCTAACTGAATTTGTTTTGAAACTTAGCTTCAGCTAGCTTCTCCTCTGTTTTGAGGCTGGCATGTGCAGCCTTTCTCCGTCACCCTGCCACCTCCCTAGAGCTTTCCCTCACCACATCCAAGCTGAGGCTGCCCCATGGCCTCTGTGCTCGGCCTCGACGTGCATGATGCTGCTGCTCCAGGACAAGCCAGGCCACCGGGAGCACCAGCTCCTCAGTCACTGTGCAGTCCTCACAAGGCTTGAGGCCTCTCATGTTTCTTCTCCTCTCCAAGCCTTAGAGGTCCGTGTTCTTTCTGAGATCCTCACCGTCCCACAATTCCCAGAAGCCCTATCGCTCTGCTTTGGGCTGTCACATCTGTGCGCTGGGCCACTGTCACCTGCCTGATTCCCACTGATGGCAGAGAAATGGCGGGGGATAGCCCTAGACCTCTGCCCGTGCCAGCCACCTGGGCACACAGCTGGCCCCAGCTCTGAGCTCCCGCCTGGTGACCGTCCGGTCTCACTGCACCAACCCTGTTGTCCTCAGTCATGGCCTCGAAGGCCAACTCTGCTTCTCATCATAGGCAGTGCGTTCCTCTCACCAGCCAGGGTGGGTCGGCTGGGAAGATAGGCTGAATGCAGAACTAGGCCCTGGAAAAGCAGGGCCACAGCTACAGTTTTTAAAGAATCTGATGTTTCAGAACAAAATAAAAGTCAAATTCTCTTGGACATTTTCTTCATAGCTCTTATAGTTTAAGTAAATAAGGCACTGGGGCAGTGGTCCTATCGGAGACTCACTTGGTCTGATGTCATGTGTAAACTGTCCTATTAGAAAGTTTTGCTTCTTGCCATATGTAAATGAAGGAGCAGGGACAGTCTTTCGATTGGCTGTGCTCACATGCAAATGAAGGATTAAAAAGAGCATCTTCTGGTTGGTCTTTTGAATACCATCAGATTCAAATGAAGGATAGAAAATAGCAAGTTTCTGATTGGTTCAGTTCTCACAGTCCTAGGAAGGCCCCTCACCCTGGTTATCTCTCCCAGGGAGAGTCCTCACTCTGTCACCTTTTTAATTGCTTCACTGTCCCCTCTGGTGGCTTCTTAGCTTAGAGCATGTGTAGGTGTGTGTGTGTGTGTATGTCTGATCACACCACCCATGCCCTTGCACACCCTCCTCTGATCCTGTCTCCACCCTCCCCAGGTGCCTCCTCACCCCAGAAGGTTCCTTTGCCCAGGGTGAAATCTGTCCAGCTGCAGACCTGTCCTGTGGCTGCTCTGTGCAAGGCCCACTTGAGCCTCCTTGTCCATCCTGGCCTGTCTCTCACACCCTCAGAGCACCATGCTTTCCTTCAGGACTCAGGCTGATTCTGTCCCCTTGCCCTGGCCCCTCAGTGCAGGCGTTTGCTTGCTGGCCTCCTTGGTCCCCTTGTCACCCTGTCACCTTCTCATCTGTGCTGCCCTGGTCCACCTCTGGATGAATCCTGCACCCCTCAGGCCACACATGGCTGTGTAAGAGTCTTGCAAGTGATGCCCAGCAGCCCCAGCCTCTGCTGGGTTGCACAGCCTGGCCCCTCTTGCCCCAGGAAGGCAGCACCAAGCTCCCAGCAGAATCCTGATGGGCACAGTGGCCTTCCTCTTCTTCTGGGCTATGCCTCAATAGCCCTGCTGCCCTCCTTGCCCACTGGACGGGCTGGGCAGGAAGTGGTTTCTGTGACCTGGGCTTTCTCACAGCTCCTAGCAAATGGGTCACTCTTACCCCTAGCCTAGCCATCACTGCCGCCTTGCACAGCAGGGCCTAGGTCTGTTCCAGCTGTCAGCGCTAATACCACCCTGCACTCTGTGCTTCCCTACCCAACTCATCTCCTGGTCCCAGTGCAGCACCTTGAAATTTGAGACCTCAGGTTCTAACCTTCCTGTGTGGTATGTTTTCTCTCTGACAGTGTCTATGTGTATATTCAGTGCTGCAGGTACAGAAAGAGGCTCCCATGGAAATCCCAGCTTGTTGTAGCTCCCTGCAAACCACCTGGGACCACTGGCTCAGTCAGGCATCCTGCTGCTTGCTGGGAACCCTCTTCCACGTTACGTGGCAGTCACCGAGAGTGTGGGCCTGGATTTGCTATAGATCCTTCTTAGCTGGTGCTGCAGGTGTTGACCGTGAGCTGTGGCCCTGCATGGCACTCTGTGCAGACCCTGAGCTGACACTGCGTGCTCTGCCCTGCCTAGAAGCAAACTGTAACGCTGGCTTCTATGCGCCTTTCTAGCTTTATATATGTTTGATGATCTACTTGTGTTTATCTTCTATGTGAATTTTGTCACCCTCAGTTTAAAGGCAACTTCATTGTTCTGGAAAAGAAAAAATACATTTTAAAACATTACTTGCGAGCATCATGTTTAGTTCTTGGTCAAGGTTCAAATCACAAAGCCAATGGCGCATATTTAATGAAAGGGAATGTGTCGCTTTCTGATGTGAAGCCTATCAGTTGATTAATTGCTGGGGTTTGAGGAGCAGAAAGAATCCCCACCAGGTTCATCTGTTGAAGTCTCCAAACCGTAAAGTCTGAGAGTGAGTGTAAGACACAGCGATCCTGCAGCTCGGGGCATCTTCCTGTGCTCTCTGAAATGGTGTGGGATGTAGTCCAAGGACAGCTGAGTCTGCAGAGTCTGCAGCCCACAGGGCCCTGGTTTTGTTCCTGGGAGGCGCTTGAAGCCCCAGGAAGGGCTTCTTATCTGCAGTGCCAGCCGGGAGCTGGCCATGGAGCACAGAGCTCTTCAGAAGGAAGAGAAATTAAAGGGAGAAAAGGATCAACACGACCCTTCTTAGTTACAGGGGATTTACCCCAGGAGTGCCTTTGTCTCTACATTTCTCTGTGACAGTTAAGTCATTTGGAAAAAAAAATCTGTGGGTTTGCTTTAGGCACAGACCACAGACTGGTGGAGTCTGTTCAGTATGGCCTACAAAACCCAGACAGCTTCAGAGAGGGGAAAGGCGCTCTCTCCTGTGTCCTTTACTGTGTGTGTGTGAGTTCCTTCTCTTTGTTCCTCCCAGGTTGCCTGGATCCAAAGCAGTGAGTGTTTGCATTTCTCAGGCTCTATACAGTCAGCAGTGAGGGTGCATATTAAAACATCTCTGTGCAGCCAACTTACTTCCATCAGTGGAGTCTTGGCAAATGAAGATTTTTGCGTGTGAGATTGCAGGAGAATGGATTAACCAAAAGCCAACGAGTTAATTACTTACTTCATTAAAGTATGCTTTTGTGGAGCGTGGAATTTCATGTTCTCTATTTGTACAATCCCTCTCTGTATAATCTTGGCAGCAGCTAGCAATTCAGGGTTCAGAATTAGTACATGAAAAGTACTTGCAGTAACAGGCAGTAGCATGGAAGTTTAAGGAAGTACAATCAGCAGACTTTCACGGCCATGTTAGCACAGGCTTTCTAGCAAATTGCAGTGCATTATATAGGTGATGCTTTTCCCCAGAAAACCAATGAGTAAATGGGCAAAATTGGTATTTTTTTAAAAAGCAGAATTAAGAGCATGCCTTGCTACCTGGACATGGCCTGCATAACTATAATGGGAAGCTGAGGGAACTGCTATGTTCTGTCACTGCAGTCTCCTGATGTGTAGTCAGTGGGTCTCTAACTCCAGATTTCCTTGAAGTGTCCTCATGTGAATATGGATATATATATGCTTGATCAGTTAGTGACAGATGTTGCTAACATCCTTAGTGAAATACTTATGATTACTAGCATATTTATTTTTTTAAAACATTTATTTATTTATTTATTTATTTATTGAGACAGGGTCTCACTATGCAGTTCAGGCTGGCCTTGAGCTCACTTTGTAGCCCATGTTGGTCTTGATCTTGTAACAATTATCCTGCCTCAGTCTCCCAAGTGCCGGGCCTACAGGTGTGTACCACCACGCCCAGCTAGCCTAATGGATTTCATACAAAACCTGGGAGGTTTCCGGAAACCTTAAAGACGTCAAGAATTCATCCCCACCTCACTGTTAAAAATGCTTACATCAAGGTGCAATTTAAACAAGAATAGAAAAGAAAAGTTTGCATCTTTCCGACCTGGATCTTTATATACATGGCAGTTATATAGACGTGTAAAACACGTGAATAAGTATGTGCCCTGTGTGTGTCTGGCTGGGCACACATGTGTGCTGTGTTTGTGATTTTTAAGTTTGTCACATTTTCTGTGATTAGAACACAAGAAATCCAGAAAGGGGCATCCAACATTCTTGGCACATGCCCCCTTTATCCTAGAGAAACCAGGACATTTCATGACCTCTCAGTTTCCCAGTGCCCTGGGGCAAGTAGACTGTCAGGGTGAAAAGATTTACTGCGGGCATCCACAGCCCATTACAGCGTCACGTCAGAAAGCCGGAATGAAAAACGGGCGCCCCATTGGGTGAATGTGGCTTTCATGAGCTGTCTGTAAAGTCTTTGAAGGCATTGGTAGATATGATTCACGCTATAAAAATACAAATTACCGTACTGTGGGAAATCGGGAACTTTCCCGACTCGGAACCTGAGTGCATCTTACAATCCCTTGGCTTCCTCATTCCCTCTTTCTACTCAGCATCCAGTGTGGCCGTCTTTCCTCATACAGGGCGAGTCTGCACCCTTCACTCCCAACTCCTGCCCTGTTCTGGTCCCAGGTGAAAGCTGGTGCAACACCTAGAATCTCGTATCACTTTGCCATTCAGTGCTCCAACTGGGGTTTGAGTTTGGATTCCAAGTTTCAGATGGGCTAGTTGTGCAAATGGATCAGTTTGTGAATAACTCTGAGCCTCAGTTTCCCCGTGTGTGAAAGGAGATCTGCAGTCATTCCAACTGGGGGGTGTCTGGGCCTCTCTACTCTGGGTGACTCCACATGCAGATGTTAGGAACCATCATCCCACGGGTGGTGCTGATACTTCTCTTAGCTCCTCACACTCCAGCACCAAGATTTGCCTCGAGTATAGGAATGGTTCTTTCCCATTGCTGCTTGAAGTCTCTTGCTGATGCTTCATCCACTAACAATAAAGACAAATTTCTGCACAAGATCTGCAAGGGCTCGGGTGGCCTGTACCCTTCCTGTCACCTAGCCACGCTGCCACCTGACTGTCTGTGTGTGTATGTGTGTGAGTGTTGATCTTTTGAAAACTGCAGTGCCATTTAAAAATTCTAACATGGCAGAAGAGTATAAAAATAAAGAAATGTTTGCCTTTGTTGATTCTGCTCTCTGAGTGAATCACTCATTCCGACCTCGATCTTTACATACATGGCAGTTATATAGACGTGTAAAACACGTGCACATAAGAAGCTTTTTAAACAACAAATGAAAACACATCTAGTGCTTGTGTCGTGTTTCACAGCTGTCACACTATCTCACCTGACCCAGCTCTGTGCCCTGCACTTTTAGCAGCTGTGTTGTATTCCACTGTGACACATGCAGGTTCTCTCCACCCCATTTTGTGCTGCTGTGGGGGGAATCTAATCACTTTTCCCAAATGGACAGTCCATAGTCTCATGCAGTTGATCTTTAGTCTGCCCCTACAGTGGCTCCTCTGTTCACCCCTCACTCCTAGGATTCTCTCTTGGACTCTCCAATGCATTGTTTTAAACTTTTGGCACCCGAGGATCATGTAATGGCCATAGACACAGCCTGTGTTCTTCTGCCAGCTTTGGGTATTTAAGGATCTTTTTATTTCAGTTACAGAAGTGGCTTGTGACCTCTTGGACAGTGTGGCTGGGCATTTGCAGTGATGACTGCTATCAATGCAGTGAAGCCTCAGTCCCATCTATGGTCTGTAAAATGCACACAGCCCCTGGGCCTTGCAGGGGTTTGGTGACCACTGAATGCGCTCATACCCAGAAATCACCGAGAACAGGGTCCGCCCAGAGTGAATGGAGTGGTCCACCGGTATTTGTGGGACTCAGGCATCTGCATCTGTGGCTTCATCGAGGGAGCTCAGGCTGTGTGACTTAGTCTTTATTTCTGCTAATTAAAAGTAGCAGTGGCCCATGACGGAAGGGTTTAGCGCCTCCCTGGAGTTCTGGATCCTTCTTTATGTGCAGGTCCCACAGAAGTGCAGCTCCCATGTTGCATTACAGGTGGAGTCAATGAGAATATCTCACACAGCAACCAGCCACATGGCCCTGCCTGGTTTACAGAGAGCTGCAAGTGCACTCTGTCTCTGTTATTTTTTACTCTCCCTTTTGCAACTCCTGAGCTCTCCCTTACACTCTTCATACCATGATTGTTTCCCCACCTCCAGAGTGAAGAAGACCGACCATAGACCATCAAGTGGGCTGAGAAAGGTGAATTCTCTGTGGCCGACCTGCTCATCTCACCATCTGCCTGCACAAGACTTCTGGTGTCTCTCTCTTCACACTTGTGGTTGTGACATTCTACCCAGAGATGCGACTGGATGGTTGAAGATGTGCGGGGTGCTGTTGCAATCACTCCCGTGGCCAGCGCCTCTGGTGTGGGTCTAATATGCTCTGTTTTCATCCAGATGCACACAGGCTGCTGTGAGCCTCATTGCCTCCAGCAGGCGCCGGTCCAGGTTTGGATTTGGGCCCATGGTCCCATGCCCTGACTTTGTCCTGTGACAGGGCCTGCCTTGGTGGCTGTGACTTGTGTGCATGCTCAACTTCCCCCACTTCTTTCAACACTGAATTAGAGCCGGGCAACTGGATTGCACGTCTTTCCATGAATAAAGCAGAATACCAAGGAGTTCTGGTGGGATCTTATGCTTGGTTTGGCAGCTCTTCTAGTGCTAAGCCACCCTGCCCAGTGCAGAGCAGCTCACACTGTGACCACTGCAAAGCACCATCCTCTGCTGTCATTGTGCGGTTCTTGGGGACAAAGAGCCCTGCCATACACTATGGAGTGCCGAGAGCTGCAGGTTGCACCTGGTGTTTCTCAGCATCCACAGAGCAACGGCCAGGGGCTACACATGCTGGTAGCTCTCACAGATCACTTCCTAAAGGGTCTGGCCAGTAGCAGCCTCTGCCTGCACTCTGGGTGTGGTGCCTTCCCCTGTGCCACGGTTCATTTTGCAAGCATCTAAAATAACAGCACCTAATTTGTTCTTGCTCTTGTTGTGAGGCGTGGAGTAGTGACAAACTAACTCAGTTTCATGCCAGAAAATATTGTTTTGTGACTGTTCTAGGTAAAGGAAACAGCAAAGCAGAATACCTTGTGTTCCAAGCGCAGGAGCACAGTGGCAGCTCTTTGGAAACGTCCTTGAGGCCTTGGTGGCCTCAGGCCAACTTTTGTTGCCAGTTCTGTCCCCTTACGTGGAACAAATAGTTGGCAGTCTTTCAGAACTTGAGTCCTTAGTTCTATTCTGCTACTGAACTTGCTGTGTGACCTTGAGGAGTTCTTTTCCCCCTGCTGGCTTATTTATCTATAAACATTTTTGCCAGGTCTACCAATGTTAGAATTTTTTATAGCTTAATTTAATGGGCTTTATTGTGTGCTTTAGTGGTGTCATTCTAGTTTCTTTTTCTCACACAATATAGTTTTACACACACAGCTATCCATTATGTCCATAAATACAAGATTTTTGGAAAGCACAAATTTTTGCAATCTGTCCTGTCATAAATAAACCGTGGAACAGAAAAGAGACTAATGAAAGGCAGCGCTATTTCTCACTAAATATTCTTTTCCGGGTTGTTAAAATGAACCTTTTATTTCCCATCTGAACCCCCACCCCAGGCATATGTATGTCCTAGCCCTGTAGTATCAGTTGGGACAGTATAGAAAGCACCCTGGTTTCAGGTGACAGGCTGTCCTGAAACTCTGGCCAGAGCCACTGAGCCTTGTCGCTGCTGCTGTGAATCCTTACCCGTACCTTGGCTTCCTCAGTTGCTCATGGTTAGGCACAGTGCCGTGCTCGAGGTGACACTGCTTCCTCCTGTCCCTGATTCTTGTGCTTTTGCTTTGTGTTAAGGCCAGGTCTGCGTTGGGTCCTGCTCTGCATAGGGGGCTGCTGGCCTCCGTGTGTCCTTCTCACGTGCACTGGTTGTGTGCACTGGCACGTGTGTGGTTTGCTTGGAGTTAGCTGAGAAATTTCAAGGCAGTGCACAGGAGGTAGGCACGCACAGTGTGAAAGCCAGGCTGCTGGAGAACAGAGTAGCTGTGAGAAGGCTGGGAGTGCTAAACACATCCATGACATTTATTTTTGGAAAAATAAAATATCCCTGAGAAATCATTCATTCTTGCCATTTCATTTGTGGGGTGTTTTCATCTTTCGAAGATTTTCCTTGGAAGCTTCCAAAGTGATCTGCGAATGTATGAGAGGTTGTGACAACATTTTGCCAGCCAATTCATCAAGATTTTCGTAGAGCTTGATGTTCATATGGAGAAGGTGTAGCTATGAGTGAAAGAGAGGCGCAGAGTGGTGGGAGCCCAGGGTGCAGAGCACCTGAAGCACGAAGGGTGGCGTACAGCAGGCGTGTGCAGGGTGCTGCCCCCGCACCCTGCGGGGAAAGTGATAAATGCACAGAATGCGACAAAGATCACACAGGCTTAGCCGGGGCTTAACTTCTCTCATGGGGGAAGCACCACCTAAAAACAGTTTTAAAAGTTAAAGGAAATACGAAACAAGGAGACAGATCTTTTGTGAAGGGATCCTGAGATGCATCTTGGAGACCCGGGCAGGACAGGAAGAGGACAAAGAGAATTAAGATGTTTCAAGTCCACATACCTGCTCCCTAACTGGTGCCAGTTTTAGAAAAGTGAAAATGAAGAGAGAGAGAGAGAGAGAGAGAGAGAGAGAGAGAGAGAGAGAGAGAGAGACAGAGACCTATCACTGCTTTGCCAAAAATAAAATTACTAAGAAGAATAAACCAGGAAGCACTGAAACAGGTTACCTTTAAGTGATGCTGGGGGAGAAGAATGAGTAGGATTTGGGGAATCGGAGACACATCTGGGAGCACCTTTTGGTAGAATATTAACTTTTGGAAGCATGATGTTACTGCGTGTAATAAATTATTAAGAACTGAAAGCAAATAGAAGCAAATGTATTCTAATTAAATATCATAACAGCTCTAAAACAAAGAAAAACTTCCACACGGTCCGTGTGCACAGATCCAGCTGCACTGATCCTTCTCAGGTGATGGGGGAGGGGAAGCTGCACACCATTCCCAGTGCTCTCAGGAGGTCTGTTTAGTGCGGTGGTGGGGAGGAGCTGGTCCTGCAGCTCTGGGGCTACCGTCGGACTCGGTGAGGAGCAAATGGTTTCCTCTCCCTAAGGAAGAGTCAGAGGGGACAGGAAAGCAGCAGAAGCCTCACGGAGATCAGTTAGAATAGCATGCATCTGTTTGAACTAATGATTTACAAAATTGTGTGCACACACGTGTGTGTGTGTGCATTTTATATGTAATTATATAGTGAAGAAATTGGCCAGCACTGTGATTGAGTGGTCAGACTTTTCAGAGAGGAAGGATTTCATCCCACACCACACCTCTGGATGGAATGAATCTATCTATTTGTCTAATCTATCATTCATATATATATATATATATATATATATATATATATATATATATCAGACAAATGCCAAAGGAAGAATTACAATATTTAATTGAAACAAAATCAAAGGAAAGAAAAGTATATATTCTTTTAAAAAATGTCAGTGACTGAAAGACAAAGCTGTGGTAATGGACCATGTTCCTTACTCAGGAAGACTAAAGAGATTTGTTAACTAATTCCGTATCTGACCCAGAATTGGCTATTGTTTTATTGTTTCATGAGGAGAGGGGAATCTTGTTAAGCGTATTGTTGGAAAAGTGGACTAAAATGGAATGTGAATGGAAGCTTAATTAAAAGTATTGTATAAATGTTAAACTAGGAGAAATTGAGAACTAAGCTGTGGTAATGTTGGATAATGTTCCATCCTGAAAAATGCACTGTGGTAGGGAAAAGTTTAGTCTTTAGGAGTAAAGGGCCCTCAATTGGCTCAGAAAAATAAATCTACATCATCTGTCTATATATCTGCACCTTCTCCATGTCACCTCTGTGTTTCATCTCTTTAGAGATGTGCGTAAACACACAGAAATGCAGGGTAACCAAATGATAAGCAAAGGGAAAAAATGTTAGCAATAAATAAGTCTCTGAAAAGGGTGCACAGCCTTCCCCTGCACCATTTTGTTCTCACAGCTTTTTCTGTAGGTTTAACATGATTTAATGATTTCAAAAATTTTTAAAAGAATAAATTTTAATATAAAACAACTGTAAAATAAACATTCATATGTTAAGCAGTGTTAGATAGTAATACAATCAGTTAAAAAGCAACTCTAGATCAAATCAATTTAAATTTTATCCATCATTTTCCATTAGTACATTTGCATTAAAGAATGGGTTGACTGGTAATGCTAAATCTCAAAATTTTCTCCTCAAGTCCAGTGAATCATAATTCAGCAAGGTTGTGGAAAGCAATACTAGTATTAAAGAAAATAAGAATTATAGAAAATTAGAAAGTCTTCCATTTGCAGTACCAAGAAACATTAAGAAGTGCCCATTAATAAATATAACAAGATATTTTGGAAATCTATGGAAAATTGAGGAATGACTTTGGCAAACAAAATTGATTAGAATCCATGGAGAAAGAATAAGTGCTTGAGTTGTAAGAAGACCCCTGTTGGCAAATGTGTGAGCTAAGGACATATAATAGAGGCACCAGCAAGAGACCCACCAATGTGCAGGTAACGGGTACCACAGAGGCACCTTTGCAGTTCAGTTCAAGTGTGGGTGATTCAAAAACCACTTTTCAAAAATTATTTTCCATACTGAAAGAAGAGATCCTTACCTCACACCATAGACAAAAAATTCCAGTTTTACTTTTGATTTAAAGACTAAGAACAAAGCTTCAATGGCTTTAAAAAGTGCTCCAAGGATATCTGTGTTGCTTCAGAGGTAGGTAGTTTCCCAGGTCGAATGTGCACTTCTACAGGAAGTGCTCTGCTGTGTGAAAGGGAGGCTTCCTCAGAGCAAAGTTCCTGCAAGAGTGGAAGAGGCTGATCTCAGACTGAAGGTAAGTTGTCCACACAGTCAGCAAGCTGCAGTTACCCAGAGTGCAGGAAAGAAGCCCGGACAACAGAACGACTGGGGAGTTGACAGGACATTTAGTTTCACCAATGAACTATTCCAAAGCATATTAAAATATGCAAATCATCTCAGTGTCGATTACATATAAGAGCAGCCTTTCATCTTTAACTGTATTACTGAGCTTCTAAACTATGTAGTAAGTTATTTTAAAAAATTTTTACTTTCATTTTTTGACAGATTATAATTTCCTATAATAGTGTGGTAGACAGTGATGACATGATGATCCCACAGTGCGGAATCCGTCTAATTTCCATATCCACCGCCTTAAATACTTAGCATTTTTCCTCCTGTGTGACTGCACCCTTTGCCCTTTTGTTTGGACCCTTTGCCCAACATTATACAATTCCAGACTCTCGTAACCACATTTCTACACTCCCACCAGAGTTTTGTCATTTCAGAGTGCACCTATCAGTGATGCCAAATATGCTACATACACTGAAAAGCCACAATTTCAGTGGCTAATGTTGTATCATGGATTGCTTAAGGTCAGCCCTTCCCAAAGCCTGCCAGTGGTTTTCAGATTGGATGAGGTTAGCAGGCGTCAGCCTTTGCCATCCTCTTCTGTGCTTTCTGTAGCTGAGGTAAGGGGCTATGTTATTCACTTGGGCTAATTGCAAGGTGACAGAATTTTCTAAAGAAAAGCACATCTGATTACTCTCTATTATGCAGAAGGCCCAGTACACTATGAATTTTTTTTAATTCAGTGATGAGTGAAAATATGCTTCTTAATGAATTTTTTCCCTCTTTTGAAGCTGAATTTTCTAATAAGTCATCAACCAGCATTTGTTCTTGATTTGATTTGTAAATGGCTTTCACCTAATGTGAATAACAATCTATGAATCCTACAGTGTTGCTTTTGCCTGTTAACAGAGTTGTAATTATTCATGTTTTAGTTGAACTAATGAGAAGTGTGTGAATAATACTCAAGCCTATAAATTGCATGTTTATATAGATACATGCATATTAGGGCAATAACATATGGTAAAGAGCCATTGATGAAAGTAAATGGCTTATGAAATGCAATGTTTACTAAACACATTATTAAATCAATAAAAGACTTCTATATATCTAATAGCATTGAAGTAGAGGTCACATATTTACTTTACTTGATTGATTGCAGCTATTAAACTTGTACAGCTGGTCTATAATATAGATTTCTCAGACTGTTTTATCATTTCCTTTTCTGGGTTTGCCAGATCTGTGTGTGAGTTGAAACAAGGTTGTCAGTTTTTTGCTTTAGCTTACACTGTCTTGAAATACAAATCCATGTCAGACAGCAGGGCACAGGATTTATGAAAGTCATATTGGATAAGTATTGAACTAATAAATGAACTAGCCAATTAAAATATGTAAATTAATCCTTTGTTGGATAAAAGCATATATTTTTTTAGAAGGCTCTGGATACAGTATTCATCTCATCACCATCCTGTTACAGTCAGGTGCCATGTATAAATTTCTTCTTCAGACAACGCATTGGAGAGGACATTTGGCTCTTACATACTAATGGCACTGACAAAGCATCTGAATTTTGCATTTGCTTGGAGGATCTGCTGCTTAATGAACAACTGTAAACTTTTCATGCTGCAGGTGTGTGGCTGGCGGCTAAGGTTCATTTTGACGGTTATTTGAACTGCTGTGTGTTTGGACGGATGCTGGCTTTCCTGAGGTCATGCCGTAGGGTGAAAAGACTAAGCGTGACTTGCAGGTCCCCAGGGTGAGCCTGGGTGCACATCTACCCTGGAAAGAGAAACACCTGTTATTTCAGATTTTTAAAACAACAGCTCACAGCATACTAACAAGAAAGCCTAGTGTGAAGTGATTTCCAAAGTGAAAGTTTGATCCACACATAGAAGTAAAAACAGTGATACCCTCTTTAGAAATGTGTCTTTAAAAGAAGGATGTCTGTGACTTTTATATCAAATGTTCTTTTATGATAAATCACACAGAAAGAAGATATTATGGAAGCATCTACCGTATATAAAGTTTATCAAACCATGTAGGGAATTTGTAAGTTATGGTTGTCATGAAAGACCCCTGTTGTAATCTGGGGTTGTGAGGAGAACAATTAGAATCAGGACACAGAATTTGTAATACTATTTTATGATGGTCACCCAGAGTTAAACACAAGGAAGTGCAGGAAATCTGTCCACAACACTAAAGACACGAAATGTTCAGCTAAGAGCCTGGATCCCACAGTAATGTCCTGCATGAGTCCAAATGAAGACCTAGAGCCCAATGCCTCCCATGAGCCCAACTGGAGGTCTAGCACCTACGAGAAGGACTCATGCCAGTCTCTTTTTATGAATTTGTGCTGAGAGGGCCCAAAGGTCAGGGGGTGGAAGCTAGACAGTCTATGCCAGTGGGGTAAAGGAGCTGTGCTGGTAGATTGAGGGTTCTACTCTGGAGCTGAGAAGTCATACTCAAAATAAGAACCAGTCATACTCAAAATAAAAAGTCCCACAGCCATCCTCAGTTGACACAGAGGTTTCTAGCTCCTCCAATGATCACAGGAAGCCAGTGTGACAAGCCTCTTCTAGAGACTGAACAGCACATATCTCCTCTGGAGCCAGGAAGTGATGCTCAATGTGAAGCGTAAGGAGCAGAGCTCCCCCAAAATGAACAGCCACTCTCAGTGATGAGAGCTCCTCTGATGATAATGGCTGAACTCACATAGGGGAAACCAGCATGATGAGCTCCTCCAGGAGAACCTATGGCTCAAAACAGCACCACTTAGGGGAAGCCACAATGCCTTGCTCTTCTCCACATCTCTATTTATGCTGGCAACTTTCCTCACCTGGCCCATTTACACTCAGTACCACATTGATTTAATTCAGCTGGTGTTAAGTTGACCACCAGTTTTTAATCCATAACAACACTGCTATGCCGGTGATGCATACTTAGGCAAGTTAATTCTCTATGAATAATGTTGTAAATTTAGGAATCAGAGAATAGATTGAACTGTGAAAAGAAAGAACCCGCTCTCAGGTTCCTTTCAATGGAAATCACATTCTCATCTCCACCGGTGTTTATGCTAGAGGAACCTGCGGCAGGCAGGAGGCACGGGAAGCCTTTTTTATTTACTTTGTGCAGGCAACTGAGGGTGTGGTCAGCAGAGTTGCCTCGTCACACAGCTGACTTCCATGTGCTTCCTCTGGCCAGGGTACCTGGCTGCTGTCAGAATCAGCAAGCAGGTGTCTGATTCTCGGGAATCAGCTTCTAGGTGGCCCTTGGGGGTTTCAGGATTTCATGGGGGGGCTGGTGGCAGGCAGCAGGCTCATTCACCCAGATGCTATGGAGTCCTCAGACTCGGGGGTATAAAGAAAATGGTCATTATCTCCATGGGTTTCCTGTCAGGGAGGAGAAGGGTGGGGAGCAACTTCCGGGATGCTCACTCGGACAGGGCTGTGAGGGAAGGAGAGGACAGAGGATGGGAGGGAAGGAGAGAGTGCGGTGTGGCTGCTGGGTGAGGGTCCTGGCAGTACGGAGGCAGAACAGACACCTGTGTGGGGAGCTGTGTGTGGTGAGAGTGCCCCACAGAGACAAGGAAATGCAGGGTGCCAAGGCAGCTCACCCTGCCAGAGGCATGACTGTGACCTTGAAGATGGTGTGTGGAGTGTGACCAGCATCCTCACTGAGATGCTCAACTAGAAAATACTTATCAGTCCTGCTATTTGGGTCAGCATGATGCAAACCACCATAGGACGTATGACTGGAGATAAAGCATCTTTTTTTTGTTGTTGTTTTCCTTTTTATCAGTACCAGGGATCGAACTCACGACTGCCTGTTTGCAAGGCAGGCACTTATGCTGCTGAGCTAAATCCCCAGCCCCAGATAAAGCATCTTTTAATGGGCAAGTTGTACAAATGAGGCCCAGAAACCTGGAGCTGTACTTGGGCTGGAAAGGGTCCTGTCATCTTCCGGGGCCTGGCATCCTGGATGGTGGTATTATAGGTATAATACTACCTATAGGATGGCTAATTATAGGTAATACCACCACCAGCAGCAGCAGGAGCTGTCATGGTGCTGTGATGTGCTCTCTCTGGAGTGGGATAGTGCGGGACCCCGTCTCATCCTTCGCTCCTGCTGGAGAACTTCACGGGAGGAGGTGTGGTTCCCATCACAGCATCCCAGCTCCATGGCTCAGCAAATAGCAGACACTCATAGGCAGCGGCGGGCGTGCACAGGAAACTGCACTCCACAGCTTGGAACTTAATGCTCTAATAAAGCATTGAAGTGGTGTGGAGATTTTAGTGTACATCACTGTGGTCTGCTAAGGTCGTGGAATTTATGGCTGAATTCCAAAGAATAATATAGTAATGTGCCCTGGCTTCATCTTGTGAGTATATGGAGTCATCTGTCTGTTTTCCAGGTTTAGGAGAGATAAACATGTTGGGATAGATGACACGATGACCTTCAAATGGAAAAGGGCTCCGAAGAGGAAATTACTGAGAAAGAGAAGTTGTCTAAGTATTGTCCTCCTCAGTATGAACTAGAGTTTCCCTCAGATGAGACTTCCTACAATGCAGTAGATTTTATTGCATTTTAATCCTTTAAGAAATCACGGAAAATTAACTTCCTGTGACTCTTCCACCTCATTTCTCACAGCTACCTGTGGGCACGCCTCTCTTTCTCCTTTAATAGTACAATTACATTGCTCAGTGAGATGTGTAGAGTGGAGCACTTTATATGTGAAGCCTGCTACCAGATACCTTTTAGAAATGCATTTCCCTTCTGCTTGCGAGGAGTTATGCTTTTAGTGGGAGCTCTGGTGTTCGGAAACCCGTGGGTCCCCGAGTTCAGCTTTGGAGGCACCCAGTGCAGGTGTGTTAAGTGTGATGGAGCAAGAGGACTTCCCGCAGGCTTGGGGTCACTGGGAGATTGGGCAGAGCAAACCCAATGCCACCTGTGTCCTCCGCCACCCAGGAAACCAGCCTTCAGTAGAGAGCAAGTCACAGTGTCATCCTCTCAGCCACTGTCCAGGCCCGTGGTGAGGCCGGCACACTAGGAGAGGGCAGGGGCCACCAGACCCCTGGGCCCGGGCTCAGTTCCACTCCTGTCTGGAGCCTTCGCTTTCCCAGTCCTGAAGTGAATGTTATACCACTGTGTCATGTGTTTCATACAGCCGTAGCAAGGCCTGGGAGTCGTTGAGGTGTGAAGCTGTTTTAAAAGAAGAATGCTCCAAAGAAAAATGAAAGTTAGAGTCCCCCGTGTGCATTAGTTACCTTTCTGCTCCTGGAACAAAATCCGTGACATTCATACATAGCGTGAAGGAGCAGAGGGCTACGTTGGCCTTTCAGTCCTTGGCCTGTGAGGCTCCGAGTCAGGTGAGGGGCGGCGGAGGAAAGCGGCTTAGCTCATGGTGGGCAGACAGGCAGGGAGGCAGGAAGGAGAAAGAGATGGGGAAGCAAAGGGAGAGAGAGACGGGGAGAAGGAGAGGGAGAGCGAAATGGAAGGAGGAGGAAGAGAAGGAGAGGGAGAGAGACCCAGGGACTCGCTTCCTCCTGCTGGGTCCCAGTGCAGCCAGCAGCTCACCTCAGATGGCCCAATGTGAGCTGAGCTGAGAGCACTTGTGGCTTCACCTGAGAACAGTCCCGATGGGGAGAGGGGGCAAGTCTTCAGTGCTTGGGGGGATGCTTCAGATTTAAACCATGACTCCAGCCAGTAAAGAAGTAGAGAGGCAGAAAGCTTCGTTGTATCTAGATAGTGTGTGTATGCTCCCTAAATTCTAAGATTGGCTAATTATAGGTAATACCATGCAAAGGTGGAGTTTTTAACTCTTATGTTATCATTAATCATAGCCTATAGTATCACTATAGTAAAAATATCTAGAGGTACTACGAGAAGGATTTGCATTTTTATCCATAGTTTCCTTCATGGATGGGTGTATTCTTTAAATACAGAGGAAGCCACTCCTTTCAGACAGAGTAGTCAGATTATGTGACATCTTTACTCTTCATCAAAACAGTGGCATCTGGAAAGTATCCAGAAGGCTTCTAGGAGCAAAGAACACTATTTGACGTGACTGCACTCGGGAAATTAACGTGAGTTCCTCCAAGAACGCAAGAGAGAAAAGTGGAGATGAGACCAGCATCCTGGCCTCGGTCCTGAGCGCGGCCCATGTGGAGGTGACCGTCGCTAGGTGCCTTCCTGGTACTTGCTGGCTTCAGTCCATGGGGTAAATGTTGCCACCTTGTGCTGTGCCAACCGGAACATTGGGAAAGTTTTGTTTTAAATTTGTTTATTAGTAGATGATTGTGGTATGTAGTGATTACATTCATTGATAAGTGTGCATTACACTTCTGAAGCTTCCCCCCACCTCTCTCCTGCTCCATCTCCTGGTCCCTTTCCCATTTTCAAATGTCTATCTCCCTGTTTCCTATTTATTTTGCTTTTTAAATTGGTTTATAGTTGGATTTCTCATATAAGAGTAACCATGGATAATTAGACTGATTTCAAGGTGTGTCCATTTTCTTACAAATGACTCAGGTTTATCTTTGTTTAGAGCAGGGTATTACTCCATCGTATATAAACACCACCCTTCTTTATCCACTCCTCCGTGGATGGACATATAGGACGCCTCCAAGGTTTAGCTCTTACGAGCTGTGCTGCTATAAGCATAGGTAAGCATATGACATCCTTGAGTCTTTTCAGAAGATACCCAGAAGGGGAATAGCTTGGTGAAGTGGAATTTTGAGTTTTAGTTTTTGAGGACTCTCCATACTGATTTCCATAGATGTGTACTAGTTGACACTCCCAGCATTCCTTTTCCCCTGCATCCTCTCCAGCATCTGTTATTATTTGATCTCTTGATGATGCCCATTTTTTTCTGAGGTAAATAAAGTCCCAGTGTGGTTTTAATTTGCATGACTGGAGAGGCTACAAAAAGATTCAGGATCTCTGAACACAGAATGCTGACAGTGACTCAGTCCTCACTAGTGCCCTGTTTCTTTTTTACTTCCTCCTGTTCCCGTGCCTAAGGGGACTGCGGTTGGAAGCTGGAGGCCGTCAACAGGAGGAATCCTCCCCAGTCTATGTGCCCTGCATAGCGGATGAGGTGGAGATTGACAGTGAGTGCATTCAGCAACTGGGCCCAGCGTCATCATTACTGGTGACACGCTGGTGTGCAGTTCATCTTTGTGTGCTTGTATGTTCGGTGCAAACATTTACTTTCATTCCAGTATTGTCACTGTTCTTGGTCTTCTTATAGTAACAAACAGGAACTCAGTGTTGAATTTTCAGTACCTTCTCTCCCATGTGAGTTGCTGAAGGAGCCTTTTCTCCCATCCAAGGGACCTTACCAGGAAGGGATCTGCAGGAATGATAGCAGAGGTCAGGGCATACTCTTATTTTGTCCAGTTTAGAAGGGAAACAGTTTTGCACAGAGAGGTTAAACAGTGGCTATATGTATATATCTCTCTCCATCTCCATCTCTATGTCTGTCTATCTATTTATCTATCTACTTATCTATCTATTTATCTATCTATCTATCTATATCTATATCTATATCTATCTATCTATCTAAGTTTGTGGTCAGAAAAGTGAGGAAGTCATCCTGTCACATTTGTAAAAGAAAGAACGTACAGCCTACGTGTGAAGTATTTAACACTTTTGGGGAGCAGAGAAAATATATGCTATGAAGCATTAAACTCATATTTCAAGGGTTATATGGATTTTGCGAATGAAAATCCGAATCATGGAAGAAGCTACAGCAGAGGTGATATTTGTGGCGCTTCCTGGTAATACCTCTGAGTGAGGGACGGGTGCCTGCCCGTGTTCGTGGCTCTCCATGTGCGTGACAGAGCCTGGTTTTCTCCTGTGCACCAAGAAGCTAAGCATACAGTAACTGTTGTCCGTGTCTTGAGTAGATATTTTCCAGGTTCTTTGAGAAGGAGGGGAAGCAAAATTGGACTGTAGCTATCAAGGTGCGTTTGGTGGCTGTTAAAAAAGAATGTTGCTAAAGATGCTTGTCCCATTCAGTGAATTCCATCACTGAGGATTTACAGTCAAAACTAGCTATTTCCAGATATTTTAATCTTATAATTTAATTAATTAATTGAACCATAGGAATTTAAATGTTTTTACATTTAGAGTTAAAAACAACATTTGGAAATCTGTGAAGTGAGGATTAACTTCACGAATATACAGATTTGTTTCACCTCTTTCAATGAACCAACTCCATGGCCTAAATAAACATTTAAGTAATGATTTTCAGGTTATCTTTTTTCATTATAAAAATACTAAGACATATTTAGAGGCTTGCTCTATCAAGTCTCTTTGCTGATAAACTTAAAAATAAATTGAGGATGGAGGTGTAGCTCCGTGGAGTACGCTTGCCTAGCATGCTTGAGACCCTGGGTTTGATTCCCATAATCATAAAAAGCCCCCAAAACCTAGACATAGTGGTTGTAATTCAAATAATCAACATTTTAAAACAAGCATTCAAAGACAAAGTTGTTTTCTTCCAATAATGATTTGGGGGTTTTGTCTATAGACTTTTCCTTATAGAGAAATTTTAGAAAATATTCCCAATAATTCTTGAATTTAGTAAAAAAATTTCAAGAAGTAAAACAGCAGAGGAGTCAAACAATGGAAACAAGAACAATTATGCACTACTAAAAATATCCATTTGGCCAAGAACAGTTCTTTGAAATATACAGCATTCTTTGAAATATACAGCATCAGGGCTTGGGATTTAGCTCAGCGGCATAAGCACCTGCCTTGCAAGCAGGCGGTCGTGAGTTCGATCCCTGGTACTGATAAAAATGAAAAAGACAAAAAAAAAAAAAAAAAAAAAAAAAAAAAAAAAAAAGAAATATACAGCATCTTAAATTCTGATTTGGACACACTCACAGAGTGACTTAGAGTTGGCTGTCCCCCTGTTCTGTAAATGGGCTAAAGCTAACATAGGAGTGACGCTGTCTAACATGAGACGGGAGGCCCTTGGTCTCCATGCTTGGCCTTGGTCGGCAGCCTGGAGCTGCTCCTTCCGGTTCCTCCAGGGCAGCACCCTTCCCCACTTCTGGCTTGCTCTGCACCTGGCCCTGGCGGAGTACTAGGTTCCTGCCCTTGGCTCTTGCTGCTATGTGTGTCTAAAAAGCCTCCACGCTGCCCATCAGGAATTAGGTGTCGGGGTCCACCATCATTAGCAGGCTTACGCTCTCTAAGGAAAGGCCGACGGTCATCAAAGTTCGTTCTGGGCTGCCTTGCTGAAAACCAGCTGAGCATGGATGCTCTAGTTTATTTCTCACTCTTAATCTGTCCTGTGAGTCTCTGTATCTGTTCCTGTACTGCCCACATCCTGTCTTGGTTACTCTGTCTTTGCAGTGAATTTCAGAATTGTAAACTGAGTTTTCTAACACTATACCTTTTAAAGATTGTTTTGGCACTTTTGAGTCTCAGAATTAAAAAATCTGTCAACCCTGTTAAAAAAGCAGGCTGGGATTGTGATAGAGATTGCACTGAAGCCCTCGATGGTTTCAGAAGTATTGCCATTTTTACGGTATTTTTTTAATCCTGTGACTGTGAGATCTCTTTTCATCTATTTAGCCTTCTTTAAATTTTTGCAATGATAATTGCAGTTTTCAGTCTTTCACTTATTTAATGCATTTATTACTGAATATTTTATTCTTTCTGAAAACTGAGTTGAAAATTTCATAGCATACAATTAACCACTTTAAAGCACAGACCTCAGTGATCTTTAATGTATGCACAGTGTTACCCAGCCGCCAGCTCTCTTTAGTTTTAGAACATTTTCCACACTTATTAAGCAGACACGCTACTCCCATTCTCCTGTAATCCCTGATCAATTTTCTGTCTCAATAGCTTTGCCAATTTGGATTTTTTATGTGAAAGGAGTCACCTATCATTTGACTTTTCTTTGTCTGTCTTCCTTCATTAGCATCATGGCTTTGAGGTTCATCAAGTTATATCACGTATCAGTAGTTTTTTCTCTTCTAGGACTTTTTAAATGGAAAAAATAAAAATGATGATCCAGAATTTCAAAACAAAATATTAGATTACCAGTAGTTAATATATTGTGTATTGTTATTTTTAAGGCAGCCACTCAGATTGAAAGAAATAGGCATGAAAAAATGATAAATCATGAAAGCACAAAACATTCTTTTTGATGAGCTAAGAGATTAACAGTATAATTATCTATGTTGTATAGATATATAATTTTTTCCTTTCTTTTTCTCCTTTCCCCCATGCCAGCTCTTCTTTCCTTTTGAGCAGTTTCTTTCCCTTTCATTTCTACGATATCTATTGTACATTTTGGATATTATTTACTCTTTCAGTTTTTTATACTAGGGAGACAATACAATGTTTACAGATGTGAGTCTGATTTATTCCATTTATGAGTATGATCTCCAGTTGCATCCATTTAACTATAAAAACCTTGAGTCTATCCTTCTTTATAGCCAAATAGTAGTCCATTGTATAAAAATATCACATCTTTTTTACCCGTTTTATGCTTGATGGGCATTTGGGTTATTTCCAAGATTTAGCTATTAAAAATTGTGCTGCTATAAACATGGGTGTGCATATATCACTGTGATATGTTTTTAGTTCTGGGAAAATACCCAGAATAACTTGATCAAATGGTACCTCTAATCCTACTTTTTTGAGGAATCTCCATACTGATTTCCACAGTAGTTGCACCAGTCTATACACTCCCACCAGCAGTGGAGAAGGGTTCCTTTTTCCCCATAACCTCTCCAGTATTTGTTATTGGTTGTAATAGACATTCTTTCTGGAGTGAGATAGAATCTCAGTATTGTTTTAATTTGCATCTCTCAAATGACCAATGATGTTGAACATTTTTTCACATATTTATTTACCATTTATATTTCTTCATCTGAGAATTGTGTGTCCATCTCAGATGCCCATTTTTGGATTAGATCTTTGAATTTAGGGTCCTGGTTGTTTTTTTTTTTTTTTTTTTCAATTCTTTATGTGTTCTAGATAGAAGTCATTTGTCTGAAGGACAGTTAGCTAAAAATTTTTTTTTTCATTCTGTGGGTTGTCTTTTCACTCTGTTGGTGATTTCTTTTGATGTGCAAAAACTTTTTAATAAGATGCAATCCCAGTTCTTGATTCTTTGAAGTATTTCCCATGCAGTTTGAGTTTTGTTCATAAACTCTCTCCTTACCCTTGTGTCTTCAATATTTCTATCTACTTTGTCTTCCAGTAGATTCAGTGTTTCTGTTTTAATATTTAGATTTTCAATTCATTTTGATTGTACTTCAGTGCATGGTGAGAGGCATGAGTGTAGTTTAAGTCTTCAGCAGGTGAAAAGCCAGTTTTTCCAGCACCACTTATTAAAGAGGTTGTCTTTCTTTCAATGAACATGTTTGGCTCCTTTGTCAAAGATAAGGTAGCTGACTGAGTTTGTAGTTGTGTTTGTCTCTTCTATTCTATTCCTTGATCCTAAAGTCTGTTTTTTTGTTTGTTTGTTTTGCAGTACCATGCTGATTTTATTACAGCACCTTCATGGTATAACTTCTTGCCTTGCCTTTGTTCTGCAGGCTTGCCTTTGCTATTCTAGGTCTCTTCTATATCCAGATGAATTTTAGGAATGTTTTTCTCAGGATCTGTGAGGTACGCTAAAGTTATATTGATTAGGATTGCATTAAATCTGTGTAATAATTGCAGAAATATGACCATTTTCACAATGTTCATTCTTCTTATCCAGAAGCAAGGAATATCTTCCCATTTTCTGAAATCCTCTTTGAAGACTCTTTTATAAATAAATAATATTCTATCCCACAATTTTCTTATCCATCAACCAGTTGATGGGTGTTTGGTTTGTTTGTACCATTTAGCTGTTGTGAATAATACTGCTGTAGGAATTCATGTGCAGTTTTCTGTGTGTACATATGTCTTCATTTCTCCTTAGCATGTACCTAAGAGTGGACTTGCTGGGTCACATGGTAATGCTATGTTTAGTATTTTGAGAAACTGTTTTCCTAAGTTCTTACGCCATTTCACATTCCCAGCAGCAATGCACAGGGCTCCTTTGTTCCACATCCTTGATAATGCTTTCAAGTTTCTGTTCTCTTGGTATCTATGAAGCTGTGTTTCATTGTGGTTTTGATTTGTATTTCCTTATGCATTGATCATGATGAACATCTGTATATACTTTTTGGCCATTTTTATATTTTCTTGGGAGAAATATCTATTCAATTCCTTTACCTATTTTAGTTGGATCATTTTATTATATATCTCTAAGTTTAACTATTTTATTCACTTATTATCCTTATCAAAAGAACTTCCTATAAGTTTTGAACATTTAGCCCGTGTAAGATGGATGACTTGGAAAGTAATTTGTCTTTTTCTTTGGATTGAAGTTTCATGTTCTTGATCATGCCCTCTATATTAGTTAGCTTTATGTTATTATAGTAAAATACTGAAGCCAGCTCACTTTACAAGGTAAAAAGTCTACCTGGCTCATGGTTTTGGGATCAAACCTGTGTCATCTCAGGTCTAGTAAGGCCTGCGTTGCCCTATTAGATGGCAGTGGCTGGCGTGTGTGCAGGAAGAAATGAACCGCATTTGAGTCACAGCATCCTCTGGTGCACAGCGCTGTTTAATTTCAATATGTGATAATTTACCTATTTTTTCTCCCATTGCTATTGGTGTTAAATCTGTGATTCCACTGCCCAATAAGAAGTCGAGTATTTACCTCTGTGATTTTTTTCTTCCATATTTCGTAGTCTCACTCATAAATTTATGTGATGAATTCATTTTTGTTCAATTTTAGCCTGTAAAATGAGGTATTCAATTTAATTCTTTCGCATCTGATTATGCATTTTCCCAGCTTCATTTGTTGAACAGACTATTCTTTTGCCTTGAGTGAACTTGATAGCACTTTGTGAAAATAATTTTACCATAGATGTTTAAGTTTATGTTTGAACTCTTAGTTCTGCTCCTCCCATGGGCTCACATGAGATTTCTCATCAGTTTTGAAGTTGGAAAAATGTGTGCTGTTCAACTCTGCTCTTCTTTTCAAGACTTCTGTCTATTTAGGGCCATAAGAATTGCAGGATTGGTCTTTTCATTTTTGAGAAATGGTTGTTGGAATTTTGATAAGCATTGTATTGAGTATTTGGAGAATACTGCCATTTTAACATTAAAGTTTACAATTCATAGATAGCCTGTGTCTTCTATTTGTGTAATTTTTTTGGGGGGGGTAACCAGGGGTTGAACTCACGACCTCATGCTTGCCAGGCAAGACTTAAACCACTAAGCTAAATTCCTGGCCCTATATAATTCTGTATTTTATGTGTTTTCTAGTTTTCAATTTACTGATCTTTCACCTGTTTGATTAAATTTATCCCTAAGCATTATAGTCTATTAGATGCTATAATAAATGGAATTGTTTTATTATTTGACTTTTGGAATTATTTATTGTTGGCAGAGAGAAATATATTTGATTTTGTGCATTTTTTTTTGCCCTGCAATGTTGGTGAACTAGTGTATCAGCTCTGTCTTGTAGTTTTCTTTGCATGTGGATTTGATCAGATTTTAATACCTAAAATCATGTTGTCTGCAAGAGAGGTACAGGGCTGGGGATCTCAACCTCAGCTGCAGCACAGACTTTCTGTACAAGGCCAAGGGAAAAACTGTCTTCTGAGAGTTTTACACTGGTAAACAAGCCTCTCTGAGCAAGACAGAGCCGCGGAAATTCATACACATATAAAACAGAATTGTTTTTAAATAGCTGCACCTGTCAGAGTAACTGAAGAATTGTAACTTTTGGCAGAAGATTTACTTAAGATTCTTCCCAGGACAGATCCACCGTGTAGCTGCCCAGAGCCGGCCCCAGGAGGTGCCATCCGGGATGTGCTGCTGGCGTTCACTTCAACAGCAGCATCGGGTTGGGCCCTGGTTGTGGGCGGTGGCTCTGACCCGAGCATCATGTGCCCCTCACCAAAGGAAGATCAAGGCCTCCTGGAGGCCCTTGTGGAGAGGAGCTGCTCTTTGCATGTCAAGACTCATTTTATTAACATCTAACATATCTGCTTCATTTATAACATAAACAAAAATTCCAGCACCCATTGTTCTGAAGGAACAGAAGGCCATGCCAGATTTTTAAGTCTTCTCTAGAAGGCTGCTAAGAATCTGACATTTTGAAGATTCCAGGCCGGTTACTTGGCACTGTGCCCTTGACTTGAGTTTATCTGATGCTTCCCTGTGGTCACTTTGGGCAAGGCCCCCTTGGAGAGATGACCACGGGCCATGCTGGGTCTCCCTGTGTCCTTCCAGGTGCTGTGTGGCTGCAGGCTGCCCTCCTGTCAGCGGTGAGTGTGGTCACTTGCTTAAAGTTGTGTGGGTCCACCTCTCTGCTGGAAAATGTCTTTTTCTCCTCTTGGAATGCATCTGGATTTCCTAGAGTCGGGGAGTAACTTTGAGACTGTGGAAATATTCTGTGCTCTTACTGATTTTTAGCATCCCGTGGTATCAGATGAATTTGTGGCAAGTGTGATATTTGCCAACTGGTATTTTAGCTCTTTATTTTTACTGTTTGCTGCTTGGCTTACCCTCCCCCACAACTTACTTATTCATTTATTTTCTTACTTGTAGTACTGTGGGGTCACGGGTTCTAATCCTTAACCACGGAGGTGCAGGATGAGGGGCCGAGCAGCCTACCTTACCTCACTGCTGATGGTGGTTGGGGACTGTGTGCTAAGCTAAGGAGCCCCTGGAATAGAGGACATAAGGTGATGAAACCGACACCTGGCCGAAAGTGAAAGAAACACTTTGTGTAGCTAATGCTGCCCAGGGACGATTAGCACAGACTTCGTGGCTTAAAACAACCCAGATTTGTCACCTTACCGTCCTTGAGGTCAGGAGCCCAAAATGAGCTCTGCTCCAGTGCTGTGAGACTGATAATTGGCTGGGCAGGTAGATTGAAGCCATTTCATGGAGGAGCTTTAAAAGCAGTAATGAACAGATTTTAGCTTGGGAAGGATTTAGCTGGCAATGGTAAGCCACACCAGAGAGGACTGGGGAGCCCCTTAGGGGTACTCAGGTGTTTGGAAAGAGGAGACAGAGCCTTAACCTGGCTGTGTCAGTGGGCTCAGAACATTGTGGATACCTCGGGGTAGCTGCTTATCTGGTTTAACAAGCACTGGACCAAACAGATGTGGAAGACTGGCTTGAGCTCTAGCTTTAGGGCTTTCCAAGGTCTGGAAGGCTCTGTGAATTCACAGGCCAGGGGAATAAATTTGGTTGCTGACCTTGCAAAGTTCTTTTTCTATAAATACCACCTTATTCTATAGTAAGTGCATATTAATATGGTGGCGAAAAGACACCGAAAGTAGGGGGCATTTCAGTTTGCATATTTGCTACTGTCTGTGGGACTCTCAAGGAGTAGCCTGGTGCCATCTGCAGCAGCCGTGAGTTACCATGCCCGGTGCCTCAGGCAGACAGGCAGCGACCACATGGTCCCAGGAGCCAGCTTTCCTGAAGCTCCATCAGCCGGTGACACCTCCTGCTGCAGCTTGAGCTTGTTACCTTTCCTCTTTCTTTTTTTCTTGATGGAAAATTATATGCCACATTCCCAAAACATCTGAGGAAAAGCAGATTCATTGCATTCTATGGAAATACCGCAGAAGGGCAGGTGTGTTCTCCCGGTAGAGGGCTCTGTCAGCTGAAGCCCACCCTTTGTGAAGCAGTTCACTTCACCACTGAATCCTCACCATAATCACTGGTTCAGTGATTGAAATCCCTTTAAAGTAAAAGATCTTCTCATATATGATTAGGAAATTTATGAAATATACAACCTTGTACGGAGTAAATTAAAAACATGAATCCCACTGTACATGCTCCAACTCCCCATGATGAACAGGCGAGTATAATCATAATGTATTGCAAGCATGTACTAATTACAGTTTTATAGATTGGAAAAGTAATTCCATCACGAGGTAGAGTTTACTGTTATCTTTCTGCTCTTTTTTCTAATCACTACCTAATGGACTTTCTGTAGGTAATTAATATTAATTCTGTGATGTCGTTGGTCATAGTGCTCTTGTAACTTTTTTTTAAACCTGGAAATATAAATTGAATATGCACCCTTTTCTTTAAGTAGTCTGAGAACCTGGCCCTTGTGGCTGCATTGCTTATCCATACGATGAGTATACTGCAGTTTATTCAGATTTTTCTTAGCATTGAATATTAATATTTTATGGCTCTTATGAAAATCAGTGGGGAGGGCATCCTTTTAAATAAACTCTGTGCTTGCTATTTCTTTGTGGTTATGTAAGTAAAGTTATTGGATCATCGGTACAAGGACAGGTTTTAAGCAGTTGAGAAACACTTTCAGATCTCCCTTCAAGAATTTGTTCCTTCTAACATAGTATTGGAAAATTAAAAATGGAAAAGCAGAGAGAAAGCTGAGATCTCTCACTGCAACTCAGTGTAAGCCCTCTGTTAGCGAGGACTGTGTTTCACTCACATTTTATCTGTGCCTCCAGTGTGATCCAAATATACAAATAAGTCATACTGCTTTTATAAAAATATTTTACATGAAATGACTCATGGGCATTTTGAATCAGCAATGTAAATGTCCCAATGAAGAGTAGCCTTGGACTCACAGTTTTGTTGGTAAATCCTAATGTATATTTCAAGAACTCACACTACCCTTCACAAACTTTTCCCGAGTCCTACAGAGAAAGGAACAAGTTCTCCTTTACTTTTTGAGGTTGGCATTACCAGGATACCAAAGCCAGATACACAACAAAAAACTGCAGACTGATATTCTCTGTGAACAAAACTTCTAAAAAATCAAATTGAACAGCATATCAAAATGACTGCACAACATGGCCAAGTGGGATTTCTTCTTAGAAATGTAAGAATAGTTCAGTGTTTGAAAACTGATCAGTGTAATGTACCTCATTAATTAAATGAAGAAAAAGCCCCACAGTCATCTCAACTGATGCAGAAAATGGATTTGTCAAGATTCAACCTGTTGTTATGATTTAAAAAAAAAAAAAAACTCAACAAATTAGGACCAGAAGGAAATTATCCTAACTTGGAAAAAGGCATATATGATGCCCAGTGGTGAAAGGTGACAGCATTTCCTCAAAAATCAGCAACAAGGAAGAGATGCCCACTTTCACACAACTTAGGATTGAAAGTTCTACCATTCTAGCTAGGCAAAAAGAAGAAGAAATAATTTCCTAGTTAGAGAGGGAGATATAAAGTGATCTTTCTTAGTAGATGATATGATCACATACAGAAAAAACCCTAAGGGTCCCTCCTTTCCCCACCAGAAAAGCTTGTTAGAACTAATAAACCAATCCAGAAGGGTAATGGGATATAAAACCAATACCCTGAAGGCAGTAGCATTTCTGTACAATGAACAATCTGGCGAAACAAAAAGAAACTGAAGCATCTCCATTTGCAAAAGTTTTATAAAGAATAACATATTTAGGAATTAACCGAGACTTGTACAGTGAAGATCACAAAAAATTACTGAAAAAAAAGTTAAAGATATCGACAGAGATAAATGAATGACATCACGTACTCATGGCTGAGAAGGACTTCATAGTAGTAAAGTGTCAACACTACCCAAAGCAGTCCACAAATTCAGCCCAATCCTCATCAAATCCAAAGACATTTTCAGTAGAAGAAAATCCCACCCCAAATGGAATCTCGGGGAACCCTGGGTAACCCAAACAATTGTGAAAAAGAACACAGTTGAAGAACTCACACTTCATCATTTCACTTGACTACAAAGCTACGGTAGTGGAAGCAGCATGACACTGAGGTAAAGATAGGTAGGGACCAGAGCAGAGGTGGCAGAGGAGAGCCCAGAAGCAAACTTCCATGCGTGTGACCGAGAGCTTTCCAACAAGGGTGTCAAGACTACTCTGCGGTGAAAGGAGAATCTGGAATTTCAACAGACGTTGCTGGGGCAACTAGATAAGTACATCCCAAAGAATAAAGTTATAATCTTATTTTACACCACATGCAAAAATTACCATAAAGCAGATCAAAGACCTAAACATAAAAGTTAAAACTAGTTAAACTCATAAAAGAATCATGACTGGATTTGGCAATGATATTTTGAGTATTATAGGAGAGGCATAGACAGCAGAAGAGAAAAACAGACAATTAGACTTCATGAAAATCAAAACTTATACATATCAAAAGACGTTATCCAAAACGGAAAAGCATTGTGAAGAAATATTTACAAATTATCTAATACAGGGTTGATCTTCAGAATACACAGATAATGCCTAAAACTCAACCCCAAAAGCCAAGCGATCTAATTAAAAATGGGCAAAGGGAGGTGGGGTGTAACTACACGGGAAGATTCTCAAGGCTTGGGAGGAGCCCAAGTCCTGGAATGACTGCAGGGACATAATGAATCATATTAACCCAGACTGCCTGTATGGGGTACTTTCCTAGCATGTACAAATCTAGGTTCAGTCCCCAGCACCACCCAAATAAACAACAAAAACAAGCAAAGAGCCTGCATACATGTTTCTCCAAAGAAGATATATGTGTGGCCAATAAATTCAATATCAGGAATTCTCAGAGAGATGCAAATGAAATCAACAGTGGACTTCACCCCATACCCGGTTAGTGTGCACCGTTCCAGCCACTAGGAATGCTCTCCACCAGGCTGGGCAAGGACGAAGGAGGGGTCCCCTTTATAAATGTGTGATGTCAGGTGAGTGGAGATGCAGAAGGAAACAAGGACAGTGAGTCATCCTGCCGCTGACCCCGTCGTAGCCTTGCAAGGAAATACATTCTGTGCATCTCAGGATGTTAGGGTGTCGGGAAGCTTGTTGATCTCCCCATGTGTTAGCTTTATCGCTGATGGTGCCCAGTGTCGCCCCTCTAATGGTGGAGAGTCTCATGACAGGACTGCCTCAAGTGTGTCCCCCATCAGGGAGGAAGGCACGGGACCTGGTGGGACAGGCAGAGCTGTGTTCCTGGGGAAGGGGCTACCCCAGAGTTGTCCACCTGAGCAGGGAAGGTTTTATAGAGGGAAAAAAGCATGACGTTTCTCTCCGGGTTCTGCCTTATGATTCTTTAGTTCTGTGCCAAACAGTCTAGAGCTACCGCACAGCACCGCCCGATGCTGTGGTCACCCTCAGAGAGCCTTCCTGTCTGTGCAGAGGCCAACACAGAACAAATGACAGCTTTGCTTCAGCGGGCACCTCCCTCAGTCACCTCCACTGGGATGCCTGGGCACTGGGAGGGGCTGCCCCCTGCCCTCCCAACTCCCCCTAAGCCAGGACTTGGCTGATGCCGGACACTGTTCATTGGAGACCCGCAGCACTCAGCCTCCAAACGACTCTGGAGAAGCCTTCTTGTCTGTAGATTTCAGGTCAGGAGACAGGAACTCAAGTCTTGGCTTCTGTTCTAGTTGTCTAGCCTTACGTAGGTCTCAGAACACCAGGTCTTACCGTCCTCATCTGTTAAATGAAGAGTCGGGGAACACGTCCTGTTAGGCCCATCTGCCGTGTATGTTTATGACCAGTACTCTGTCCACACTGATTGAACTTGCTCCTCTGGAGGACTCTTAGCAGATGCTTCACCTGTTCGCTGGAACTGTTCTCCCGTGCTGTCACATTGCTTACCCTAATACACCCATGATGTCTGGCTCCTGAACTGGCCACTGGGGTAATGATGGCTGCCATTCTTCTCTCTGGCATAGGTCACTCAGGCCAGAAGGTCAAGGACTTGAGGGCTTGTGCTATTTATTCATCATCCTAGTTTTGGAAAAATGTTCACAAGGTCACAGATTATATTTCTGTAATTGAATCTGCAACCAACCTCACACTTAAATTGACCTTTCTCCTATGGAACAAATGGCTCAAGACTCTGCTGTGTACTGGTATGGATGTCAACATGCAGCTGGCCACCTCTCAGCACCCAGCACCACCCAGGCTGCAGTGCCACTGGCAGTGTTGATACAGTGGCATCCTTTCCAGTGACACCTCTCATACCTCTAGTGACAGCACATAAACATGTTACGTCAACTATTCTCAGAACTGTTAGGCAGACAAGAATCATTGTGGGTGTTCTCTGCCCTTCTTGGGTACCATGATATTAAATGCAAAGCCCCCTGGAAATACATTTTCTTCATTCAACAAACATTCCCCAAGTTCCACCGATATGCCATGAGCAAACTGCAGTGAACAGGCAGTGCTGCCTAAGATAAGGCAGCTTATGTTCTAATGGAACAAGGGAAATGGGAAATGTGAGGTATACAGCATGCTGGATGGTGATAAGAGTTTTGAAGAAGGCTAGGTGATAATAGCTCGGAAGGGAACATATTTGGGGGAAGGAATTTCACAGTCAGTGGGGCCTTCTGGGAAGGGCACACTGAGAGCATGACATTGTGCACTGACTTAAAGGAGCTGTGGTGAGGAGTCAGAGGGTCCCTGGGAGGAGCATCCAGGTGCAGGTAATGAGCAGCAGGTGCCGCACCTGAAGAGGGAGGACTGTGCTGTGTTCCATTATGGCAGGAGCACAGTGGCCTAGAAATGAGGTCACAGTGGCCAGGAGGCCATGTTGTCGGGGCCTGGAGTCCTTCTAAGGACTCGTCTCTTTCTTGTGTGCCCCCGGAAGTCCCTAGAGTGCCGCATTTTTGGGTGTGCTGTGACTCATGTTCAGGCTCTGGAACCCTCCTGCTTCCCTTTTTGAGTCCCATGCAGCTTCTCGAGGACTCTTTTCCACTTCACATTCTTGATGGAGGTGACCACCAGTGACCCTGGCTTCTGCACACAGAGAGCTTTTTCCATCACTGCTCTGGAGGCCACCTGTCCTGAGTTTAAACAGAGACTTTTGTCACCCATCCCAAGCAGCCTCCTGATTCAGAAAAGCCCCTCTTGTCCACAATCGAGCTTTAGTTTCAAGCTTGAGGTCGTGTGGAAAGAGGTGGAACCTGAGCAGGTGAGTTTCAACAAGACCGCCTACTCTGCAACCCATCCTGTGGTCTGTATTCCTGCCCCCGCCTTCACACCTAGTTGTCCCACCTCCTTTCCTGTAGGAGGAGCTCAAGCCATCAGTTCAGAGACTGGAATGATGAGCTGCCTTGATCTTGGATGCTCTGGACTTGGGTGGGTGGGGCATTGAGAGGAAGATGAGAGACTGAAGGATATGTCCGTCCCATGGTTGCAGTCCTAATGTTTCCTTCTTTCTTCAATTAGGAACTTAGGCTTTTGAAAAGGTTCTCTTGTGGTATCGTGCATGGCAGTATGAGGGCCCTAGTCTCAGCCGTACCCCTACTTCTGTCTTCTAAGATGGATCATGCTCAGGCCTTGGCAAGGGTTGGACCATGGGAGATGGTGACTTTTGTAAGACTCCAGAGCCAATGCTGTTTCTGGTTCTTGAGTTCAGTGAACACAGAGTATAGGATAATGTAGGATGTTCTTTTTTGCATGCACACAGCTCATTCTGTAGATGGCACACAGACCCTTGTTTACCAAGAACCATCCGGGATATCCCAGCCCTTTATTTCCACTGATGAAAAGGGGGGGAAAGACCAGCGCCACATTCCGCACTCACAAGGCTCAGTGAAAGACTTTCCCTGCTGATAAGCACTTGTTGTTAAACCATTCCCACAAGGGCAGAAACAGAAGCAGCTGAACCAGCTGCTGGCTTAGAGGCCTGCGTAGGTTTCTCTGGAAAAGAGCAGTGCGGGGAATGGAGGGGACAGGGTGAGGAGAAGGTGAGTGGATGCATGTAGCTCCAGGGCTGGTGTAGCCACACATCTGGTCACATGGATGTTCTAGATTTGGGAAGAATTTTCAGGCTATTTATGCATATAGTCTTCCATAAATATATTTTAGATTAGTAATAAGTTCTAAAATAAATGAAAAAACATCAGAAATACCAGGAAACCCCAGGAAAATAGCTTAGAGACTTCAGCTTATTACTTTAGGCTTTCTGCTTAGACATAAAAGGGATTTTTTTTGATTAATACAACTAGATCATATTCATTAATGCTGAACCTTCCAGAACACACACACACACACACACACACACACACACACACGCATGCACACATGCACACTAAAATTCTTTGGCTGATTCTGTGGTTCACCAAAAAGAAATCCTCATGTCCTGAAACAGGAGCTGCTTACACTGTGACACACTGAAATGACAGTGGGTGAAGTTGGTTCTATTAATATTTTCAATAGCTACCAGAGCTAGCCACTTGGAATAGCTCCTAAATAAAACACGACTAACATTTAAATCAAGACAACATAGACAGATTATAATTATAGTTTTTCAAACTAGAAGTGAGAAAAGGTACATTATATTATGTGTAGACATGTGTTCAGCTGTCTTAATGTTGTACTCAGCGGTAAGAACAACAGATTTGTCTCAAAGGCTTGCATTGTTTTTTTACAAATGAAAATAAACAATGTTTATAATTCACTTTGACAAAACAAGTATATAGTAAACCTAAGGGAAGCAGGAAGAAGGAAGTAATAAGACTAAACAGCAAAAATATAGTTAGAAAAGGAAAAAGACGACAGAGCTGATGAGTAGAGGCAAATACTTATTCCTTGCAAAGGTAAGAGAATAACATAGTTTAGATAGATATCTAGTAAAAACCAACCAGAAAATTAAAAAATAAGAGTGTTTTTTACTGGGCTCAAACCTGGGGTTTTGCGCTTGGTAGGCAAGCGCTCTAACGCTAAGCTGCACCCCATTTTAAATTGCAGCGATAAATAGCAATGCTGGTTAGCTGTAATTATGCAGATTTAATGATGAGACTAAAAACCTACTAGATATACAATATTTCAGGAATTGGAAAGATTGTCAGTGTTCATGGTTTGATGTTAATATTATACAGATTTAATAATGAGTCTAAAAACCTACCATATATAGAACTTGGAGAAGTTGGAAAGGTTATCAGTGTTCATGGTCTGAAGTTAATGTGCCCTTCTGCCATGATGTTTCTGCCTTGCAGTCATCACACCATGAACTGAAACCTCTGAGACTGTGAGCCAGAACAAACCTTTCCTTGTTGAAGTTGGGTGTGTCAGGCATTTTGTCACAGCCAGGGAATATTGGCCACTAATATCATAGAGCCTGATTAATAGCTAGGGGCTTCAAATAATAGTGTTAGCAAATGTTTTGTAGAGTATGGGGATCTAGAAGTAATCTCTTGTTTTTATATATGTGTATCTTTTCAGGATATCTTAATGCAGAAAATTTTTCCTGGAGAGCATGTCTGGAAGCCACACAGGCTAATGCAGTTTCCACCACAATTTCTAAAATGGTAAGTCCAGCCCAGCTGGGCATGCTGGCTTCCCCGCGGCCTCCTGTGGTAATTCTTGCACAGGTCAGCCCTCCCTTTCCCACAGCATTGCTGTTGAGTCCAACCGTTGTGTAGCAGTTTTACATTATTCTAGATTTTTCTTTTTAAATTCAAGTGGTATTTTCCTATCATTTCACTTTGCATTTAGTTAAAAATACAGAATAAGTCTTCATTTGCTATTGTTCCTGTATGCAAAGGTAGAGGATGATTTTCTTTGTTGAAAGACACAGCAGAGACCGCTGGAGGCACTGAAGCTTCCTGTCAGCCGCAGTGATCCTGTTGCGGTTCCAGCTCCAGTGGGGATGCTGCGGAGTGGAAGCGCGGACCTTGCTTTCACTGCCCCCCTTCTTTCGGGCACAGTGTAGCTGTGTCTGTGATGCTCTGATAAAATACTCTTAGCATGTGCTTGCACACGGTTTTACCAATTTAGAGGGAAACACTTATTTTAGCATTTGTTGAAAGGCTGATTTTTATAGTTCAAATTTAGGCTTAAGTACTTATTCCAGGGTTAACCAAAGTATAATTTCTAAAAGAGACCTCATGGGAATAGTATAGGTAGAAATACTTAGGTTTTAAACTGGTTGTTCCCCTCCAATTCTAACCATGTGCTCTAGGCTCCTTGACTTGTTTTTAATCAGAAATATATGTGTATTCTTCCATATTATTTCATTTACAAACTTTTAAACTGAGGATTAAAAGAGGTTTGAAGCAAAATGCTTTTTTAATTTTTAGAGAATTGGTTGTAATAGGCTGGGTTTGGGAAGAGGTACAAAGAGGCGTGGAAAGCTGAATTGCTCAGGTGCTGCAGAGAGCCTGTTGTTTCTTTGACAAGCAGAACAACATCTTTAACATGTTGTAGTCATAGGATGGATAAAATTGAAAACCCTAGATTTGATCCTGCAGGTTGCACACACAACGTGTGTTGAATTCACAGGCTTGTCAGATCTCTTATGTGAAGTTTAGGGCACTGATCTGAAAGGAGTGGGACCCCAAGGACAGCAGAAGGGTGTTTGGGCCGGTGCAAGTGCAGAGGGTTTCATGACTTGCAGAATTTCAATAAGCAAGAATACCCAGCAACTGGCAGTCTCTTTTTCTTGCATTCTTTCAAACTTGATCTTACTTTTCCAACCAGAAACTTCTGAGTGAGTAAAATGTTGGAAAGATCTCACTAAAAAGGCAGTTTCCAGGCGCTTCACAGATTAAGGGTCATCTTGGAGTCAGCTTGTTCGTGGTTCTGGCGTCTTCAGGGCTAAACTGATACTGCTATCATTTAGGACCACGACCTTGGGAAAAACAGGAAGACTGTGTGGGATCAGAGACTTGATTAGTACCAGGGATTCCATTTAGTAGATGTACGGAGGCATTTTGCAAAGAAAATACTCTTCCATAAAAGCTGGAGAGAAATCTATGTTGGATCAGGGCTTGACTATTTGTTGCCTGTGTGTTTGCAGGTTTTATTTTTCTATTTCTGGACTTGAGAAATTCAATAGACTTTCATTTCCAAGAAAGTCAATTGAACCCTGTGCGATAGCGTCCAAAGTGAAAGTTTCCCCCAGCCTATACAAACTGTGGGGGTGTCTTCTGACCCCCACTTTTGATACTTATTTTCCTTAAATACAAGACTTGGTAGGCCCGTGTCTTTTTTTCCATCCCATTCTCTTCATTGTCTCCGTGAAGGTCATTGTTGACTCCCAATTCCTGCACTTGAAGACTGGAAAGAAACTTCAGTGCAGTTCCACACTAATGTTGCACTGAAACTTGAAGCCGGGGATAAACGAAACCTCATTAATATTAAAGTGCGCTGCTGTGATCACAAGTTTGGTTACCGAGAGTAAAGGTGCTTGTTCTAAATTGCTGTTGATACTGTTTCCCACATTGCTGCTGGTTTCTCTCGGCCTGCCATTTCCTTGACCCTCCTCAATTTTTAATGAACTCACAGAACAGTTTTCAGTGGAGGGGTACAGGGAGAGGGGAGGCACTTGGATCTGACCTTGAAGACCGGCCTTGACTAAGGTGCAAGTCCGACTAAAAGGACCCTAATGCCGGAGGCAGCATAGCCCACACAAGGTTGGCCATAGAAGCTCTGATTTCTTGCTGCAGGGAGGAGTGAGTCTCCACCTGGCCCCTCCACCTCATCTGTCTGGGTGGCGAATTTCCCAGCTTCTCTGTGTGAGAAGTAGAAAAATCTTTGAATCAGACACGCCTGACTTTGGGAGGGATTCTAACACATCTGTTTGGATTTGCTATCTAGAGTTTCACTCTTAGGTCTTCCTTGTATCTCTCCTCCCCTCCTGCTCCTCCTCCTTCTCCTTTTTTAGGGGGGCCTTCTTTTTGTTAGTCTTAGATTTTTCAAGTTCTTATTAAACACCTTACTAAGAACAATCAAATCTTTATCGTCTGCTTTCTTTGTCAGACACAAAAAATTTAAAAATACTTTAGCCACGGGGTAGATACAAGAAGAGGTTAGGTTTTAAATTACAGATTTGATGAACACTTGCATTTCTATACTGTCCTTGTTGGCATTTTAAACATCTTCAAAATGAAATTTCCCTAAAATGAGAGCTTTTCATCTTTTTTATACAGAGAGCTGAAAGCGTTTGAGAATTCATTAAATCTTCTACAGCATATGACAGTTCAAAAATGATTTTCTGCCCGAGAATAGTTTATTTTCATAATGATAAAAAGTTGAAGTCAACTAATTTTAATCAGTGCTATATTGGAAGTTGTATCTGTTTGATGTACTGCTTGATATAATTGAAAAGAAATTACATTTGCTGTTCCCTTAATTTGAAGACAATATCTAATTTGTTTTACAGAGGATAATGAGTACATGTTTTCTGTGAAAAGTTAGAGATGCATGTCTTGCCTGGCCATGGATTATCAAGAGTACGCATGGCAATGGCCTTCATTCTTCTGGCAAATGAAAATAATGCCAATGTTGTATAGGTGTTTTCTTCTGAACCCCTTGTAATTAGCGTTTTACTTCAAGCTTAAAGAATTCTTCAAGTTCTCGTTTGTCTGCAGCTTTTTACAGTTTACTCTTGTGGCACTCTCTATGAAACTGGCTTTTGTATCATATTTACTTTATAAATTCGGTTATACTTTGTCATTAATTTTTGTTTAAAAAATTGTTGCCTTCTAGGAAAAGCTCATTTTAATAACATAAAGTTTTACCTAGACTTTTAATTGACAGACTATTTTCTTGTTATTTACAATATATATTCTTAGCATCCAATTGATCATTTAGTGTGAGCTAATTGTTGGACATATTGGTATAGCCTATAATCTTGAAATATCATTTGAAAAACTCTCCTTGTGAATGTATTGTAGTTCTTATTTACTACAATAAGGCAACACTGATATTGTACAATGTCTAAGTATTTAGCTGATCTTCTCAAAGAAACATTTCCTAAACCTTCTCATTTCTTTTCTTTATAGCCATTGCTGTGTTCTTTATTAGGACAAGGGTTGACAAAACCTAGTACCACTTAATGCACTTAGAAACAGTAGTGTCTCTGTGGGTGTGGGTGGAATTGAAAACCCATTAGGAATTTAAGGATAAATTAAGGTATGGGAGTGGCACTCTAGCTAACTGTGAGATGGTGCCCTGCAAAGGTGAAATTAATCTTTGCCACGAACATTTAATGATCAGTCTCAGACTGATGGTCATAATGTTCTCAGGTTTTTCTGCAGAGCCCTGGCCTCTTACACTCTTTCCTGGTAAAATTCCGTGGGCCCTCCCTGTCCCCTGTCTTTTTGTTTCTGTGGCAGGTCTTAGGGCTAGGGTGAGGTAGGGTAGGTGTGTCAGGACTGTCCCCAGGAGCTCCCCTTGGGAAAGGTCAACATGAGCCTCTGAGATAGCCCACACCTGTCTGCCTTAAAAATGAGGCCCACCTTAGTCACCATGGCAACAGAGGCACTTTGTCTTCATTGGACACCAGTGCACTTGCTTTATGTATATCAGGGTATCCCATCAACCATGCGAGAGGAGGTACCAGCCTTGTACCCATTTTATAGATGAAGAAACTGAAGCCCCGAGAGTTAAGTCTTTGGTTCAAGGTCACAAAGTAGTATACAGCAGAGCAGGGTCTAAACCTCATCTCTCAGAGCTTTTAGACTCTAGAGTTATAGTCTTCCTAATCCTACTTATTTTGGGGTCTAATTTTACCCAAAGTAACCCACTTCAGAGTGCAAGAGCAGATAGTGGAGTGGGGAGCAGAGACCCACATGGATCAGGCTCTGTGCTGTCACCTCTGTTCAGAGACACAATCTTACCTGGCAGCATCCCGCAGGGCACAGCAAGTCCCAAACCTAAAGTTCATTCCTTCCCACCACCTCCCATGCCTAAGCTGTCCTCCCAACCTTGGTTCTCTTTCCACAATAGCTTTTTAACAGATAGTTCACAAATTTGACAGTTTTGATCATACTCCCAGTAGTATAGCACTGCCATTGAGTCTGGGATGGTTTTATCATCCCAAGAGAAAAACGTGGCACTCGTTAGTAGTCACCTACCTTCCTACCGTCTCTTCTAACTGTGCTTCAGCCATGGGTAATCTACTTCCGGTCTCTAGGATTGGATTGTTTGTCATTTCCCCTTTGTTGCTATCTTAAATAATACCCTTATGGACATTAATTACTAGGAGTGGAATTGCTGGGTTGTGTATTTAACAGTTTGAAAAAATTATGCAAGGGTTTCTTGAGGTGGCTGCACGATTTTGCATTCACATATGCAGAACATGAAGGTTCCAGTTTCTCCATATCTTCACCAACACTTGCTATTGTCTGTTTTTATTGTTTTATTTTCCTACCTATTTTAGTGTGCCTTATGTTATTTCAGTCCAAGAGTTTGAATTATGATTGTTTCTGTATGCCAGCTAACAATGCCTTGGCCAGGAGAGGTGGGCTGAAGTACCTGTGCCTCCGTGGTTGCAGTAATAAGTGTGGTAACAATATCCCACCTTAGATGCAAGTACCAGGTGTGACATAAACAGTAATAGTAGAGTAGACCACCCATCACTGAATGTGTACTAGACATTTGACTATGTTATTTACCACATCTTTATCTTAACAACTCTATTAGAGGATGTTCCCTCTGCTTGAGAGTTGACAGGCATAACCTCAGTCATTTGACCAAGATTCTGAATTATTAGCTGTTTCCAACTCCAATGCCAATGGTCTGCACCCTAGCAGTTACCCAGCAGCTGCAATAAGTCATTGGATATAGAGATCATCAGTGGTCAGTACTGCACGCTGAGGCAAGAGGCAGCCTGGTTCTCCACACTCTGCTGTCTTTAATTAATCTTCACTAATCCAGCTGGAAAGTCTGATTTTCATACTGAAATTATTCATTTAGTCATGCATAGTTCTCTGGTAGGCAAGTTATGAAGTTACTCTCACAATGCAGGGTATTACAATGTCATTTTCCCTTTCTGTTGATTTCTGTGTTTATTAATTACCATGGTTACTCTCTAATAAATATTTATAGCATACTCAGTGTATCTTGTTCAAGTTGTGGCCAACTATTATGCTTAATAATTATTCTTTTGTTTGGCTGCATGGAGCACTCATTTATATCTCAGGGCCCATTATTGTCACCTTATCAGGAAATGCACGTTAAATCACAATAGACAGATGGAGGGATGCTTTTAGGAAGTTGAGCCTTCATTCAGAGAGTGGAAAGTACTGTATTCTTCTATAAGAAAATGCAAAGCAAGGACTTAAAACCCAGTAATACTTGATAAACATTTGCCCTGTGGGAACCAAAGCTAAGCTGTGAAGTGAATTATAAATGAATTTCAAATAGATGCTTTAGGAAGTTCTCTTGAATCATTAATAAATAAATGGAGTCTCTTCAGCCAGTCTTTTCATATTTAATGCATTAACTGGATGTATTTGTGGCATTTCCAAATGAAATAAGGGCATCATGACTGTGAAAAATTGTCACAGTACATTGTTTACTTATATGAGTAGAAATCAGCCTGGATTTTAGCTCAGACCAATAAGTTGCAAAGCTTTTGACAAAACCTGCAGGTGGACTGGTGAAAGAAAAGTCTGAGTCCACATTGGTGAATTTCTGCTTTAATGAAGAGTTGCCTATGCTTCAAAATATTCAGTTGACCCCTCAGGACTCCTGGTTTTAACTCTCTATCAAGAAAAGAGCACCCTTTGGAATGGACCGCCTCATGACTAGGATTGCTAACTGGGGTGCATTTTTGGAACTGGTTTTGAAATACAAAGAGGAAACAAGATGCTAACATTAAAAATGACTCTCCTTGGAGCTACACTTGTAATTAGCATACAGTATTGCATCACCATGATTAATGACAGCCTGCGTTTGAGAAGGAGGCTGGAAGATTTCTCAAAAGTGTGATGACCAATTAAAGCAAAGATAATTTGGGGAGTGTATGACACTGCAAATAAGTGTCAGTCATTGTAGATCCCTGCACCTGGTAAGGGAGGAGGACCAGTGTGAGCGAGTGAGTGGGTGAATCTGGAGGGGTGGCCATGCACCACTCATGCACTGTCTCTTTTCTTACCCTACTCATCCTTACCAATGCCCTGTGAGGTAGGGCAGGCAAGGGTACAGCACACAGAAAGCCTAACTAGCAAGGCCGCAGGACACAGGAGCAGGGGGGAATAGGTGAGCGAAGGCTGCAGTCCGAGCTCCTAACCCAGACAGGATGGCACCATGTCTTGGTTACTTTTTTCTCTTTGCTGAGACAAAGTACCTAATGCCCAAAATTAGACAAAGAAAGGTTTATTTAGCTCACAGTTTTTGGAGACTTAAGTCCATACTCAGCTGGCTCCAAGGCAGGGAGCATTGCTGAGGGGCAGCTGTTCACGGTGGCCGCAAGTGACAGGAATGAAAGGGCAAAAGGGGCCCCCTTGCCTCCTGCCCTCCCTTATATGGTATGCTGACTCCACCCCTGGGTGGGTGCAGCAGTCATACCCAATCCCAATGCTGGACAATGAACCAATCACAAATGAGAGACTCAGTCATGACTGCATGAGGTTAGGGGGACATCCAGACACAGACCATAACAGCACCTTTCCCATCCAAGGCTAGAGAGATGCTGACTTGGACTGGCATCATGTGATCCCTGCATGGCTGCTCAGCATGGCCCAACCAGGGACGATGTCACAGCAACCAACAGTGCTCAGTGCTGAATTCACAGCATTGTCACGTGTCATGAAATGGTCTTCTGATTCTTCTCCCAGCCACTCAAAAATATGAAAACTGTTTTTACCTTACAGGGTGCACCAAAGCAGGCAGTAGAGGGTCCTTGCCTGGTTTTGAATTTGTCAACCCATATCTTAGTGGATACTATGTGAAGAATATACTCCATTGCTGCCTTTAGCATCTGTACTAATTTTGTGTCTTTGTTATTCTTCTAATATTTGGGTGTTTCGTTATTGTTGTTGTTTTGAAGCAGGGTCATGCTATACAGTGTACGCTGTTTTTAGAACTCACTATGTAGCTCAAGCTGGCCTCAAAGTCCTGGCATCCTCCTGCCTCAGCCTCTTGAGTTTTGGGATAACAGGTGTGCTCCACCACACCAAATAATATTTTATTCTTGAATCAAGTGAAATCCCATTTAACTTACATTCTAGTTCTAATAAATTTAGATACTAGTAAAGAAATTATAGGAGGCAAAGACCACCATGTAACTAGCAACTTCTGGATTCTAAAGAAGTGTGCCTCCTAGTAGCAGCAGCTTGCTCTCTAATCATTTGGTCTTCAGCACAGATGTAGCCAGGCCTCCCAGGTGACACAGAGTGTCTTGCCCAGAGGATATAGTTGCCACTCAAGTTGTACTCCCCAAGAACTGCAAGACACAGATACACTTTTCATGCTGTTATTAAAGAAATGCTGTGATGCCAGCATGATGCCAGCATGCTGTATCCAGAAACAAGGCCCTGGGACAGCACAGAGTGCAGTGTGGCCCAGGAGGTGAACCACAGAGTCCCAGCAGCCAGCTCCTCTAAGTCCTCAGCCAGCCCCCATCTCTCCAGCTTGACCTGAGAGCCCTCGGGAGAGCAGGCTGTGATTTTGTGGCTGGAGGCATCGGCTGAGTCACAAGGTCAACAGAATAGAAATAGAACTGTGCACAGCTCTCTATGTAGAGCACTGCCTGTGTAGAAATGTCTTAAATAAGAGATGTGGTGGATAGTACCGCTGGTCCTTACCTCTTCCCTGGGCTTGCATTTGAGTGGCTGGGGGCTGCTACACAGTGATGTGCTCTTAGAATGCACACCAAGCACATGGTAGAAATGCAGACACTGTTTGCACTCCCGGGGTTTGTGGGCCTTTGAATGAGGGCTTCATTTTATACTCAACCATCCCTGAGTGCATGAAACAGGCTATCTACTCTCCATGCTCCGGTTGTCTCATTCTGAGCTGTGTATTTGCACAAAAAAGCATGGACCTCTGACCTGCTGTGATAATGGGGGCTTTTATCTCTCCATCCATCCGTTCCATTGGAGGTGCAGCACATGGGCTCCGCAGATTCACTCAGAGCAAACAGAGTCGGTCAGGTTTCTCTGTGCTCTGGAGGGAACCGTCACATTCTCTGCTATTTGCCCGAGCGGGCGTGCGTGTTGTGAGCAGCTGTGACGTTGATATTCCAGATGCCCTCACTCATACCAATAGTTAGCTCATTATAATGCAATGTCATCTCGTGTTCTCACACCCTGCTTTACAGGCTGTTTTTCACCACTGGAAGCATATCTTTCAAAAATAAATAAGTGAACCAAAACACCCCAAGATAGACTGGCTGGGCAGGACAGCGAAGCTCCCTCACCCCATTCCAAAGTCAATGCCATTTCTTGTAATAGAAAGGGTGACAGATTTGTGAAAGGAATTATTCTTTGAAAAGGAAGGAGGTGACACTAGATTAATCAATTTCCAAGATACAGTTGTATTTTTTTATTGCTACTGTAACAAACACATTCTCACTGAGTTAAAACAACTCACATTTGTGATGTATTGATCAAAGATCAGAAATCTCATTAAGCAGAAATCGAGGCATCATCAGGGCAGACCCTTCTGGAAGCTCTGAAGAACCTCTGTCTTGTCCAGCATGTGGGGACTGCTTTATTCCTTGTCTTCTGCCGCCTTCTCTAGTGCATTGGCATCGTCAACTCCGTTCTCTGACGCTCCTGCCTTCTTCAAACATTTGCTGTCATTTCTGGGGTCACCTGGTAAGCCCAGACAACCTCCCTCCTGGGCATCCTTCACTTAAACCTGCAAAGCCTCTCTTTCCCCTGCACAGTAGCTTTTTCAGGGATTAAGATGTGGATATCTTAAGGAGTCCATCATTCTGGCTGCTGTAATAATTTTGGGTAAGCAAGGGCCACTATGTCATTACCAGTTTCTATACTGAGTAGCCAGCAGGCAGAAGAGACCATTCTAGGGGCTGTGGGCCCTAGGGACGTGATTAAAACTTGAAACTTCCACCGAAGTCTGGTTAGGGAGATAGAATCCGTCTGTAACACCACAGTGCATGGTGCGAACCTTGAAGTGCTCTGGAAGTCACTGGAAAGGTGGAAGGCGTGCTAAGCAACGACTCAGGGAGGCAGACGGCTTCTCAAGAGCAGTTGCCTTCCCCTTGGAGACAGCAGATAACATGCCTTGTTGTATTTGCATTTCCAACCACCAAATGCCTTTATTTGGAGACAAAAGAGCTTTCAGCTTTCATTGGTTTTTATGTGTAAGTGTACACGCATGCAAAGTGTGCACAGTATATGCAGATATACTTGTGTGCGTATTCCTTCTTCTTTGTTACATTGAAAGCATCCCGTTTTGCACTTCCAGTTACACTCAGACAACTTATGGGCAACAGCTCTTTGTTTGGGTGTGTGACCAGACACATGTGGTACAGAAGTGCAGCGCATGGCCATGACCATAGGAACCACGGGGTGCAGCTGAGGGACCCGTAAGGGAGGACCCCACTGGAGCCCTTGCTGTGGATGAGTCTTTTCCTGCTGCTTCTCCTTAGTAGCCCATTCCAGCACCTCCAACCCTGGCTCCATGGAAGTGTATATGACCTTGCTGCCTTGTCAAAGGTCACATCCATAAGACTCCTGACGTGAAAAGGAGGGTGTATAAACTCAGAGGTTGGATTCATATCTCAGAGAATCAAACAGAGGGTGCAAACCAAAGCTGAGCAAATGAGGAGTGTGGTGGGATATGGAGGTGCAGGCGGGGCATGATGACCATGCCCTGATGGGCTCAGAAAGATGGGCATTGATAGGTCTGTCTTTAAAGGATGAAAGATGCTTCCAAAAGTTGAGGAGTATAAGACAAAAGAGGCCTTTATTCCGGGAACACGGGAAAGGAGAAAGGCATATTGGCCACTGGAATCCGGCGGTCTCTCTCGGACCTCAACGTCACCCTGATAAAATACCATCTCAAAACCAAAGTCACCTTCCTATCTACCTCACCTGGGTCCTTAAATATAATAGTGCTATGTCTCCTAATAACATTATGTCTCTTTGTTTTTCCAGTCTGACACACATACATTCACCAGTAAAGTTGTCCTGGCTAAAACATCTGGCATCAGTGTCTACCTGGGCATCAAACTTCATCCCGTCAAACTCCCCTAGACCCCCAATACAGCGCCCTCAGCCAGCAGGAAGTAGTTACAGAGAGAGATCTTCGCCCCTTTTCCTAATAACCATAAGACGGGATATGAAAGAGTTGCTGGCTCAGACTGAACACTGTAACCAGAAAAGGCTGCAGCTAAACTCCTCCCCCCCCCCGCCCCCTATGGACTTGATTGTAACCCTATATCCCCATCCTTAAGAACCTGTGCGCCAATGAGATACCTATACATCTCTAATGGCCTTAGGGCGCTGCCCTAAGCTTAGGCTATTTAGATTCCCCCACGCCACGTGTCCGAGAGAGTTCGCCAGAGAGAGAGTTCGCCAGAGAGAGAGTTCGCCAGAGAGAAAGAGCTCGCCAGATTCCAGCGGCCAGCGCCGGCCAGCGCGCCAGTCTCCACTCCCCGTGTTCCTGGAGACACCACCGGCCCCGGGTGCAGAGATGCTGCACCCCGGGCCGGCGGCGGGGGGCCCCCTCCCCGCATTCCCGGAATAAAGTCACCGCTGCCCACTACTTTCACGGCCGTCCACTCCGTTCCTCCCACGGACTTCCCTCTCTCTCCTCCTCTCCCTTCTCTCAGACCTAACAGGCATAGCTGTAAGAACTTCAGCAAGCCTGCAGCTCTCAGGCAGACGTGGACAGCTGTGTGCATTCCACTTCTCGCCGTGGCAATTGCAGGGTCCAGTACAGGTGCGCATCTTCTAGAAACTCCACCCAAAATCCTTGCAGAAGGCAGCTTCTCCACCTGTGGGGCTCAGCCTCCCCCAGACCTCCTAGGTCAACAGCTACATCTCAAACAGATCCCTCCCTGAGGGTGGAGACATCAGCCTCCAGCAGGAGCAGAAAATGCCTGTTCGCTGCTAGCATGGTGCCCAGCGCTGGCTCCTACTCTGCTCCACGTGTGCTGGGAAGGGTGTGAGGTACTCCCCACCCTCCTCTGGGACTCAGCTGTGCATGGCTCTAAACCGCAGGACCCTAGTGGTCTCTCCAGATGCCTCGCGCTTACGGTGCTGTGGGAAAATGAAAGTTTCTAATAACTTGAAAGGATTGCTCCTAATGTGGTTGTGAAGGCTGGCAGAGCAGCTCTACCTCCCCTGGGTGCCGGGGGAGGAGTCACCAGTGCAGCCCGTTCTGATTCCTGCCTCTCCCATGTTTAAGGGGGCAGAGTTGTCACCGTCCTAGGTTCTGTGTCATGGTGTTTTCCTGCTTTCTTCTACCTCCTTGCCACTTTAAATTCTTGTTGGCACCTCTCTTCTTCTTACCCTACATGGAAAAGCACTGCCCCAGCTTTGATCTTGGAATTCTGGCTCTCTTCTGTCTGCCTGGTAGACTGGAATGAAGCCTACTTTCATGTTTTAGCTGCAAGCAAGTATCAGTATTTTGAAAAGGCCGCACCCTTGGTTATTTTCATTAATGCCAGAGCTGAGAATTTCCACTTGCTTCTCTCTTTCCAAGTGAGCTCATCCATCCATTCCCTCGCTTTTCAATGTCCTATATTTACAAGTAAATTTCATATTTATATTATATTTATATAAATTTCAATTTATATTTCCATGGCCTCTCCCCAGAGCCTGAGTCATGCATTTAACTGTTTCCTGATACCTTTTGAATGTTTCATGCAAATGTGCTCTACTCCAGAGACCTTCATGCACATACGCAAACCTGTTTCTTTCCCAGGCATGCTCGATTTAATAAAGGGCAGCCTTATCTGCCTTGTTACTCAAACCAGAAACCTGGGGATCATTTTAAAAATTTACCCTTCTCTTGTTTTCTTCAAAATAGCTGCCCTGGAATGTATTCACTCTTTTATTTTTGTTAGTTTTATTCTATTTTGTTTTGCTTGACTCCATTATGTGTGAAGGCATAGACAGCTGTTTTGAAGAAAATAAGAGACATGATGGTAGCCATTGTTCATTTCCTATTGTCTTGTTTTGAAGTTCTGTATCACTTGCACTGTTCTGCTTGATTTGCTTTATTCTATTTTGTTTTGTTTTATTCTCTTTAAGATAAAAAGAAATTTTTAAAAATCTACCCATCTCAGAGCTATCACATTTAGTTAAAGACCATGTTCTGCAGCTTCTGACTTCAGGTAGCAAACTTGTACTTCACTCTCCTTCTCTAACTTCATACCTGTCACCCTAATGAAGCCACCAGCGCCTCTCAGTCCCCAGAGGTCACTGCACACCTGCCTGAGCCCTGCCAGCCCATGCCACACTGAGATGTCAACTGGGCACGGATATATGGGCTGAATCCCATGAGCTGTGTACCCTTCAGTGTTTCCCCACTGCCTTTCAGATGCCAGACGAGGTCCTGTATAACATAACTGGGCTCCACTTACTCTTCCATCCTGTCTTACTCCACACCTTATAACGTTTAGTAACTACACAATTTAGAGAAAAGCAAAACTACCAGTATTTGACCTGTTACTCTTTACCTGGTTTTAGCAATTTCTTTATTTTTAAATTCATAGTGACACTTTTTCTCAATGGTGTTAATGGGCTATATTATATTCTCTCCTACTTTGGAAAATGTCATGATCTGTTCTTGGCAAATTGGCCTCATCCAGCACCCATGGGGGCAATGACAGCTGGTCTGTGATTGACTTCTCTAACTGGCAGTTGGCAAGTTCTTTGAGCTTTGAATGAAAGGCGCATCTTGATTTCATAACACTGAACTGAGATCCCAGGAAATGGGGAAGGATGCTAATGGTAGAATCAGGCAAATGGACCCATTTCCTTCTCGTATTTTTTTGGCAGATCCTTGCTCTCTGAGGTCAGCAAAGACACTTTCACTGTATGTGGCAGTGAACTCCATTTCATAGGAAAATGAAAAGGAAACCTGAATCAAATAGGTGCAGTCTACAGCTTCCATTGGCTCATTCAAAATGAGCAGGCTTGCAGCTGATGTCCAAAGCACCACGCAAGGGCGAAGTGAAGCAGAAGCCATTGTCTGGCTTGGCACAAGCAGTGAGCGTGGCGTTTGTCTTTTCCTTCCGCATGTGTGTTCCTTCTGCTTTGGACATCTTCCCGAAGTGCCTCATGTCACTGGGACTGTAACTTTTGTCTGTCCTTACACAGATGCCTCTACAAATTTCCAAGTGAGCTTAATCCAGACCTGTGGCTGGAGAAAGCTGAAGCCATTTGGGGCGGTCTTTGAACCCCTCCTCATCATCCCTCCCATCAGCTCACGCTCTTCCTCCAAGACTGTTCCACACAGCCTTTCTCCTCATGGCCTGCTCATCCCCTCGTGACCTTCTTTTCCTTCACCAGGAAGGAGGAGAACTTGAGAGTTAAGTCACCAGTACTCCCACGGCCACCTCAGCTTTTCCGGTGGGCCCACATTTCTCCTTGCGGTCCTAGGAGAACTTTTCCCGCTCCTATCTAAAGTGATCCGCTGCCTTTTCCCATGATGTCAACTTCTATCCTTAGACTTAGGACAGCTGGCATCGGGCCTGTGCTTGCTTTATTTCTTATACTCTGCCACTAGATCATGAGTGAGTTGATTGCCCGAGTTCCCTTGGTCCCAGTGCCCACGGCACAGTACCTGGCATTTCATAAGTGCTCAGAAAGCATTTTATAAATGAGGAAATGAATGAATGCCCATGAGTTATAAATAAAAGCATGTGGATGGGTGGCTACCAGCAGCACATCACTGTTTATTAAGAATTATTTATCACGTATTCTTTGTGTAAAACAAATACGCATTAGCCCTTGGCATTAACTGGATGCCATCAGCACAACCTTTGCAAGAGTGGCTATTTACAAACTACACGGGAAACAGGGTGACTTGGTGCTTGTGTGCTGGCTGTGCCCCTTAATAAACAGTGAGCCTGCTGCAAGCATGGCTGGGAATGATAGAATATTTGAATAATTTAATTCATGCATTATTTCATTGTCTATGATGTTTCCTCCTCTGAAATATTGACAGAGTGACTCATAGCAGAGTTTTCACAGTGTCAGAGAATCAGAGCCATTATGAGGCCATTATACTAATAACATATGACAAACAGTGGGACTGTGGAGTGGTAATGGATACTTAATGGATAGCGAATAGTCAGAATTCTGCACAGTAATGGTTGCTAGTGATTTCCCAGGAATAATCATCCCTTCTAACAATAATGTAACTTTAATGTCAAAAACTGCCAGCAGCATGGGGGGTCCAGATTGCCTTTTGAGTACTGCCCACTTCACTTGCCACGAGACACCTGGAGACCTGAGTCAGTCTCCCTGCTGCCTAGCCAGGTGGGAGACGTCTCCTGGCAGCTCCTGTGATTAGAAGACACGAGGTAACTCCATCGGTGCCTGGCATGGTGTGTTTCAGTTAATAGCAAACCCTGAGTCCCAGGCTGACAACTCCTGCTCAGATACGGTTACATCTGCTCCTTGACTGTGCTCCATGTGGATTATTTCTCATTTGCAGCCAAGAGGCCTGAAGGAGAGAACAGTTCTCCATCACTGTGCTTGCTTCCTGCTGCCCCTCTTGAATGTGTCCCCTGCCCTATCCTCATCCACGCTGTCTTTGCGCTTCTCTTGGTGGCTTCTGTGTCCTGCTGCCAGGGGTGTCCATCCTCTGGGTGCACTCCTGCCTGGTGCCCTGCCGCTGGCCACTCCCGAAGCTGTTTCACTGCCTCTGGGGCCTGGGCATTGCATGAGAGCCCAGGGGACACGTCTTGCTCTGTGCACTCATTATGATTCCTGTTGTCACTGGAGAACTAGTCATCGCCTCATCATTGCTCCATCTTGTTGAAGCTCACGTTCAGAGTCTGATTTCGGTTACCTCCAAAAACGATTTCCTCAAGAACAAAGACCTAAAGCTCTCTCTCTGACCCCCGGCCCCCTTCACTGTCCTTCAGTCCCTACTTTGGCTTAGTGCTGGGAACAAATGGATAGCGGATTGCTCCACTGGTCCTGCTGTCTGTCCCATCTCCTGGTGAAGGGTCTGGGCTGCTTTTCAAGGCCCTTTCACGGCTTGTCCCAGGAGGAAGTTCTGCCCGTGTGTTCTTCCAGCCGGCTCGGGACAGGAGCCCAGGCCCCTGGGCTTCTCGTCATAGAACTCGACATGGAGACAGCCACGTTCCCTCCCTCACCTCTGCAGGGCTTGGCCACTGGCCACCTGCAACTGCTGACCTCGTGAAACGTGGCTGGACTTGGGTTCTTCCTAGTCGCCCCTGGTGTTCAGGTGAGCGCTCTGCTGTCTCTTTCATGTTCCTAGTGAAGCCCACCAGCTTAAAGGCCTGGGCTGACACTTTCCCTTTAGGAAGTCACAGCTATAATTCAGATGAGTGCAGAGAATCTGGCTAAAGTCTAGGCCTAGTGAGCAATTCTGCAGCAATCAATTCTCAAGCTTGGGAATTGTCTGAATAGTTACAATGGCCATTCTATTTCCACCCCAAACTGAGTTTTCAGGGTGGTGAACATCACAGTAAGCAGATGCGTCCTCATCTCGCTATGAGAAGAGCCTGCCTTGAGCGGCACAGTAACAGCTCTGGGACCAGCATGGCCGGCCCCAGCCGGGCAGCAGCAGTGAATTCCTTGAATTCCTTGAATTCCTCGTCTTTTGGGCCTGGAGGGCACGGAACACCCTGAAGCCCCAGGTGGCTTTGCTTTACTACTTTTTACAACACATTTCTTTTCAGTTCTCTCTGATGTGCAGAATGTTATGAATCAGCCTTTTGTGGGGGTGGGGCTGGCTTTGCCAAGGGCCACCGAGGGCTATAAGGGGTAAACAGAACAAGGAGCACGCAAGACAAAGAGACAGGAGAAACTGATGATTTTAGATCCATGGTTACGCTTTTACAAATATTTATTATACAGATAGTGGTCAGGGCAGGCAGAAGCTGCAGAAACAAGGCAGTTAACTCTGTTAGGACCAAAATCTGGGTGGAAATTAAAACAAGCGGTTGCAGTGAGAGAAACGTGGGTCTCCAGGTTTCTGTAATGGACATCGGAAACCTTGCTGTAAACAGGGAATAAATCAGATCACACTCAAGTAAGTAAAACAGACACAGGAACTAAAACACCTGCTCTCTCCTGCTGGGTGTGAGCAGGAGGCTCGTCCTGGGGGACTCGGCCAGAAACCACGCTGTGTCAGACTTGTGAGCTTCATGTGTTCACTGTGCAGCTGAACCCTCTCTGCGAACTAGGCGATTTTTCCCCCTCACTTATGAAATACCCACTAAGAGAGACTGAAGAGTTGGAAGAAATATTCAAATCAGCTTGCAAGATCACAGTGGCTTCAAGAAATAGAAGTAGAGAGGGTGCTATCTGGAGACCCACTCCATAGGCCTCAGACACCAGGGACAGCAGTGATGGCAGAGGGGTTTAAGCTTGGAGATGTATGGGTGTGGGCCGCCTGGGTTGCGGGGGTCTGAGCCACCTGGATGAAAAGCACGGCAGGGCCACGGATGGCATGCAGCCGCCAGCAGGAGACAACAGACAAGAGCCCTTGGGACAGTCCAGGTCAGGGCCAACGGCAGGGATTAGCTGTCCAGAGACCTCTGACAGGCCCAGGCTCCTCCTGGGTTCCCCTGGCCCTGCTTGGCCTTGCTGTGTAGGGAGGGACTTGAGATTATTTTTGAAAGGTTTGGCCCAGACAGGACACTGTAGCCAGGAAAGCCACAACCGGAAGCAGGAAGCCCCATCTTGCCCTGCCCCTAGGAAGTTACCTGTGACGCCATCTTCCCGCCCCTGGGAATTTACATATGGCGCCAAACCTAGGACCAATGGGCTACCTGTGTATCCCTAATGCCCGCCTTAGGTTCCACCCCAAACCGAGGCTATTTACAGGCCCCCACGCCGCGTGTCCGCTGGAGAGATCGCCGGACGCCAGCGGTGGGGGTGCCGGTCATCTCTCTCCGTGTTCTCAGAATAAAGGCCGCTTTTTATTTTATATTTCTCATCTTTTGTTAATATTTTTCATCTTTTGGAAATAACTCTATCATTTGGTGCCGTGACTCGATCGGCAGGCAACTAACTCTTGGGCCACATACCCAGAGTTTCCTCGCCGATAACCAGATAACATCCTGGATTAATCCCGAGCTTTTTCCTCTCCCGAGACGTTCCTGTCGCCAGCCGCCTGCACTCCGCATCGGCCAGACTGATTTCAGGTGAGCACTCCCCGGGGAACTTTTCGCACTGGGCAGCCCCAGTGGAATGTTCTCCCCGTCTGCGTGGGTCTGTGCATTTTCACGTCCTTAGGACCGCCCAGGGCAGGGTTCTTTCTGGGCAAACCTGCGCCCACAAAATCTCTCACGTTCTTTGGGTTCGGATAGCCCAAAGCAGAGATTTTTGGGACCGCCCACACTGAAAGAATGCCTCACTTCCCTTAAAGCCTTGCGCTTTCACGGGCAAAACTGTTACTGATCCCACGTAGACTCCATTCGTAAATCTCTCAGTGACGACTGGAGTTTATGGTTTGGAACCGTAGCCGCCGCGTGGTACCACAAATAAGTGACGACTTTTTCTGGACCTCCGGCTTTTTTCTTGTCTGAATTAGTCATGGGGAACGTATTTTCTAACTCCCAAAAGACGCCTTTAAAATGCCTAATTTCCAATTTACGTACTCTAAAAATTAAAGGTACCATAAAAACTAAACAATTAACTTTTTACTGCCAGGAGGTCTGGCCAACCTACCCGCTTATCGGCAAGCCTTAGCCTCAGCAAGGAACATTTGACCCCTGCATTCTCAGGAACTTGTACGATTTTTGTCAAGCTGGCAACAAGTTATTAGAACTCCCTTATGTCCAAGCCTTTCTTATTCTGAGAACACGCCCATCTCTCATTAAGTCCTGTGCTCCAGCTGAGATACTTTTAGCTAAGTCTACTGCGCCACAAACTTTTCCGTCCTGCTCTCCCTTGTTTTCCCAGCTGCCGCCTGCCTACCACCAAACTCATTCCCTGCGGTTATCTCCCGCCGGACCACTCTCCCCTCCCCCTATGCCTGATTCTCTCAGCAGTTCTAATCCCTCTCCGTGGCAGATACCTCCTGCTGTGCGATCGTCTCCCTCTCCGCCTTCCAGGACCCATAATTCTCCCAGCAGCTCTAATCCCTCTGTGTCGCAGTTATCTCCCGATGTTCCATCCTCTCCCCCTCCATCTCCAGGGACCCATATCTCTCCCAGCGGCTCTGATCCCTCTGTTAGTGCTTCCTCACAGTCTCCGACTTCTCCTGAGAATTCTCTATCCCCTACAGCATTCTCACCGCCTGCCCACCATACTAGGTTTCAGTCGCTATGTCCTTCCAGCAGGTCGCTTGATTGTTCCAGCTTGTGCAGGGAACAGTCGCCATGTTGCAACCCTCTGCCACATGGCATGGCGCCGCCATGTTCAGGAGGGCCACATGGCGACAGGGCGCCACCATGTTTCGGGCCACGTGACAGGGCGCCGCCATGTTCCCAGGCGCCGCCATGTTTTGGGTCACGTGACAGGGCGCCGCCATGTTTCCAGGGCCTTCACTGTCAACAGGCGTCTCCTTGTGGCTCCTCTTGTGAACTACAACAGCCGTCCTGTTGCAGTGCACATGACGCTTCATTGTGCTGCCGAAAGCAGTCCTCTAGCTGCAAGGCACACAGTGAGACGCCATCTGCTCGTGTTTCCCAGGGTGACCGGCAGCAGCTCTGTAGCCGCTCTACAGATGATTGCTCACATGCGCCTACCGGAAGGATGGCTGCTCAGTGGCCCTCTGCTCCGGAATCTCCTTTGGCTCTGCTACCGCTTCGGGAGCCAGCTGGCCCCAAGGGACCTGTTAACATCCATGTGCCTTTTTCCCTTTCTGATCTATCCCAGATTACCCTTAAATTAGGTAGCCTCTCTGTTGACCCACAGAATTATATCAGGCAATTTAAATTTATTACTAATTGTTATGATTTACATTTTAAGGACGTTTATAATGACTCTGGGCCTATAGCTGTGCCAGAGCAGGTCAAGCATACTAACTATAACAAACTTTTAAAACAGGTCCAGGAAGCTAATCAAAACCCAGCTGTGTTCCTAAATTGGCTTTCTAATCCTCGAGCCCTGCAAGCAGTTCCAGCTTTGCGCACTGTGTCGGGCCGCCTCCCAGCCCCTCCCCCATGCACCGTCCCAGCCCCTCCCTCCCCTGTGCGCCGTCGTCACCGCCGCCGATGCCATCTTACCCGTTTCCGGGGGCAGTCTGAGCCCGCCCCTGCGCGCTACATCCCAGCGCTTGCCCCACCCACAGGGCGCGCTCTGCCGGAGCATCGCGAAACAGCAGCTCAGCGGCTCTGCTCAGGCATGCTTTTTTTTACAATTTGGCTCCGCTCAAAAGATGCTTTTTTATTACAATTCTCAAACCATTTAATCAAGGTTATTGGCCACCTGATAATTTTACCAGCTTTGTTTATCAATCAAAGCCTTCATCAATCTTCTGTTTAACAACTAAGGTTATAAATTCCTTTTTGCTGGGAACCACTAGCTCTATTTCAAGACAAGGGTTTTCTTCAAAGTTTTATTTTATTTGTCTTGGTTCATTCTACTGCAAATAACAACTTTAAAAGTAAATGTATTCAGAATTTGATAGTATTAGATCAGTTTTGATAGATTTATTCATAAGATTGCTAAACCTTTACTGCAAAATGTTTCCATTAAAGCCTGCTCTCTGATCCAAAATGCCAATATTAAATTCCTGCATACTTACTTAATTCTACTGTAGTCCAAATCCCAAACAAAAAGGCAAAACTTGACCTTCAAACCTTATAGAGATCTTAATATGGTTTTTTATATTTTTAACACTTGTGACACTTGGAGTTCTGAGACAGGTAAACCTACACAAGGTGGAGCTGCCTGCCCCCTCCATGGACCACGCTCAAATGCAGCAGAAGGTACTGGGCAAGAAAATGCCCCATCCTGGCATTCTTTGAGACCTTACTCCAGGGCTACTGGACTGTCCTAGCCACCAGAGAGTGGGTAAGTCATCCTAGCCCTCACAGGAAATGTCGACACTGCCAAATTCGTCACCGACAGAAAATCGCTGCTGAAGACTGAGGAAGTTCAGGGCAACAACAGCCCCCTTTAAGGTGTCCGTCTCAGATTCCAAGTCGCACAAAACTCTCAGGTAAGACATTCTCTATATTTGTGGACATAGAGGCCATATATACAGAGTTCTTCCTGAGTTTTCAGGCTGCTATATTAAGTCCTCAGTCTCTATGATGGGGTATTGATGGTTAACCTATGCCATTTACAAACAGGGCCTATTTTGTGCAGGTCCCAGTCTTCTCACTTGGTTTATACTTTTTCAGGATACATAAAAGCCTTTCTCATACTTGCTAAAGTTCTGTTACAGCAAATCATTCTAAGGACTACAACCAGGTTACAGTGACCCATGCCTAAATCAAAGTTGCTAGACTGCCATCCTGGTTTCACATCACTCAGGCTAAGAGGTGCCCTTCCAGCCCTAAATCTGATCATTCTGAGTGGTCATCTCATCTTCTGTCGCCTACCCGTCTCCGTCTCACAAAGGCCTCACAGCCACAGTTAACAGGCTAAGTCATGTTTTGTTATCCACTTTGGTTCCTAATTTCTTACATTCTATTAATGATCATTTTTACAGCAGGACTCTTTAACAGTATTGCCTACAGACTCCAACATCATGCATACCAGAGACAAGCCTCACCAACCTACCATCTTAACTTTTATGCTTTCAGATGGGGGAGTAAGCACCTCTCATAACTCCACTCCTCCTAACCCCACGTTTAATTTTCAGAATTCTGCCTCACCATGGAAATGTTTCTACCTCAGCATGGTCCTGATAGAATGATATGTCTAAATCAAAGGCACCTTTCCTTCTACCTCACCTGGGTCCTTAAATATGACAGTGCCATGTCTCCTCATAACATTTTGTCTCTTTGTTTTTCCAGTCTGACATACGTGCATTCACCAGTGAAGCTGTCCTGGCCAAAACACCTGGTACCAGCGTCTACCTGGGCATCAACCTTCATCCCGTCGACTCCCCTAGGCTCCAGTACAGCGCCCTTTGCCAGCAGGAAGTAGTTAAAGAGAGAAATCTTCGCCCCTTTTCATAATAATAACCATAAGATGGGATATGAAAGGTTTGGCCCAGACAGGACACTGTAGCCAGGAAAGCCACAACCGGAAGCAGGAAGCCCCATCTTGCCCTGCCCCTAGGAAGTTACCTGTGACGCCATCTTCCCGCCCCTGGGAATTTACATATGGCGCCAAACCTAGGACCAATGGGCTACCTGTGTATCCCTAATACCCGCCTTAGGTTCCACCCCAAACCAAGGCTATTTACAGGCCCCCACGCCACGTGTCCGCTGGAGAGATCGCCGGACGCCAGCGGTGGGGGTGCCGTTCATCTCTCTCCGTGTTCTCAGAATAAAGGCCGCTTTTTATTTTATATTTCTCATCTTTTGTTAATATTTTTCATCTTTTGGAAATAACTATCAATTTTCTTTTTAAAAATTTTTTTTATTTTAAAGAGATTAAGATAAAAGAGCACAGAACAAAGCAGATCAGAAAAGAACAATTTAAGCAACACAGTATTTCACCACAAGACAACCCAATATAACAGTAGCTACCATATTGTCTCTTTCCTTGAAATAGTTGAGCATATATTCATACACAATAGTATCTAACATAACAAAATAGTATAAAACCATTAAAGACAATGAATGTATTACAGGGTATTCAAAACCAAATAACAGAAAACGAACAATGGTTTCTATATTATCTCATTGTCCATAAGGAATTTGTTTATACTACCACACATGATAAAATCCAGTAAGATACAACATGATAGAACCAGTAGAAACAGAAGAACAAAAGTATGGTAGAACTTCAAAACAAGATGATATTAAATCCGCACTGGCTATTATAATGTCTTATTTTCTTCAAAATAGCTGTTCATACCATACAGATAATAAAGTCAAACAACCCAAGATAAAACGATTCCAACAAATGAATGGAAACATTATAAGGCTTCAAAGCAATGTAATGGGGAATCATAATTACCATAAACTTTTATATACTCTTACCATTTCTTACACTAGGGAGACTATATGGTATTTATACATGTGAGTTTGATTTATTTTGCTTATGAGTATGGTCTCAAGTTGCATCCATTTATTTATAAATGTGATCATTCTTAATAGCTGAGTAGTATACCATTGTATAAAAATACTACAACTTTTTTATCCATTCCTTAGTTGTTGGGCACTTACGTTGTTTCCAAGATCTGACTATTACAAATTGTGCTGCTATAAACATGGGTATACATATATCACTGTGGTATGATGCATTCAGTTCTTCTGGGAATATGCTGAGAAGTGGAATAGCTGGATCAAATGGGACTTCCAATCCCAGCTTTTTGAGAAATCTCCAGACTGACCTCGACAGTGGTTGCACCAATCTATACTCCCACCAACAGTGCATGAGTTCCTTTTCCCCCACAGCCTTTCCAGCATTTGTTGTTGGTAGTTTTCTTGCTTCTGGACATTGTTTCTGGAGTAAGGTGGAATCTCAGTGTTGTTTTAATTTGCATTTCTCTAATAACTAATGATGATGAACATTTTTCATGTATTTATTTGCCATTTTTATTTCTTCATCTGAGAACTGTGTGTTCATCTCCAATACCCATTTTTGGACTGGGTCTTTGAATTTTGGGGGTCTGATTTTTTTAAATTCTTTATATGTTTTGGACAGAAGTCCTTTGTCTGAGGGAGAGTTCACTAAGATTTTTTTCCCAGTTTGTGGGTTTTCTTTTCAATGTGCTGGAGATTTCTTTTGACATGCAGAAACTTTTTAATAAGAGGTGGTCCCAGTTATTGATTCTAGAAAGTATTTCCCATGTGGTTTGATTCCTGTTCATGAATTCTCTACCTACCCTTATGTCTTCAAGATTTTTACCCAGTTTGTCTTCCAATAGATTTAGTGTTTCTGTTTTAATATTCAGATCTTTGATCCATTTAGATTATAGTTTAGTACGTGATAATAGGCATGGGTCTAGTTTTAGTTTTCGGCATGTGGAGAGCTAGTTTTTCCAGCTTTATGAAAGAGACTGTTGTTAAAGAGACCATTTATAAAGAGACTGTTGTTCTTCCAGTGAACATGTTTGGTCTCTTTATCAAAGATAAGGTGGTTGAGTGTGTTGGTAGTTGTGGTTGTATCTTCTAATCTATTCCATTGATCTTCAGATCTGTTTTTATTCTAGTACCATGTTGATTTTACTACAGTTGCTTTGTGGTATAATTTTAAGTCAGGGATTGTGATGCCTCCTGCCTTGGCTTTGCTGCTTAGAATTGTCTTTGCTATTCTAGGTCTCTTCTGGTTCCAGATGAATTTTAGGAGTGATTTTTCTAGATCTATGAGGTATATAGATGGTATTTTCACTGAGATTGCATTGAATCTGTATAACAGTTTTGGGAGAATGGGTATTTTTACAATATTTATTCTTGAGATTCTCTTCAATTTCTTTTTCAGGGTATTATAATATTCCCTGGATAGATTTTTTTTTTTTTTTTTTTTTTTACTTCTTTTATGAGATTAATTCCTAAGTATTTCATTTTTTTGGATCCTAGTGCTAAGGGTGTGGCTTCTCTTATTTCTCTCTCTGTGATTTTGTTGTTAGTGTACAGGAAGGCTATTGATTTTTGAGTATTGATTTTGTATCCAGCTACATTGCTGAATTTATTTATTATATCTAGGAGACTTTCAATGGAGTTTTGGGGTTCTTCTATGTAGAGTATCATATCATCTGCAAATAATGATAATTTAACTTCCTCTTTTCCTGTCTTTACCCTTTTATTTCTCTCTTGTCTAATTGCTCTGGCTAGTATTTCCAGTACTATATTGAATAGGAGTGATGATAAGGGACATCCTTGTCTTGTGCCTGATTTTAAGGTAAAGGCATTCAGTTTTTGGCCATTTAATATGATGCTGGCTGTTGGTTTGTCATAGATGGCCTTTATCATATTGAGGTAAAGACCATCTATTTCAATTTTCTTTTATCGTGGTTTTTTATCATGAATGAATGTTGGACCTTATCATAAGCTTTTTCTGCATCTATAGAAATGATCATGTGATTCTTACTTTTGGCTTCATTGATATGGTGGATTACATTTATTGATTTGCGTATGTTGAACCATCCCTGCATGCCTGAGATGAATCCCACTTGGTCATGGTGTATAATCTTCTTGATGATTTGCTGCATCCTGTTTGCCAATATTTTATTGAGGATTTTTGCATCTGTGTTCATTAGGGATATTGGCCTGTAGTTCTCTTTTTTAGTTGGATCTTTCTCAGGTTTTGGTACTAGAGTAATATTTACTTCCAGGAATGACTTATGAAGAATTGCTTCCCTTTTGATCTCATTGAAGAGTTTGAGGAGTGTTGGCATTAAGTCTTCTTTGTACTTGTAGAATTCTGCAGTGAATCTGTCTGGGTCTGGACTCTTCTTTGTAGGTAAGGACTTAATTACATTTTTAATTGCATTAATAGAAATTGGGTTATTCAGCAGTTTTACATCTTCTTGACCCAGCTTTGATACTTCAAATCTTTCTAGGAATCTGTCCATTTCTTCCGTGTTATCAACCCTATGAGAATAGAGGTTTTTGAAATAGGTGTTGATGATCTTCTGTATTTCCACAGTCTGTAGTGATTTTGCCTTTTTCATTCCTTATTGCAAGAATTTGAGCTTTTTCTTCCCTTTTTAAAATAAGGTTGCCTAGGGGCTTATAAATTTTATTTATTCTTTCAAAGAACCAACTCTTTGATTCATTGATTCTTTGGATTGTTTTCTTAGTCTCTATTGCATTAATTTTTTCTCTGATTTTTATAACTTCCTCCCTTCTTTTGGCTTTGGGCTTGACTTGCTTTTCCTTTTCTAGATGTTTGGGCTTGACTTGCTCTTCTTTTTCTAGCCGTTTGAGGTGTAGCATCAAGTTATTTATTTGTATTCATTCTGTTTTCCTGATGTGGGAACTCAGTGCAATAAATTTTCCTCTGAGGACTGCTTTCATTGCAGACCACAGATTTCGATAAGTTGTATTTGTATTTTTGTTTGCTTTTAGGTATTGTTTAATTTCTTCTTTAATTTCCCCTGTTGCCCTCTGATTGCTCAAGAGTGTATTATCCAATTTCCATGTGTTAGTGGGGTATTTGCAGTTTCTTTTATCATTAATTTCTAGTTTCATTGTGCTATGATCTGATAACATGTATGGAATAATTTCTATTCTTTTGCATTTATTTAAATATGTTCTATGGGTTAGTATATGGTCTATTTTAGAAAATGTCCCATGTACTTCTGAGAAGAATGTATATTCTGATGTTGTTGGATGGAACACTCTGTATATATCTATCAAGTCTATTTGTTCACAGGTGTGATTCTGTTATTTCTTTGCTGATTTTCTGTCTGTTTGATCTGTCCTCTGGTGTCAATGGTGTGTTAAGGTCTCCTGTTATAATTATGTTATTATTGATTATTTGATTTTTCATACTATTTGGAGTTCTGCTTGCTTCACTAATCCTAATGTCAGTTTCCATTCTCATGTTTGGGAAATTTTCAGCTATTACTTCTGGAAATATTACTTCTTGATATCATTTGTGTTGTCCCCTTCTTTTTCATTTATCCCTATCAGTCTTATATTGTTTTTCTTTGCATCATCTTGCAGCTGTTGAATTGTTATTTCCTGATTCCTTGTTACTTTTAAAGGATTTTTCCTTTCCTGTTCACTAGCTGCAATCTTATCTTCAAGGTCTGAAATTCTATCTTCACTTTCATTGAGCCGGTTTTGACAACTTTCAATGGAATTTTTAATTTCTTGTATATCTCTTTGAATCTGCTTCTTGTATTCTGTTATATTGTGCATCTAGGAATTCTTTTTGTTTTGTTCTTCTAATTTTTTAACTGTGTCTTCTTTAGATGTGTTCAGCATCTATTTCATTACTTTTACCACTTCTTCTTTTACCTGGGAGATTATTTCTAGTCTGAATTCCTTTAAAGTTTCCTGGAGTTGCTTCTTTATTTCAGTTGCTATTATTTCAGGTATTTCAAGTGTGTGGCATATATTTTCTTCTGTGTACATGGCTTAGGCTTTTTTTGGGATGGGCTGGAGGTTTGAGATTTGGTCTTTTGTTTTGTCATTTTCCTGTATTCCTGTGTTTCAAGTATTGTTCCAAGGCTTCCCCTGGGCATGTTGGAAATTGTCTCCTATAACCTCGGCTCCTGGGACTGAATGAAAGTTGCTGAGTGTGGTCCAGTCAAGCCCACCCACAGTATCTCCCGTGCCACCTCCAGTGTTCCAGGAAGCTGGGCAGACACCTAACCACTGTGGATGATGGTCCAAAACTCTCCCTAGACAAGGAAGGACCAATGTGCTGGAACTCACTTCACATCCTCTCAACTCCCCTGATTGAAGAAGGTCACTGGGCGTAATTTAGTCAGGCTGAAAAACCTCCCAAGCCTAGTCTGGTGTGGCTTGAAGCTGACTGGGTCCTTGACCACTGGGAGTGATGTTCTTAAAACTCTCCTGGGGCTCATGATGATGGACAGGAACTCACCTCCTCCAGCTGTCCAGTTCCCAGGGTTGAAAGAAGGTCACTGGGCATGGCCCAGGCAGGCTTGAAACCTGCAGAGCCCAATCTAATGTGGCTGGAAGCTGGGACGGGTCATTGACCACTGGGAATGATGATCTTAAACTCTCTTGGAGCCCAGGATGGTGTGCATGAACTCATCTCCCTCAGCAGCCCAATTCCGCGGCTTCAGGACTTGGGATTTCAAAGGAGTTGCCAGAGGAATTTTTGTCATGGTTCTTTACTGGCAAGTGAGAGAAATCTAAGGCTAACATAACGTCAGAGAAAAAAAGAGAAACAGAGAGACAGAGAGACAGAGACAGAGTCAGAGAAAGACAGAGGCAAAAAGAGAGGCAAAGATTGGCTCACAGAGGGTAGGGCCACACTCTTCCGCTGCTCCTCCAGCTCCCCGCCCCATCTCCCTGTAACTCCCATCTCTCCACAGGGCTCCCCGGGCCCCACCCTCCTGCTAGGTGGGTGCCAGTTTTTCTTCTGAGGGACTGCTTGTCTTTGCTTGGACATGAAAAAGCTATAGGACTCCCACTTTTCAACTGCAAGAGTTGTGGCCAGCCATTTTCAGAGTGTGCAATGTCCACTTTGGTGACAATCTGGAAATGCTGAGTTGCCAGAGGCTGTCTGCCCCTGGTAAGAGTGAGGTTTGTGTCTTGGGGTTCCCTGCAGCTCCTGTCCATGCACAGCGGCATGGGGCACCCCGGGTGTGGGAACTTAGTACCACCTGGAACTGCAAGCAAAGAGCTGCATGCAGACCAGGGGCATGGCATGCTGGGCTTCCACATTCAGGCCTCCTCCCTCCCATGGATCCCCAGAAGCTGAAGGCCTGAGCTTCCATCTCGTCCTGGGAGCACTGCTCCCAGGGGCTCTACTCCCAGGGTAGAGGACACTGATTGTTGACCAGCTGTCAGCTCAGATCATGGTCTTGGGACAAACTGTATTGTTCTAACCAGAGGTCACTTCAGACATGGCCATTTCATTTTCAGTCATAGTTGCCTGGGAACCTACTCCAGGTCAGGCCCTTCCTTCCATGTCAGTCCATAGCTGCAAACCTTGCAGTTAGGCATATTTGACATCATGACCGCCACTCTTCCAGATGAAGCATCAGTGGTTAGGCTGGAGTGCCACACAGGCCCCTGGGCTGGAAAGAGCAGGAACCAGGCTTCTTTTGGCCGTAGGGAGTGGTATTTGCAGAAAATGCGGAAGGTGTTGCTCGGGGAAGCTCCACTCTGCTCCTCTCTCTGCACCTGGGCAGGGCTCGTAGGAACCGGAGACCCTCAGGTTTTCCTGGGTTGTCCCAGGGCTGGTTGGTTTCGTACTCTGTGAGGCAGGGCTGCCGGGCAGCCCTGTGACCCTGTGGTGACCTTGGCATTGAGGACAGAGCGAAGGGGAAGAAAGAGTCTCACACCGATCCCCACAGTGCCCAGTGTGCGGTGAAGGCTGCTGCTGTTTGAACTACTCTATGCTTGGTCTGTAATTAACGAATCAGGCTACTTCCCACAGTGCTTCCTCTTAAATTGATAGTAACTGTGATCCCTCAGTTGATGGTTTACTGAAAAACTATTTTTAAAAGAAACAGTAAAAATGACTATGATGGTGGCGTTTAGCAGCCTATGTGTGTGTGTATTCCAGAAGCAGCGTGGGGCCGCTTTGCAAGGCTGGTGCATAGAGACATAGAGACATAGAGACACTGCCACCCCTGCAGCAGAGAGGGCTCCTCAGGCTCCCTTGCTGAGTCACTTGCCTTTGGAGTCACGGGATCTTTGCTTGTTTATTGCTGCAGTGGCAACGTGTTACATGTGGTGCTGAATTTCAGTAAACCCTGAAGCTGTAACCCTCCCCAGTGCCCAGAATGCTTGCAAGTGAAGTTTGCAGTTTTCCTCAGTTTTTCCCCCAGGGGAAGCATTTGAACAGGCTTAGCTGTTTTTTCTTCTGAGCTTGGATGTGGGAAGTTGGATGCTGGACAGTGGGGTTGAGGGATCCTTTCTCTCTCTGTCACCAGCAGATTCCTGCAGTGGGAACTGTAAGCCCAGTTCTGCTGCTCTGAAATCTCCTTTGCTAGGCAAGGCTGAAAGACTCATCACTGTCCTTTATGCCCTGATGTGACTTTGCAGGATTTCAGAGCCAGGCAGTGAGTGTGTGCATGTTAGAGGGTCCTAAGTGTGGTGAAGAGAGGAGTCCACGCCCCAGTGTGACCTGTGGTCCCTCCCTATCTGCTGCACCTGCATCACATAGGCCAGAAGGACCACCCAGGAGCCCGCTGTCACAGCCCCAGACTCACAGTTCCTCATTATGCATGGAGTCATGGGGCCTCCCCTGCACCTCCCCTCTTATGTCAGTTTGGACAAGACTCTGCCCTTCCGAGGCATTTCTTCAGCAAGTCCACCTCTCCCCCCACACACCGTCGTGCTGCTATGGCATCTCCTTTCTGATCATCTCTTCACTTTCTCCTGGGGACAAAGCCTGCCTGTCGCCCAGGCCCTGGCTTCTCGGCAGCCCCTGGACCTTGTGGTTTGTGGGGAAGAGAATCTCAATTTCCATCCCCCTGGTTATTTCTGGACCATCTCCCTTCCCCTCCCTGAAGCCTTTGGCTCTGAGTCTCACTTGCAAACCTCTTCTTCTTTGTGGGCATGAACTGAAGTCCTCCTTCCCTTCCCTGAGTCTCTTAGCTGGAGCCTTGTGGGTACCTCCTGAGCTGGTGGCTTCAGGGGTGCAGACTCTGTAGGTGGCCTAGGAGACTCAAGTCCGTCTGCTCACAGAGGAAGGAACATTCTCTCCTGCATTCAGGCTGCTTGGCATCCACTTAGTTCAAAAATAATGATTCTCCAGTTTTTTAAATTCATTTCCAAGACAATTTTGGTATCCGTTCTAACTGACCTTGAAGTTCAACATTCTGCTCAGAAACAGAACTCCTTACAGTGTGCATTGTAGAGAGGAATCAGTAATTAATCATTACACTTTAAAAATTTAAATCATGTTCATTTTTCACTGGTACCTAAGCACATACAAATAGTACATAGTTGTAGAGGACCTGTAATATTTCAGTATGTGTAAACATTGGGTAATGTTTAAATCATGGTCATATCCATCTTCTCACACATAGATCATTTTTTAATGGTGAAAACATTTAAAATGCTTTACTCCAGATCTCGTGATATTAGTACATTATTGTTATCTACAGTCACCCTCTTGTAAAAACACAGTAGAACTTTTTGCTCCTAACTTAGTACCTGTTATGGTTCGTGTCTGGGTGTCCCCCCAAAGCCTCATACAGTCAGGGGGATGGCCTTGTGGAATTTGTGATTGATTCATGGTCCAATGGTGGTATTATGAATGTGAGTGCTACACCTCCCTGGGGCAGGTGGCCCACATACAATATAAGGGACAGAAAGCATCTCCTCTGCATGCCCTTCCCTTTTTGCACTTGTTGCTTTTGTGCCCTTCCACTGCCATTAACTGTTGCCCTCTGCCAGTTTTTTTTAACACTACAGAGACACTACAATATTTACACATGCAAGTCTGATTTACTTCACTTATGAGTATGGTCTCAATTGCATCTATTTACCAATAAAGGCCTCGATTTATTCTTCTTTATAGCTGAGTTGGAAGGAGGAAAATCATTTTAACGGTTTTAATTTGCATTTCCCCGATGATTCATGATATTGGGGATTTTTTCATGTACTAGTTGACTATTTGTATGTCTTCTTTTGAATTAAACTTTTAATATTAATCATATTATCCTATATTATGTTAACTCTATAAGTTTATGTTATGTTGGAATATATTTACAGTAATTATCCATATAATTGTAAACCTAACTAGATAGTTATCAGAACCACGTAGTATTATTTGTGCAGAGGTTAATGAGGCTGATGTATGATCTTTGCATAGGACAATAATTTCTGACTACAAATTTGAGTTCCTAAAATTCCAAGGTAGAAAAGTGGGAGAAAGGTAATAAATAGACATTCAATATTAAAGAGCATGTGTGCCAAACTATTGGAAATAGTTTCCATTTAGATAATAATTTTTTTGCATCTGTGTAAAATAGGTAGAACACTATCCTTAGATCATTATATCTTTGTCTACTAATGTTATTTGCATTATATTTAGCTGTCATGGCATGTAAATTTTTAGAAAGAATAAACCAGGTAATGATTTTTTATTTCGGCGACACTGTCTTAGTTACTTTTTACTCGTCGCTGAGACAAAATTCCTGATGCCCAGAGTTGAGAAAGGAAAGGTTTATTTCTCGCAGTTTTTGGAGGTTTCAGTCCATACTCAGTTGGCTCCAAGGCAGAGTGACGTGGCAGAGCCGCAGTTCATGGCGGCTGCAAACAGCAAGGCAGAAACCGGCAAGAGAGCAAGACACGCTTTCTTCCTGCCATTACATCACATCCTGGCTCCACCCCGAGGTGGGTGTAGCACGGACACCATCTACCCAAGTGCTAGACAATGAACCAATCACAAATGTATAATGCAAACGCATGAGGCCTGGGGGCCACCACACAAATCATGACAGGGGTTGTTTTTTCTTTCCTGTACCAAGAGCATCTATGGGTAACAAGTACAACTTTGTCAAAAATATGTTACATTTCAAATACTGACTGATGCAGCAAACTGTAAGAAAGCATGAACAAACATGTTCACTGAAAACATGCATCACTCTCCCTTGCTTCAGAATTATTTACTGACTTGCACATTATTGTTTTCCCCAGAAATCCAGTCCCTTTTTGGAACACGTTGTTCTGGCTGAGGTGATTATTTAGCTAGAAGGACCAAAAAGGGTGGGCTCTCGTGGCCAGCAGGAGAGTAAATCACATGCATCCGAGTGTGCAGCATCCATAAAAGGGAGCAACTTGTGCAGAAGCTCAGATTCCTGGTGCAGTTTTAATTTCAGTGGCCTCCTTGTTCAGTAGGAGGGATGCACTCCTTTAGTCACCTAGTGAGCTAGGTCAAGGATGGAGCCAACAAGTCAATGCAACCTATTCAACATAAATCATACTACTGAAACCAAGCTGAGATCTTTATCCAATAGGATTTGACTCTTATAGGAATCTGAGTATTGTTGAAATAAGGTACATACGAATGATTTTTGGTAAATGAGAATAAACACAATATTTTTAAAAATGGCACCTCAAATATATTTGCTAAAAACAAGCCTCCAGGTCTCACAAGCACCTGCTCTGAGTGTGAATAGAGGACAGTATCAGTTTTCTAGACAACTTCTGTCTGTACCCAGACTGGAGAAGAGAAAGCATTCAGCTGTTGACACCAGGATTAGGGGCTAGGGTCCTCTTCCTGCCACCTGCCCCCTGTCACCCCCAAGGCCTTGGCATCACACAGGCTGGGCCCATCTTTGGATGGCACACTGTGAACAGACATTTCAGAGCCAGGCCTACTATCGGTTCAGGAGGTCCTGTGCACCTTCACCCCATGGCACATGCAGGCCTCCAGGTCCTGCCAGGTCCCCCCTGGTCCCACTTGTCTGTGGTCCACTTCCTGGGCAGGTGTCCCTGTGGAGGAGCTCGACAGCACACCCCCTAAGCATCTGCCCAGAGCATCATCCACCCCCTCAGTGCCCAGACCAGGGTCTCGAGCCAGTCTCTCACTGGACCTGCCCACCTGCCTCTCTGCTTCTGGACCACCCTTCACTGTGACACAGGACCTGGCCTCCTGGGAGCCCTGGTGTCACCCTCCCGCTGTCTCAGTGACCTTGGAGGAAGCACTTGGGTACATCCCTCCTGGAGTTGCTAAGCTCAGCTCGTAAGAGAGTTTTCCATTTGGTTCCATTCTCACCTCCCAGTTGCACTTCAGGCCAGGACAGTGACAACTCTGCGCCTAGGCTGCAGTGGCTGCTGCTGACCAATGCTAACCACGAGCTTCCGGACCTCTCCTGTCTCCTTCCTGTGCCCTAAGCAGGGCTGACTATGCCTGTTACATTATTCCTTGGCGTGCCAGAGAAGCAAGAGCAGGAAAAAAAAAAAAAAAAAGGAAAAAATGCCTTTATTGCAGACACCGGAGGACTGCAGAATGGTGCAAGATTCCCTCCAGGCAGACAAACAAGTCGGCACTTTTATTCAGTTTGACAGGGGGCGGGTTTGAAAGGGCCCAGGCAGAGTGACGTATGGACAGTTGATTGGGGGAATGTTGGCGCATGCGCGAAAAGCAAACTGTTCAATTTTGGTTTGGAAGGTGGAAGTCTGTATTGACAGAACATGTCTCCCTAGTGCTCAGTGGAGGCTGGCAGAGCTTCGCATGGCGGAACTCCCCAGTGCCTTCTTTCCCCTGCTAGCTCGCCATTCTGGCTCAGTTCCCTTCCTTTCTGCCTCAGCGTCTGTGTGACTTCACCTTTCTGTCTGTTTTCAGTAGAGTACCCCAGGGTTTCATTGCAGACTTTAGCAAAGGGCAAGCGCTGAGTTCACTGGGACAGTGTGGAGGGGAGCCGGCAGGACCTGGGCAAAGCCAGGAGAGAAGGGAGACCACCCAGAGTGGCGGCAGGGCTCACGATTTGGAGCTCTGTCCCTGGCACTCTGCAAGGAGGGTGACCCTGAATCACCCTGACCCCCTGCTGCTTCACACTGGCCAAAGCCAACTGGAACCAGGGAGAGCAGGCCACGGACCCAGCCACCAGAGTCTGTGCTCTGGGCCTGGAATGCATCTAGCGCGACCAGAGGCCTCTGGTCCAGCGCTGCCCCCGCCCTGGCCTCCCTGTCTTTCTGTGCTGCCCCTGCTACCTGTGTGCTTCTGACTGCGGAGCCTGTGCCTCCTCCACCCCACCCAGCATATCCAGGAACTCATGATCCTTCACTAGACATTACCACGGGTCTAATCACGTAGGGACTTGAACGTAATGGGATCAGAATGGGACTCACTGGATCCCTACTTCAGCACCAGAATAAACCAGATCAAAAGGTACCAAACCTTATTTCCTCTTCTATGTTATTTATCAAGCAATAGTATAAATATGAACTAGTTTCCCACTACGAGAAGCTGTTTAAAGTTTCACTTGAGATGCCTACAGAGTCCAAAACCCTAGTGCCCTTGTTACCAAGGCCTGTGCCCCGAGACCTGTGGCCCCACATTTTCCCCTCTGTGCTAGCAGCCTCTTGGCTTGGGTTTAGCTAATTTTTGTGCTGTTTATCCTTGATCTTCCCCTCGCAGGCTTGTTTCGCAGTGCTTGACTTGTCTGTGGGATTCTTTCATTTTTATTTTTAGCATCATGTGTTTGCAGGGCACACTGATTGACTGCATTAGTCCTGAGGAGTTGGTACCTGTCCCCAGTGCATCTTAATTCTTTTTATGTCTTCTCTCCTGCCTCCCTCCCTCCCTCTTTCGTCCTTCCATCTATTGTGGAATTCTCATGACGTGAGATTCAGACAGGGATCCCTGCATCCCTTTCGCCCTCTCTGCACTCTTCAGCAGGTCCCCAGTCTAGCTCGGCCAAAATTTCAGTTGTATCCAAGTTGGGTTATCTATTAGATTTCATAACCAAGATGAAGATGTGTCCACTTCTTTTATTCTAGAAGAATATGTAGCTATAAAGAATTACAGATGCTTTCAGCATTTTAGAATAACAGAATTTCTTGAAAAAAATATTGATAGTTCAAAATACATTGTCTGTAAAGTAAATGAGTATCTCAGTAGGTTTGGGTTAAACTTCACCAGGCCCTCTAGACATACTTGTTTGATAATGTCTACTTATTTTGAATGGGCATATTTCAATTTACATTTCTTCAGTGGTCTAACAAATAGAATGTTAAAATGCTTCAACAAATATGCTCCAGGTACTATCTGATGGTGGAGACAAAAAAAATTTCAAAATAGAGTTTCCTTTTCCAAATCACAGTCAAAAATATTCTAATAGATGTAAAAGCAGAGTCGGGAAGTTTAAGGGGCATTCCGGAGGAATCCGAGTCTCATTTCTATTACTAATGTAGAACTTGCTGCTAAGGAAACTGGTAAATTATGAGACAAGGTATGAGGATGGAAAGGCAAAATTGGTAACCTACTCCTGACTGAGACGTTACGGAGCGTAGCTCGCGCCTGAGCATGCCTGGCTGTGCCCATGTGTGTTTCCATTTATGGGTGTTACTTGTGTAGCTATTATCTGAGGATGTAAATCACTAGACATTCGCTGTGCCATATATCCATTGCATAAAGTGCTCCTCGTATGAAATTCCTACCAGAAGAAATTTTGCAAATGTAGAGCAGTTTTGTTTTTTATGTATCTGTTATAATGAGAATGGTGTTAACAGTTTCTCTTTCGCTTTGGTCTACTGGGAACTGAGTGTTTATTTACAGCAATCTCATGCTTAGGCCACCTTGAGTTATCATATCTCCTGGCTGTCCGGCAGGGGCCTGAATTATGCCTGCTGGAATTGTCTAATTACTGCTGATGTTTCTTTTTGCTCTCAAAAATATCTGTTTAAACAATCAATTATGTGACTCTTTGAGATCGTTTTTCCTTCCTTGTCTCCTGCTGGTCTGTCTTAGGTAACCTCCCCCCCGCCCTTTATGGTAAGCAGTTCACGTCTCCTCTTTTTGGAGGGGAAGTGCATAAGTAGATCCGGCATGGAAATTCAGACCTCAGACAAACTGAGGGTGCATGTTGAAAGGATGTCCACACCACGGCTGCCGTCCTCAAAAGGCACTGGCAGTCATCAAGGAAAAGGCTCTGAATTACCAGAGGAGGGGTCGTGCTGTCACCGTCCTTCAGTGACATGCTGCTCTAGTCCCTCGGGCCTTATAAACTTGATGGCAGGATATATAAAAACATTTATGTTAGTTATAGTCATAAATTGATTGGGATATTATTTGTCTCCACATTGCTTGTGCAGGAGGCTTTTCTTTGTAAGATATTACCCACAGACGTGTAGCCCCAGGATGCCGCAGATAGCTGGTACCATGCTGAACTCTGATGCAATAAAGATTTCTTAACAAGGATCAAAACCCTGGGGATTCTATTAGATGGTTGGCATTTTCATTTCTTGTGGGAATCTTATGGGGAAAATGAGTCCTTTGGGAGAAACTAATTGTATTTGTCATAAATATAACCATAGAAATAGAGAAATAGAAACTTGTGTGCACAGATTCGCCACAAAAGGAAAAATCTGGAGTTGAATGTCCTTTGCATCTGACCTCTGACCAGGTTTCTCTTGGATTTGTTGTCTTGAAAAAGTAAAAGGAATTTTCTAAAAACGCCTTTAACTTTTAAAAAAAAGTTGTTTTTGATTACTTTAGCTAGAACTTAGGGTTTGATGCAGATACAGACGAGTAACAGCACTGTTGTCATGGTGATACCCTGAGGAAGCCCTGGAAAAGGTTCCTCCAGAAACCATCCTCAGCAAATCCCCCATGTGTGTGACCCTGTAGTGTGGATTTCTGCTGCTGAATTAAACCTTAGCTGGGGGAAAGGATGGTTGCCATCTCGCTGACCGCATGCTGAAAACCACTGTCCTGACACATATGAACTTGGCAGTGGCCTAGAGAATGCAAAGGAAGTTTAACATTGCTGTAGTGAAAACTATTAATTTTCCAATTTAGTGTCAAAAAGTTTTTCCATAGTACGTGGGAGAACCTGACTAGGAGGAAGAGGAAGGAATTGCTTTTTGAAGAGGGGATGGGATTGGAAAGAGGCTTGCAGGGACAGAGAACGAGCTAGGGTCCCTACCTGGGGGAGGACTGAGCAGTAAGAAAGGCCTGTGGTGGCAAGCCGGGGAGTTGGGCCTTGGGGTCAGGAGGGTGTGGACATAAATGGTGGGCCTCTTCAATCCCTGAGGGTCTCAGAAGCCTGGCATATAAAATGGGAGAATCGGCCTTCAAAAATCATGTGCCGTGGCAGCTTCCCTTTCCAGTACCCTCCTTCCCCTGTGTGACCGGGCACAGGTTGTGGACAGATCGGCTTAGGGTGCAGCTCCTGCTTGTGAGAAGTGCAGGTAGCTCCTGACTGCATCTCTGGATCAGTGCTCCATTATGAAAATGCTTTTTCATGTTCTCAAAGTGGCTATTGAAATAGATTCCAGCAGAAGTTCCAAAACTCCTCCCAATTTATTGTTTTGCTGGATTCTTATAGCATACGTCCAGCTTCTGGCTGTGGGTTCTTGCAAGACCTCTTAACCTGCCAGAGCTGCTTCTACTTGTCACCTCATTGAAGAACTTACTGTGGATATAGATGAAGAGGTTTATATATTATTTATTTTATCTTATATACATATCACTACTGTTCCTGGAATTAATGCACACGAAAGCAGAGGCACCCAGGCATCAAGCCTCTTGCTCCTGGGTCATGATTTCCTACGCAGGTGTGACAGGAGCTCTCATCCTTAGTGGACTTTGTGTCTGGCCTTGGTGCCTTCCCAGATGACTCATGTCACCCTGGACAGAGCCTAGAGCGCTGACCTCCAGGAAGATGCATCACTGCCTTATTAGCACAAGTAATTATGAGTAATCGGCACCAGGCTAACAAATTAAAAGTCTCAATTCTTCTTCCCAGAATGAAATTTAAGGCTGTGTTTAGTTAGCTAAAAATGCAGCAAATACTAGAAGCATTCAGGTACAGTAGACTCCGTATCTAAATAAAGTAGCATCGTTTATTCAGCATAAGCATTTAAAATTGATCTGAGGACCCTAGCGATAAAATACAAATATACAATGAGCATCTTAATGCAGCAATTAAAATGTAAAAAATACATAGCAGGAAAAAATAAGGATAATAATCACTTCACCTAAACTGTGCTCCAGTGTCCCTAAGTAAATAACTGCTTTATCTTCCCATTTCCTAAAGGAAAATGAAGGAATGTGGTTGGAGTCTTGGATCTTACTCTTTGGATTTATATTAAGGAGTCTGTTTTTGTTTTTGTTTCTTTTTCTTGGTGATGCTATTGGAGGTTTACTGGTTAAACCCAGGGCCCTGTGAATTTTAAGCGAGCATTCAAAACTGAACATACTACCAGCCCTTAATTTTTATTTGTCTATTTTGTTTGTTATTTTTTGGGATGCTGGACCAGTCCTTAAATTACCAAACCATGTTAACAGTCTCTAGTAATTAATGTGTCATATGTTAATGCCACCAGGAACCATTACCTCTGCATAAGGGTAGAAACATTAGATGGTGGTTGATTCAGTAATTTTAGCTTTGTGTTTTAGTTTATCAAAGATGGAGGAGCCAGCAGGTTTGATATGCCTACCTTCTGCAGTCCCAGATATGTGAAATATCATACATTGTATGAAATACAATGCTAGAGATAATTTGATTTTGAAAATGAGCCTTTGCTTTACAAAAAGACTTTGTAAATACCCTTCAAATGCCAGTCTCCTCTATTAACTTGACCATCTGGTTAGAATTTTAAAAATTGAATTTTCATTCCAAAGATATGAAGATCCAAAATAATGAACATATCTTTTATGAAAATGTAGATGAGTACAGATTTTCTATCACCTATTTTAAATTCCACCAGCCTTTGCAGGGGAGGAGGGCATCACACTGTTAGGTTAGAAGGAGTAGCATTGAGGCATTATATGAGCATCAGAGAGGATAATGGAGTATCTCTAAATAATATAAGAAGCTAATGGTGAATAAAGTACATAAAAGCCATTGTGTCTGCTGTCACAGAAAGTCTGAGAAGGAGATATTTTTGCTTTTTCACTTTTAGACCTGATTTCACAGAGAAATTCCCAGGCCCAGCCCAACTCCTGAAATAGAAAGGCCTGACTCCTGGGAACAGGCTGTGCTGTGCCCTTTGGCCTGTCTCACTTTCTGGTGTGACTGTGTCATTTTCTATCTCTGCTGTCATCAGTGGGGGTTGGCTCTGGAACATCCACTGTCTCCCCAGCGACAGATGCCAGCAGTCATTTAATTCAGGCCACTTGGGTGTGTGGGTGTATAGTGATATCTCATTTTGATTTATCTGAGGAGAGTGGTGGTAAGACTTTTAAAATACATTATGAGTGCAGGTTAATTTTGCAAAATATTGGATTTCAATGTGGTATTTTCCTACATCTATATAACATAGTACTTAATTTATATCCATTCCTCATGATCCTCTCTTATATCCTCTTTCCTCTGAGTCCATTTCTCTTGTGTAGTAATCATCTCTCTTCTACTTTCATGCCCTCTTTTAAAATTTTTAGATCCACATGTTGGGAAAAACATGTGCTACTTGTCTGAGTCTGGAATACTTTGCTTAACACAATGGTCTCCAGTTCCATCCTTCTTCATGGCTATGTTGTATAAGTATACATTTTCTTTATCCATGTATCAGCTGATGAGCACTCCCTGGTTCCAAATCTTGGTTATGGATTGTGCCATGATAAACACGGGTATGTGGGTGTCCCTGTCATATACTTCACGTCCTTTGGGAGTATCTGAAGCAGTGGCACATACAGCTGGGTCAAATGGTAGCTCTATTTTTAGACTCTTGAGGAGCCTCTATACTGAGTTCCATGTTAACGGTACTAATTTACATTTGCACTGTCATGTAGAAGCTTTCTTTTTCCCTACAGCTTCAGCCAGTGTTTGTTGTTTTTAGTATTCTTGAGGATAGACACTCTGACTCGGGTGAGATAGAATCTCAGTGTAGTTTTGATTTGCATTTCCTTAATTACTAAAGATATTAAACATTTTCTCATATATTTATTGCCCATTTGTATTTTCAGAATCCTCTGTTCAATTCATTTGACCATTTATTGATTAGGCTACTTTTTTTCGTGTGTGTGTGTGGTTTGTGTGTGTGTGTGTGTGTGTGTGTGTGTGTGTGTGTGTGTGTGTGTTCTTTATATATCCTGAATATTAGTCCTCTGTCAGAGTATAAATGACAAAGATATTCTCCAATCTTCTGTCTCTGTCTTCAATATGTTAGCTATTTCCTTTTTTTGCAGAAGCTTTTTAATTTGATGTACCATTAGTTGATCCTTGATATTATGTCCTGTGCTTTTGGTAATATGACCACTTTACTAATATTCTGTTGATCCATGAACATAGGAGATCTCTCCATCTTCTAGTGTATGCTTCATTTTCTTCAGTGTTCTACAATTTTCATTGTTCTGTAATTTCAGACTCTTTCCCTGCTTTGATTAGGTTAATTTCTAGGTATTTTATGTTTTGAAACTATTGTGTGTGGAATTATTTCCTGATTGTTTCTCAGCTAGTTCATTATTGGTATCCAGGAAATTTATTGATTTTTAAATGTTGATTTTTGTATCTGGCTACTTTGCTGAATTTATCATATCTAAAATTATTTTGGTGAAATATTTGAGATCTTCTAGGTATAGTAAGATCATGTTGTCTACATTTTAGGATACTTTGTTTCTTATTTTCCAGTTTGTATTTCTTTTGTTTCTTTTTCTTGACTAATTGTTTTGGCTAAAATTTTATTTACTATATTCAACAGGAGTAGCCAGAGCACACATCTTTATCCTGATCTTGGTTTTACAGGAAATGCTGTATGGATGTTTTTCTCATCCGCCACTACCTTGGCTATATAAGTTTGTCATACATAATCTTTATTGTCTTTAGGTATGGTCCTTTTCTACTGTCTTGGTTACTTTTCTCTCATTGTTGAGACAAAATGTCTGATACCCTAAATAAAGGAAGGAAAAGTTTGTTTAGCTCACAGTTTTTTGGAGGTTTCAGTCCATACTCAAGCTGTCTCCAAGGCAGAGTGGAGTGGCTGAAGGGCAGGCTGTGCATGGCAGCAGAAATGGACAAGAACAAAAGAGCAAAAAGAGGGGGAGAGCATGCCTCCTTCCTTCCTTTATATTGTATGCTGGTTCCCCCTACCCCGTGGGTGCAGCACTCACACCCCCAATCCCAGTACTACACAGCAAACCAATCACAAATGCTAGACTTAGCTGTTTCCAACACTGCATGAGGCTTGAGGGGCCACCCAGACACAAACCGTAACATATATCTAGCTCCTGTAGGGTTTATAACATGAAGAAATGTTGAATTTTGTAGAAGGCTTTATCTGCATAAATTAAAATGGTCATGTGATTTTAATCCATTATATTTGTATGATGTATTATATTTATTAATTTTCATCAGTTGAACCATCCTTTTATATCTAGCATGAAAACAACTCTATCATGGTGTGTGTTCTTTTTTAATATGTTGATGAATTCAGTTTGCAAGTAATTTATTAAGGATATTTGCATCTATTTGCATCAAGGTTTTTACTTCATAGTTTTTGTGGTGGTAGTTGTATATTTATCCAGTTTTGCTATAAGGGTGATATTATCTTCATAGGATTAGTTTGAAAGCATTCTTTTCATTTATATTTCAGCGGGCAGTTTGGAGGACATTAGTATTAGTTCTTTAAAGTTCTGGCAAAATTCCACAGTGAATCTGTCTGATCTTGGGAATTCTTTTGTTGGGAAACTTTTTATTGCTGCTTCAATGTGATTTCTTATTACTGATACGTTTAAAGTTTTCGTATCTTTTTAATTCAGTATCAGTAGGCTCTATGTGTGTAAATATTCATTTTTTCTAGGTTTTCCAGTTTATTGGAACAGAGGTTTTCAAAATAGCCCTAGTGATTCTCTGAATTTCAGTGCTGTTTGTTATAACATCCCCTTTCACACTTCTAATAGTATTAATTTAGATCCCCCCTCTTTTGTTAGTTTGACTAAGGATTTACCAATCTTGTTGATCTTTTCAAAATATCAACTCTTTGTTTAATTGATCTTTTGTATTGCTTTTTTAGTTTCTATGTTATTAATTCCAACTCTGGTTTTCATTAATTATTTCTTCTATTAGATTTGATTTTGGTTTTTCTTATGTCTAGGACTTTGAGATGCACCATAGGTTATTTACTTGAGTTCTGTCTGTAGTTCTTTGTAGCATTTACAGCTATACACTTCCTTCTTAGAACTATTTTACTGCATCCAAGGGATTCTGACATTGCAGCAGAAAATCCTTCCTTTCCCCACCCAGTATACTTCATTTTCTTAGTTGCCCAAGTAATAGTTCATATTCCAGTTCTGGTTGCATCTGTCTCTTGGAAATGGCTGGTCACTATGATGCACAGCTGGTCACTGTGATCCTCAGCTGGTCACTGTGATCCTCAGCTGGTCACTGTGATCCTCAGCTGGTCACTGTGATCCTCAGCTGGTCACTGTGATCCTCAGCTGGTCACTGTGATGCACATTGTATGAACCAACCCCCAACTGACAAGCCATTCTGCCTCTGCACTTCCTGCTTGCTTATGTCATGTAAACCCTAGACCCCCTGAGATCAGGACTTGATATTCTGGGAATGACTCCCATCAGTGACTGTTGGCTTAAATAAATCTGCCTCCAAATCCTGGGTGTTGCTTCAGTGTTTCTGCTTGCCATTGTAACATGTTCCTGTTTTCATTTGCCTTTAGGAATGTTAAGATTTTCTCAAGTTCTTCAGTGACCCACTGATCATTCAAATATTCATCATTCAATTTCCATCCTTTGTATAGTTCCTTTTGCTGTTAATTTCTAGTTTCATTCCATGATGATCTGGTATGAAGCAAAAAATTATTTAAATTATTATTATATTTTTTAGGACTTGGTTTATGAACTAAAATACAACCAAATATTGTGGAGAATGTATCTGAGTTGCTGAAAGGAATGTATACTCTGAAACTGTCTGATGGAATGTTCTGCAAATGTCTGTTAAGTATATTTGACCTCCGATGTACTTTAACTCCAATATTTCTTTTTATTTTGTTTTTGAATTAGCTGTCTATTCATTAAAGTGGTTATTGAAGTCACCAACTATTTTTGTATTGGGTCTTATTTTTTCTTTTATGTTATGTAAATAGCTTTGTTTTATAAAATTGGAAGGCCAATGTTTGATGCATACACAACATATTTACAGGTGTTCTATCTTCATAGTGGATTGTTCCTTTATCAATATGTAGTGGCCTTCCTTGTCTCTTATTTTTTTAATGATACATATTTGTGATACATAATAATTTCATTCATTTTGGAAAATTAATATATTGATCATTTTTTCAGTCCTCTTTCATTGATGTTTTTCAATCCCCTCAATAATTTCATTGTGAAATCTACATTGCTGAATATGAACATAGTTCCATCTGCTTGCGGGCAGATCCTATTAATATAGAAGTTTGCTTTCCATTATTCAACTCTCAGTACATGTATATTTTTTACAGCAGGGCTGTTTCTTGCAGCAAAACGTTGGGTTCTTTTATTTTACTCTAGTATGCTTATCTGTCTTTTAACTTGAGAATCAAGACCATTTATTTTCAGAGTTATTATAGAAAAAGCTATAATTTTACTATTATTTTGCTTATATGTTATCCTTTCCTAATTTCAATGTCTGTTCTTACTTTGAGTGTATAAGATTACTTTACGTGTATTGTGTAGTGCTGGCATACTGGTCATAGATTCCTTTCATGGATTCTTAGCTTATCTTGGAATGTCTTTTATTTGTTGATCTTTGGTGAATATGAACCTTTTTCTATCAAGCATTTATTGAGTCATTTGCCCATTTTAATTGGATTTCCTATCATCTTTGTCTCATTAACATATTGAAAATGCTTGTAGCTTGCTTTTATATTGATAATTTTAAAAAAGAAGGGTTTCTGGTTATGGCAAACCTGAATTCATTCATTTTATTCCTGTAAAGACAGCACTTCATATGTGCTAGTCAATCCTTAAATATTCCAATATCATCAAGATTTTATCTTGTTTTTGTGTTGGGTGTTGTAGTTTTAGCTTTTGTGATTAGGTCTAGAATCCATTTCAAATTCATTTACATGTGGTACATTAAATAGAATTCAGCTGGCTTGTTTTCTTTTCACATATGAATGTCTAACGTCTAGTATTTGCTTGAAAAAATTGTTCTTTATTTGTTGAATATTGGTATCATATTATTGAAAATTAATTGACTCCATATATGTGGACCAACTTAGGTACCTTATTCTGTTAATATATTTATCTGCTATAAGTCAGAAGAACGTTGCCTTAGTAAATGTACCTAGGGTAATTCAAGACATTAGGTGCTATGAGTCTTCCAACCTTGTACATTTTTATTCAAACTTGTTTTGGGTATTCTAGGTAATTTTCTTTGCTGTAAAATGTTAGAATGAACTTGTCAAAGATACAAAAAAATCTTGATCTTTTGAATGCTCAGTAGAGCAATTAAGGGTAAATGGCATTTTAATGATAGGGACTTTTTTTTGCCTCTGGGCATGATAGTTCTCTTTATATACATGGGTCATTTTTAATTTCTCTTAGGAAATTTTAAAGTTTCCTCAGTAGATATCTTGTGCATTTTGTCATCTTAGCTCTTTTTTAACTTCATGTTTTTCTTAATGATGTTCCCTATAGAATTTAAATTTTTTTCTTCCAGTTGTTTGTTGCCAGCATACAGAAATACAGCTGATTATTTTATGTTGATCTTGAATCTTGCACTGTTGCTAAATTGTAGTAATTACTAATTTTTAGGTATAATTTTCTGCATAGGTAACTATCATCTGTGAACAAGAGTGTTACTTCTTATTGTGCAATTGTTATACATTTATTGCTTTTTCTTGCTTTATTGTACTTCATGGAAATGTCGAATAGAAGTGGAAAAAAAATCAGTAAATTTGCCGCACTGCTGATTTTTTTGGGAGACAAATATTCAGTGGAATATCAGTTTGTGTGCTGTTTCTTGTAAGTTCCTCTTGTTGCTGTGAGTTTATCACGCCGAGGGGCTCCCTGCGAGGGTTGGTTTGCTGTGCGTGCTTAGCACTGTGTGTTCAGCTTCATCAAGCACATTCTCGGCACCATCAGGATGACCTCGCTCTTCTCCTTCTTTGCTCTGCTGTGCGTGAGTAAATTCATTTCCCTGCACGGTCGCCACTTCCGGTGCTTTTCATTCAATCCTGCGGGTTTTTTTCCTTCCGGTCTCGCCTCCCTTCCACCTTCAATGCCTCCTTTGACGCTTCTTGTACTGCAAATCTACAGGTAATTACTGTTCTGCTTTTGTTTACTTGGAAGTGTTTTTGGTGTGCTCATTGGGAAGGATATTTTTATTGGATTTAGGAAGCTCATTGGCAGATGTCATTTCTTTGTCTTCTGTCTCAGTGTTTCTGCTGAGAAATTTCCAGTTTTCCTGTCACAGTTTCACACGACACAAGGTGTTGCATTTCTGGTTGCTTTCAAGATGCTCTTTTTAGCTTGCAATCACTAAGATTTGCCTAGTTTCGATTTGTTTTATTTATTTATTTTTGTTTGGGTTTTTCTATTCTTCTTAAACTTTAAATTGATAGGTTGGACAAATTAGAAAGTGTTTTGACCATCCTTCTCTCAGTGTTGGGAGCACTGTGCCCTTCTTTCCCTTCTCTCCTGCACGCTGGGTTACTATTACATCACAAGCACCTGACCTGGGATCTACTCATTATTTAAACCATGAGTTATTTATCTCTTCCTTAACCATTTCAATGAATCTGCTTTCATGGTCACTCATCTACTTTTCCGCCATCTTCCAACTTCTTATAAGCCTCTCGGGCCACTGTTTTATTTCAGATCCTTTGGTTTTCATTTCAAGGATTCTCATTTGTTTTATTTTTATAAGCTCATTACTCTGCAAAGATTCTCCATCTGTTCATTCATTAAGAGTGTTTCTGTCTGAGTTCTTGTCCATATCCTACAAGCTTCCTTAAAGTCCCTGTCTGCTAACAGCAGCATCTGGGTCACCTCGGCTCTGCTTCTTTTGACAGCTCCTTTAAACACTGTCTCCGGTTCACACTCCCGGCTTATTTATGTGGCCAATAATTTCCATTGTGTATTGGATCTTATGGGTGATACAGCGTGCAGTGGAAATGTTTGCTTCATTCAGAAAAGGCAGAGTTCGTCCTATCGGATGGCTAATACCTGGTGATTCTTTTTCTTCTTCTGTATTGTTGCCTTTGCCCTTTTCATGGACTGATCTAGAGTAGCCTTTATTTTAGAGATGGATCTTCCCTTAAAACACTGGACTCTGAGGTGTCAAAGTAATTGCTTAAGAACTCATTGAGCTTTTTTGAACCCTGGTCTTTCTGTTCTCCCAATAACATTTGATGTCTCTCTGCACTCGGCTCCTGTGCTTCCCACAAAGCCTTACCTTGCATGACCATTTTGGGTCCTTTCTTTGTGGCGTCTTTTGCTTTAACTCTTTGTCCACTGCTCCACCAACTGTGAGCTGTAATTAGTGTGCGCACCAAAACCACCTTATTTGTATTCCTGCTCCCTGGGTACCAATGAAGAAATCGCCCTAGGCTAATGTTAGGATTTCTCTGGGCTGTGTTCCTTCTCTTTTGGACTGCATTTCTGTGCTTCCTCTTCTCCAGTCTAAAAACTACCACTGTGTGTATTTTATCCATTCGTAGAGTCCTAACCATGAACATGCACTCCACAGTGGCCTGAAACCTGATCTGGTAGAGGTCTGTTCCTGAGGTCACCATTCTCAGTGAACATATGTCACGTCCCCTAGAAGACTTACTTTCACACTGATTGATGAGTCCCATCCCTTAGTGTCCCACTCATAGTATGGTTTTCAAAAAATTACCAGGGCTCTTTGTACATTGAAAAAGAATAGATTTTCTATTTCATTGGTATCCAAAACCAGAAAATACATAAGAAAGTAGTTATTTAGTAGTGAATGCTTTTATTTTGGACAAAAAGTTGACTTTTCCATGCTGATATGAAACTTTTCAAACATAGACATAGTTACACTTAAGAAGCATTTGATTTTTGTTTCATAAGTTATACCATAAATATTCTTGGATAAATATAGAGGGGCAGGTTTATGTGTGAATTGAAGAACCAAGATATATCATGTGCAGGTACAAACTCCCTCTGATGAATATGATCACTATGTATATCTAAAATGTGACCCAAAACTTAATTAAAATTAAAAAAATACAAAGCATTGAACAATGATTCTTGTAGGAGCCCCTCCCACGTGGATTGCTGGACCAGGAAGTGCTGGGAAGATTTCCTGGTAGCTTCCACCTTCCTTTTGTAGTTATCAAGGGAGCTAGTCACTCTCAGAACACACTTCACCTCCTGCCTTTGCCTCCACGGTTCCCTTCAGTCTGTCTGCCTTCTCCCGAGAGGATTTAGGGAATCACTGCTCCTCTAACTCTCACTGTATCTCTAACTCTATCTCATGTTTTTCCTACCAGTATGAGGCTGGCACTGATATCATTTGTGTGGGTGGTGTTTGTCAGGACCCTGATGTGGTTTTTGTAGTGGTGACCAGGACAGTCACCAAGGACAGAAATTGTCCTCTGAACTGTGGGCATAGCATTTGTCTCTCTTGAAAAAACACAATGGTCTTACTTCTTCAAACTCTCTCTGATACATTTTTCAATTTCTACCTCTTTAGTTTCTTTGAAAACATCAATACAGTCTCCTCTGCTGATAGATTAGAAGGTTGTGGGACAGTGTATTTTAAATATTGTTTCAGTTATAGGGTGTGAACAATAACATTTCGATCTCAGCTTCAGAGAGCTGTTTTCAAATATTTAGGTACGGGAACAGTGGAATTGTAGTTCTGAAATGGTAATCACTCAAAACTCATTTCAACAAGTTCATTTTGATGGCTGGGACCATAAGCATGACTACCTGATGCACGCAGACAGCCTGTCACCCGCCGTGGCGTGGGATATCACGGGACACCGCTGGAAGTGCCACACCAGGGGTGCCGAGCTCTCCTATCTGCTGCGAGATTCTGAGCCTGGATTCCAGCCTTGATGTCACTGACTCATGTCACCATATGTGTTTGAAAGCTAAGTAATAGATAGGTGAATTAATGAGTTATCACAACCGCTACAGTGAAAGCCAATTATTCACAATTAAGGCTCAAAGACATGCTTGATATGCATGACAAGCAGTCACCAAAGAACTATTTTCATGTTGTTATCTAAAGGAATCTCGATTTTCTACATTTTAGATGGGAAAACTAAAGTATTATCTCTAAGCCTGTCTAATTTTGGTCAGTGCTTTTATCTGAAATCAGAGTTATTTCTTTAAACATCTAATCTTAATTCTATTGTATGAGTAGACCACCAAAAGTATCAGAAAAAGCATTTTAAATGTCAGCAATTAAAAATTTTTTAATTGTAAAAATTTAAAATGCTCTATCTTATTGGTATCTTCATTATTTCTACCTTTCCAGCACTTAAAGTTAAGGAGGAAATTAAGCACTCTAAATTCTAATGAGCCTCGAACCAAAATATCTTATTCTTTGTCCTCTGATCCGATTAGGCTGACATGACTAATAGCCGGCTCCAGACGTCCCTGTAAGGTTCTGCTATTCTTATGCTTGTTTTGTTCCCTCTGTGCTCTGTTTGCCTCTTCTGTGTCTTGGAATGAAGCTGGAACATTATTGTGCTATGAGGGTGTCGTGGGATGAGGAGACCTAGCAACGCCTGAGCCTTACACTTGAAAGGCCTTGTGGCAGCTGTGGAAGAGTACCCTAACTTCTTGTTAGGGTCCTTGGCTAAAGAACGTGGCAGACAGGCTTACACTGTGCTCCGCAACTACAAAACCTGAGAGAAACCATCCTTGCGGGGCTCACACTGCACTGGCAAACAGAGTGTGTGTGCAGTGGGAAGCTAGGGCAGCCCTAACCGGCTCTCACAGGTTCAAGATTTGTGCTCGGTGCTTTCCTGTGACTCCACTTTTCACTCCCCTGAGCCCAGCAGGCCTGGTGACATACTTCTCGTGTTATGCTAACCCTGCAGCTCAGGACCCTTCCTGCCACGTGCATCCCTCAGCTAGGGACTTGCTCATCTCAGGACAATTTCAACCAGTGTAGGACTGGACGGTATTGCAAGGATGGGCGCAGCTCTCTCCCCTCCCGCTCCCCTCTGCCCTGCTCCTTCCAAGCTGCCTACCAGGCTTCCGAGTAGAAAGTCTCTCAAGTGTCCTGATGCCGCACGTCAGCCCTGAACTGCAGCCGGAGCCCACACCCTGCTCCTCCTACCGTGGGTCCTCCTCGCCTGTTAAGTGCTTCATTTGCAGATGCCACTTCCTGCTTTCCCCTCCTCAGCTCACACTTGCAGCCAGTCCCAAGTCCTGTGGATTCTCCCTGCCATGTCTTCAGAGCCCATCTCGGAGGGCTCCGCCATGCTGTCACCATGGTTTCAAGCAATGCTCAAAAAATGGTGTGCACTCAGCTGGTGAGTGGCCCAGCGCTTCCTGTTGAGGCTGGGATACGTCTAAACAATGCAAGTTCTACGAAATGTGGTCAGGTGCTCATAAAAGGAGAACACTGAGGTCAGAGTGACTGAAGGAAGTATTGCTGCTTGCCTAGTTGTGTGTTGCTGTGAGCCTCCATCCTCTCATCTACAAGATAGATATGATATCTATTATATTAAATTACGATGAAGAAATGAGGTCACCGTGTAGGTAGCATTTCACAACCTGGCTGGCTCATAGCATGTGCCTAACTAGTGTTGTTAACAGAAAATGTAATATTTTATAGATTCTCATTTTTGTATAAAATTATGAATTATTAAAGCCTCAATTGAACAAATTAATGTGACTGTAGTTTTCCAAATATTATAATCCATTTTTCTTAGAAGCTTGATTTTTGCTTATTGTTGGAAATATTACAAGACCCCTATGATGTGTGTTCATACTTGGGTAATTAGAATCCCCAGCATTGGGAGGAAAGATAATTGATAATTGGGTGTCTTCACTTGGTCATGATTTCTATTATTGCTGTGTTGCATTTTGGTTATAAATTTTGTTTCTTTTAATCATTTTAATATAGTTTATTGGAAATTAGTTGGTCATATGCTTATAGTGGTTCATATCTGCATCATGTTTTTTATTTGCTTTTTGTTTTTTGGCCAGGAATTGAACTCAGGACCTTGCCTTGCCAGGCCCCCATATTTCTGTTTTATTGGTGTCTAAGAATCTAAACTGTATGAGACACTTGTGGTATGGCTTGATGTTCATTGTCTGTGCCTGCACTGTAGATGCAAACACACACACACACACACACACACACACACACACACACCACACACTCCTACTCCAACATTGATTCTGTTGTTTAGTCACTTATCACTGAATTATTTTTTCAGTAGCAAACAGGATCACGTGTCAGGCTGTGTCCTCCAAGGAAGCTGTCTGTGGGGTAGAGCAAGGGTCTCCTGAGTGTCTCTGCCCAGCTCTTTCCTGAGTAGTTGTGTGAAACCTCTCTCCCACCTCATTGTCTCCTTTCTTGAGGCCCTGGGCTCTGGATCCCTTTGCATGTACCCAAGGCCTCTCGCAGTCCGTACTGTACCCGTCTCCCTGCCTTTCTGCTGTTTTCTCTAAAAACATCATTTAAACCACGCAGATGAGTCCAGCACTGAGCCCTGGCATCCTGAGGCTCTGAAGACAGCTCACCACCCTTTTCTTACTATAAGGTCTGGTATTCTTGATAATCAGATCAAAATAATTACATTTGATAAGTAACCCATGCACAGTGTTGTTATGTATGAGCAGATTAAGTCATCTGACCAACATTTTTAGATATTTTAGTTTTGAGGATGTTTTCTTGCATTTTACTGTTTTATTTATAAGACTCAATAACTGTCTTTATTACTTTATTATATGTCATATGATTGCCTTATTGATCTAATACTGTAGAGTCTAATAAATGATCAGGGTTTAGAAAAAAATCTTAGAGACTATCTGATTTGTTATTAAATTTTATAAAGTTGGAACCCAACTTGAACTTTCTTTTTATTAATTTTCTTTAGTGAAGTTTTTACAAAACATATTAAGTAGCTTTCTTACTAGTGCTACTGTAAGAGTGATCAAAAGGAAAAACAAGATATAAAGTGTGATCAAAATATATGGTGGATATTTAAATTAAAATTTGACAGTAAAACACACATTGCTGTTAATATCCCTTAAAATATGCCCCCCCCCTTCCAACACATGCACTTGTCCCACTGTTTTTGACACTTTGGGGAGCATTTGGAAGTTCTCTTTGGTGTCTTTCCTTTAGTCTGCTTTGATTAAAAAGAAAACAAGTGATAAATGCTGATGTTGTGTGCCACCTGATGGAAAGGCAGGTTTGGAGACATGATATTGTCTCCCCATCAGCCTTACTCACTGGGTCTGGCCCTGGTGGGCCTTTTGGCTCTTCCTGCAAGTGAAAATGACCATGAAAGGTGTTATGGATTAAAAACTGATGGTCAACTTAATGCCAGCTCAATTAAATCAGCATGGTGCTGAGCGTAGATGTTTCACCTCAGGAAAGTTGCCAGCATAAAAGGAGATGTGGAAAAAAGCAAGGCATTGTGGGTTTCTCTAAGTGTTGCTGTTTGAGCTGTTGGTGCTCCTGGAGGAGCTCGCATAACTAGCTTCCCCAGTATGAGTTCAACCATTGGCCTGGGAGGACCTTGGGACCTTGTTGGTGAGAATGGCTGTGGTTCACTTTGTGGGGCTCTGGTCCTTACATCGAGCATTACTTCCTGACTCCAGCGGGGGAGATGTGTGCTATTTAATCTCCAGGAGAAACTCGTCATGCTGGCTTTCCAGAATGTACTCGACTATTCTTATCATCAGAGGAGCTTGGGACCTCTCTGTTGCTGAGCATGGCTGTGATGCTTTTCAGGACAGCCTTAGTCTTTATTTTGAGCGGGATTTCTCCATTCTGGTGTAAAACCCTCAACCCACCAGCACAGCTCCTTCACCCCGCTGGCATAGACTTTCTAGCTTTCACCGCTGACCTTTGGGCCTTCCCAGTGCAGATCTGTAAAAGAGACTGACACGAGTCCTTCTCATGGGATCTAGACCTCCAGTTGGGCTCGTGAGAGGCATTGTCATGGGCTCTAGGTCTTCATCTGGACTCATGCAGGACATTTCTGGGGGACCCAGGCCCTTGGCTGAATATTCTGGGTCTTTAGTGTTGTGGACAGATTTCCTGCACTTTCTCGTGTTTAACTCTGGGTGACCATCATAAAATCATAGCACAAATTCTATGTCCTGATTCTAATTGTTCTCCTTACAACCCCTGACTACAATAAAAGGTAAATGTTTTGAATAGATTGAAGACATCAGTGAGCTATGGCCGTGCAACTAAAGACACTCATGAAAGAGGCCTTCCAGAAAGGCTTCAGAAAGCAGTAAGAATAATGCAATAAGTGTGCTCGAAGTGAGTAAGGATTATTTTGAGGATTAACAACAATGTGCCTTTTACTGTAATATATTTTTAAAAACTCTGACATTCACCATGGTTTTCAATCACACTGCATAGTTTTTAAATTAGTATTCACATGTCTTTTTCTTTATGAATATGCATGATCTTTTTCAACACATTTATAGCTAGTATTATAAAAAATGCCTTGGAAACTAAGGATGAAAAATTCATGTTTACATATGCACACATCCTGCATATATGTGTGTACGGTGAGTTTCCAGCATATGTCTGAAGAGGCTGCAGGTTACAAATGTGTGAAATAGAATAAAATCACACAATTGCCTATGCATGAGGAAAAGCAAAGTGCAGATTCCTACCTTGTTGCCAAAGAGTAAGCAGATGCCTTGGTATCAACCTGCGGGGACACCCAGAGAGCTATGCTGAGCACCCTCCTAAGCAAACGCTAGACGTGGACCAGTGGCAGTCTGCAGCCATGGAAATAGGCCATGCTCAAACAAAGTTGAAGCTCGCTGATTCTTATACAAATTTTGTTAGAATTTGTTAAAATTTTATATGTTTCTAAATAAATAATAGTCCCTTTTGTTTCCAGTTTGCTGGTGACCTTCAATGTTTCACAGAAAGTGGGCCAAGGCCAGGTACCTGCTGCAGCCCTCATTGCTGCCAAAATCCCTGTGCAGTCAGTCTGCTGCCCAGTTCTTGTAAGGAAGACTGCGAAAGGCCCATGGGGAGTGACAACAGGGGAGGAGTCCTCCCCTCGGGCTTCAGAGGAGCCAGTGTGCTTGATGTGGGGACAGCCGCTACCTGGTGGCTGTCCTTGCGTCCCTGCTGCTCACCTGCCTGGCCCTCATGTGCCCAGCAGGCACACTGCTATCCTTCGCTGGAGGCACAGAGGGCTGGTGGTAGCGGATGTGCAGCCTTGCCTGGCGGGCTTTTGCTAGTGAAAATCAGCCTGCACTCATTCAAATTGGGCACTGTGAGGTTGTCAAGGTCTGTCTGTTATGTCTGTGTCCCAAAGGCCTTAGATGCCAAAACAGTGAAGGACAGAACCCAACCTGCCTAGGTGCTTTGGGGACTAGCAGGGGTCTTGGCCCATCTGAAGTTCTGTAAGCACAGCTGCTTGCCTTTGCCCCATGTCCAGCACACCTCCGAAGGGATGGGGTGTCTGGGAGTGCACATGTCACCAATTGACTAAGGTTGGGGAGCAACTTGAGGGGCTCATCAGCAATAGCGGAGCTGGGCAAAGGGCGAGTCACATTTGCGTCCCAGGACTCGATTTGTCATCATTGGTCCTGAAAATTAGGAGTTGACTTTATTTCCCAGAGCTTTCACAGCCAGGACGTTTTCTTCTCTAGATATGCGTTAAAAATCGTACCACCTGGAAGTGGGGTGCTGGTCACAGAGTGAATTTGGGCAACACGTAGGAGGGATTTAGACACGTGGTATGTTGCTCCTCTAAGTGAAGGTCAGCTGAAAACTGGTTTTGCTGATCTTTAAAGATCCGAGTATATTATAAATGTATCATTCATTAAGTAAAGTTATTCTCAGTAGTGTTGTTCAAAGGTTTTCTAGTTAGCAGGTTAAGTGGTCGTAACTAGCATTTCCCTCAGTCTTTTCCCCTTTGTTTCTTTCTTTATTCCTTCTCTTCCCTTTTTCTCTCTTCCTTCTCTAGCTGCACTAGAGATAGAACCAGGGCCTGACACACGTGGGCCACGCGGCCACCCCTGAGCTGTACCCAGGCGCCCTTGCTTTATTTCTGGTTTAGGCCACGGGGCTTCCTCGTCCGTGCTGATGCCCTCATTCTTGGGCCACGTTCTACTCCTTGCCAGCCTTTGGACAGAAAGGTGAACCCTTTGCTGTCTACTGCCCAACACTTGATGGATGGCCTTTGTCCTTGTCCACCCCAGTATGTTCCTCACAGATGGCTTCTCACCTGGAGCCCTCTGTGGCTTCCCTCGGTACCCTGGAACTCTTGTACAGCACTTGCTCTGCCCGCAGCCTCAGGGGTTTCTCAGGGCTCGTTCTCCCTGCAGCGGTTACATGGAAATGCTTTTTACATATTTGCAGTTCCCAGAGCCTCTAATAAGGTAGCTAAAATTTGAGACAAAATAACCATATTTTTAATGACATGCAGATTGGATGCCCTATTTGATAGCTAATAGACGCCCTCACCAGCACACTTGCAGATCATTTGTCTTCAAGCAACGAACTGCCTTGGGGTGACAAGACCCAGTGTGACTGAGTGGCCTGTGGACAATGAGCCCTTGGGCTGCCGTGGGCATGGTGTTGAGTAACCTGTAGAAGGCTGATGTGAGCACCAACAGCTGTCGCCTGAGAGGCGCTAAGCTGCTCTCTCCACTTGGTAGAGAGGCTGTCAGAGAGATGATTGGGTTCATCTCAGATCTGAGCCCACCCAGAGAAAGTGCTTGCTCTTTGGGGTTCACCAAAGATGGGTGTGTACCCAGAAGATCCTCCAGGGCTTGGCAGAGCCATAGCCTTTTTTCAGAGATGAGGACCGGAGGTGATTTTCCCACCTTACTGCCAGATGAGTCTCCTCTGTGTCCCACTGGGCCCCCTGGTAGAGGTGCTGAGTCTGGGAGGGGACAGCATCCTCTGTTTATAGGACCCACCAGTAGGAGTATGGCACTGAAAAAGAGCAGATGACATGGTGATTTCACGTGGTGGCTCTCTCCAGAGAAGAGATGGCCTGGTCTTGCCCTGGAAGATATCCTTGCCAGGCAGGAGGCCCAGGGGGCAAATATATGGGTTCAGCTTCAAGATGTGTCCTATCCCCAGGCTGTCCTTGCATGGCTCTGCTCCTGACCCCAGACTTCTGCTCCCTGTGTGCCCTCTGCAAGTCCTGGGCCTCTTTTCTGAGGCACTAACAGTTTCTGGGTCGCCTTTGTGCCCTGACTTGCCAGCAGCCAGAGTCTGTCATGCAGAAGCAGCCAGACAGACCTTTTCCCAGAGTTAGCCAGCACCGCCAGAAGCAGACGAGCCAGTGGCTGACATTGCCCAGCCTGATTTGAGGCTTCTTGTTCACTAATAACACCACTGCAAATCCAGCCTGGAGAGGGGAGCTGAGAAGAGAGAAGGCAGGTGTCGGGCCATGTTTCTGGTCTCCGTGGCTTCCCTCTGCCTCTTTCTTCTGTGCTCCTTCCTCTCAGCTTCTGAAACACAGACTCCTTCCCCCACTGTGGGAGACAACTCCATTGACTCCCTTTGAATCCAAAACAATTGCTGTGACTTTGATTACTTGGAGACTCATTTCCTTATACTGATACGTAAAAAGCTAGCTAGAGTATTTCCTTCTCTTCAGTTGGCTCTGAGCATTGCAAATAAGGCCAGCTGAGGTGCTTATGTGCAAAGTCTATGGCCATCAGACAGTCCTGTTTCCTAGCATAGTGTTCTCCACACACAGATGGCGAGATGTTAGAGCAAATAGCTCTGGGAATGTCAACTGTCAAGATTAGAGGCTATGACTCCCCAGGGCATAAGAGTTTGCATGCCAGAAACCTAAGGCATAGCCCCCCAAAACAATTCCACTGCTACCTTAATTGGGTTATGTAAATTGACCCTTCTGCATGTCTTTATCTTTGCAAATTACAGAGATATGATTCTTGCACCTAGCCAGCCAGCTCAAGTTACTCAGTAATCCCCTCACTATCACTCATCCCTGAGCCACGCCCCTTCTTCACAAGATAATAAATGCTGGAAGAGGCCTGGGATCCAGGCCTTTGTTTGCATGTCCTCATGAGGATTGGACTTAGGACCCCTTGGCTGCCCTTAACTTGGAACATGTCTTGGTGTCTTTACTCTCACTGTGGGTTGGATTGGTGGTGGTAGATTGCAATTAACCTGCTAGGATTCCAATAATGTCTCAGTGGAATTACAAATATAACTTTTTGGATTGTGAGGAAAACTAGAAAGAAGATTACAATACTTGGGTGAGTGAACTCAATATTTGGGTTTACAATACCCACAACTGTGCCGCCTTCTCTGTTTCATGCAGTCTACATGCTCCATGAATGGATGAGTCTCTCCTCATTGCGAGAACACATCTCAAATGTCTTCTTAGAAAAGCTGTTATTGTTTTCCTTTTCACTACTTCCTTTTCTCCATCGTGAATACTAGGATGCCTAATTATTTTAAATTCTCGTCAGTTCCTTGTGTAAGTGTGGCCTCCTAGATGGTGGGATGGTGACTGGTGTATCTGTCACTGTTTGTCCAAGATCCAGCTTCTAAACACACATTCTTCTCTCTGTCTAAGAGTTGGATAAGGCAGAGGTCTATCTCTAAAGCCTGCCTGGACCTCTGACCCACAGTCATTGGGCATGAGCCCTACCACTGGGATTTACCTAGTTAGGACATGCAGGAGAGACGTGGGCCAAAATTCCACCCCCATGACCAAGGAAATTTTCTAAATGGGAAGTTGACAAACAGAAAACAGATTGCATAGCTGGCTTCCATAGTGAAATAATTGAGTCTTTTTTTTTCCTTTAGCTTCTGTTGATTTATATTTAGAAGTAATTATAATGTTTGATTACAAAGAAAATTAAATGAAACATTATTATGAAGTTAAAAATCTATGCTAATAGCATAACAGTAAAAATTATAATATATTGTCTTATAATTTGGATTAAAGATCTTGAGAACATTACTAACTTATGTAACTTTTGAATATAAATGAGGATAATAGAACTTAATTTGATAAAAGTTGTTCATTTTTATCCATTTTAGGTCATCACATTGCAGATGCATAAAACAGCAGAATGCACCATATGGTCTGGTCAGTTGTTTATCCTGGTAAGTGAGATAAAGGACTTATTCAACATTAAAAATGAATGATAAGAAGGCCTCTCTGGGGCAGTTCGAATTTGGTGGTATCAAAAAAGTTTTATGCAATCAGAGCTAGGACTTCACTTAGGTTATGAAATAAGAATTAGTGAAGTTCTAGTCCAGATCTGGAGCAGGAAACCTGACGGGTGGATGCCATTCCCAAGAGAAACTGAAGGTCAGCAGGCAGCCGAGAAGCAACATATTTTCAATTTAACTCCATTTTAAAGAGGATTTCAGAGCAAATCTTTAGTACTTTTTCCAAATCACGGCAAGCAAGTAATCAACAGTTTTAAGAGTCCCTGAGTACTCATTGACTTAACAGACAATTACAGCGTATTGTGGTTTTGTTTTTGAAAAAAAAAGTTAGCTGTTTTAGAAGTCCCTAATTACAGATTTACAAGGCAGACTTATCAAGAAAACATAACGCATTTTGAGATGTACTTACAGTCCTAATGATGCGCTCTGCCGCAAGGTTCCTTAAAGAAGGGCTCAGCCAATGTCCAGGCCTTCCAAAGAGGGAGGGCAGAAGGGCTTCACTTTGCTGAGAATCTTGGCCTTTGGCCACCTGGTGCCAGCCTGGCCCATGCTGCCCATTTCCATGATGGCTGCACAATGCTGCTCACTGGTCTCTGTCCACAGAGGAGGCCCACTGTGGTCTGGTAGGCTGAGCCCATGTGGTACTGACCACAGCAGCTGTGGCAGCTACAAGGCCCAGCTCCACGTGGAGCTGAAGGAGACATGATGCTCTTGTCCTTCTAAGAGGCATGAGGTGTGTCAGTGGTTGGACACTGAGGTCCAACACATTCCTTCCTTCTCCCAGCTTCTGACTCATCTCTGGCAGTAGATTTGGGAAAGTCTGAGTGTCCAGCGAGGAGTCTGAGTTAGGCCACAGATCGTGTATGTTCTCTGAAAGAAGACTAGTGCCTCATTCAGAAGACTAGTGCCTTCCACAGGCACTGCATGCAGTTAGTACAGCCACTCGTCAGTGACCCTGCCGCACCTGGTGAGCCACACCTGTGGGCCTGACCCTATGGGCTGAGAAAGGGCTGGGCCAGCTTCGTGATGCTGTTGCAGCTGGATGAAGTTTATCTGCCTTTCCTCTGTACCGAGCACTCTGCAAGGACTTCCAGGACCCCTGGGCCATAAGCTGTACTCTCGTGATGCAATGTCTGGAAGTCACAGGGTAAGGAGGGTGGGTGCTGAGAGCCCTCTGGGGCTGCCTGGCCTGCTGCCGATGTGGGCTGTGACTGTGGCTATGGCTGCTTTGCTACTGTGCACCCCAGTGCGGGTGTAAGAGGCGCCTCCTCTCAGTGCCTTCTTTCTGAGTCAGAGGTCAGGCTGGGGCCAGTGCGTGAGGGATGCTGCTCCCGACCAGCTCAGTGGCGTTACCTCTACCCCTTGGAAACAGTCTATCTACTTGTCTTTCATGGTATTGAAAAGGTGAATAAATAGCTGAGTCTCCGCTCACAAACAGGTGTATCCTTAAATGACTCGGGAACGAACTTGGGCGCAAATACTTCTTTGATATAAAAGCAACATTACACTTCTTAAAGCACTCTTCAGGTGAGAATTAAATAGTGTGAATGCTTTTTTATTATTCCCATTTTGCTCTGCATTCTAAGCAACCAAGAACCAAGAATTTGAAATAAATACAAACCTAAAATCCAGTGTTCACTGTGAAAATCAAACTTAGAGAAGAAGAAATTATTAATTCTTTGGTAAGTAAGAGCCCTTGGCTTACCTATTTGTTGTTATCATTGATTGGTGCTTATGCAGACTTGGATATTCGTTTCATATCAGAAAGTAATGAGGAGCCCAAAATTAAAAAGGAAAACAAAAGACAGATCATAGGAAACAGAGTTAGATCTTTCACAAAAGGGAAGAGGACGCTGAGGGCAGGAAGCAGGAGGGGGAGGAAGGGGTTGTGAACAGAGTAAAGACGTGTTATATACATGCGTGTACCAGTTCTCCACCATGACTGTAATCATTTTGCACTGCAAACATGGACTAATAGAAATAAAAACTGAAAAAATAGATTTTTGACCTTTACTAAAGCAGTCAGTTTGACCCCAACTCAAGACTCTGACAGCTGTGTGAGGGTAGCAAGTTTGCAGGCCCCTGGGGTAAGAGCTCTCAGTGGCTGTCCATCCAGGGGGTGACCTTTGGCCTCCACAGCCTGCTCGCGGGTCCCACACATCGTCCACTGCTTGTCAGAGGACCGTGGACAGACACAAAGTCAGAGCTGCTCCGTCCACCTGGTGGCCTCTCCCCGCCATCGCTGGCTTAACTCCTGACCATCCAGTCTTCTGCTGTCTGGTACTCGCCTGGCGACAAGGATTCGCAGCAGGACTCCCGAAAGTACTCACATCCCACAGAGCTTCCTGCGGGCGTGTTCATGGTGTTAGTCCCAAATGGTTCACAGGGGCAAGGCGACTGCTGAGAACACACCCGTTCTCTTCCTTTTCCCTCTTCCCCTCCGAGATGACACCCTGTCGAACACCCACATCCTCCTTAGGGCTGCCTCTCTAGACTATTTTCCTGAACTATAAAAGCTTTTATTGCAGAACAGAGTAAAAGCCATGTGGTGATGAAAGTTTTTATTCTTTAATGTACAGTTTATATTTTTTTAGATGGACAAGAACATCCTCCATCCTCTCCTTTGAAGTTGGCATTGTCTTTTATTGTGATAGGCTTGTTTTGTAGTGGAAGTCATTAGGGGAGAAGGGGATCTTTGATGTGATGCCTCCCACCACACTGTGCTGCAGCACCGAGCCGGGAGGGGCAATCCAGCCGCAATACGTGGAGTCACCGTGTGTTCCTGGGCTGTAAATTCAGAGTAAGGCAAAAGGAAAAGAAAAGAAAAGAAAATGTCCAGTCGCATTTAATGGAGAATATGCCCTGAAGCCAGGTCTGCTGTCCATTACTGAACTAGATGGCTACACTGGGCGTGTCCCAAGAGGAAGTCACTGGGGGAGCCGAGGTGCGTGCTGGGTGAAGACTCTGCCACTTGTCTCAGTACTGCAGTCAAGTTGAGTTTGGGGAGCGTTCTAGTGCCAGCCTCTGGCTTCCATGGTACGGTGGAACTGGGTCAGTCACATTTGTAAGTGCTTCTCTCTCTCTCTCTGTCTCTCTCTCCCTGTCTCTGTCTCTGTGTTTCTCTCTCTACCTATCTCTCTGCCTGTCTCTCTTTCTCTCTCTGTATCTCTTTCTCTGTTTGTCTCTCTCTGTCTCTTTCTCTCCCCTTAACTCTTTCTGTGTGTGCATGTGTGTTTTACTTTGTACACATGCTGGAATACTATTCCATTCATTCAAAGCATTTGATCACCTTGATATGCCTGACTACCCTTGCTATTTTCTAAAGCTAAGATTAACTAAGAGAGTTTGTGTACACTAACACATATTACATTTTGATGATTCTATAAAGCACAGATTAGCAGAAGGAATGAAAAGGAAAAAGCAACAAAAATATAATCATAGTTGGGGGCTTCAATAGCCCACTTTCAGTCTGCTAGTGAAAATCAGCAGGAAAGCATTGCTGTCGATAACACTGCAAACCAAGTGTGCCGGTGGGCACAGGAAGTTTTACTCCAACAGAGCATGCGCGTTCCAGTGCACACACAGTTTCCTCTAGTGTAGATCATAGTTTGGATCCAAAAATATATCTTAACAAATGTAAGAAGTTTTAAATACTTTGTAATATCTTCTCTGTCTACACTGGTATCAACATGGGGATTAATAATGAGATAGTTTTGAAAATTGACCAATGATAGAAAATTAAACTTCCTGAGACACTGGGTCAAAGGGAGAAATGGAAAGATAGTAAAAGCAAAAAGTTACATGACAAACTAAAATGACAGCACAACTCATTAAAGCAGAGGGGAAGGCAGAAAAGGCAGCGCTCAGAGGGAAGTTCGTGGCGATAAACAGCTCCCTGCCTAGGAAAGGCAGAGGCCGGGGAGCAGCTTGGCTGCTCACCTCGCCTCACGGAACTACATAAAAGGAAACTGGGCCATCAGCACAAGGAAGCAAGTACCAAGATCAGAGGAAACCAAATACACTAGAAAGACGAAAGATCAAAGAAACTAAAAACTGGTGTCGGAAAAGATACAGTTTACAAAGCTTTAGCCAGACTAGCCAAAGAAAGACGCGAGGCCACTGATGCTGCAGAAGCACAAAGAATTCCCAGGGATGCTGTGTTCTTGGCGTGTGTATTTGCTGCACCGCTGACAGTCACTTTGGAGCGTAGCCCTCTGCTTATTAAAAGTATGTCCTGTGGACCATCTGACGTATCCCCTGGGAGAAGCCTCCTGTACCTCAGGTTTACGCATCTCCCAGTTGCATCTAGGGGCCACCTCCAGGGACTGGCCTTGCCATCTGGCCTGTGAAAGTGCCCTCTGTGATGGCAGCAGGACAGCAGAGTCGCCTAAGGACATACTTGTCAGAACAGAGCCCCAGCCTGAAATGGCGTATGGCTGCATATGGGATCCAGGAAGTTGAACTGAGAAGCAGAGAAGAGAATGACGATTATCAGGGTCTGGGGGTGGGGGGAATGCATCCACGTGAGTGTGAATGTGAGGATATAAACTGAGTTGTTAGTTCTGGGGATCTAATATAGAGCATGAGAAGAGATGGATTAATAATTTATGCAAAGTATGCACATATCAGATCATTACACAGTACATCTTAAATATATACTGTCTCTCTGGATTGAACATTTAAAATAAAAATGATGTATGGCAGTTGATTCTTGTATGGCATAGCAGTAGCAGAGTCAAAGGAGCATAGATCTCCAAGTTAGGAACCTTGAATTCTGATCCTATCTATCAAATTGTGATTTATAAAGTGCTGCTAAATTATTTGACCTTCTAAACTTTTATTTACTGAAATAAGCAGACACCACATGGATGGTGGTTCTCAACTTGTATGGGGAACACTTACAAAATGAGATCTGCAGGGTTGTCTCTAGATTCTAATTTGTGAGACTCAAAATGTATATATTGAAACATCTTTGGCTCCCTTCCAGTTCGGAGTGTCCATAACAGGGTCCCCATCCTTCCTGTGGCCTCCCAGGCCCTCTCAGCCCTGTGTGTCCATGCCACCATGTGTGGTCCAAGCCCTGTGGATGTTCACACAGCCATAGGCAGGCTAGAAATTGAGTGGGTGGATGCGATGGGAGCTTTCTTTCCTCCATGTCGAGGAACAGTGACGGTGAGTGTTGTCTTTTGCTGTGTGTGCAGTCTGTGTGCCTCCTGTCTCCCCAGCACCATGAGAAGCATGACACCTGCGCCCACAGAGACTTGTCCCTGTCACAGATTTGTGGCCCACACAAGGCCATCCATGCCAGGCATGGAAGGGAAGGCGAGCTGCCCTCTAGCCTCTCCACTCCATCGAGGCATCTGTCACAGACCCTGGTGGGGGGAAGGTTGCCTATCACTGAGCAGCATGGCAATTCTGTCTGCTCACAGGCAGTTCAGTAAAGGAGTGTCATTAACGTGGTTAGACTCAGGTCTGAAGCCCTGGGGAGAAATGTAACTGAAATTTACACATGCTTACACACACATACATACACATGGCTTCTCAAATATCTCCTAGCACTGCTAAGAATGCCAGGAGCTTATTGGTCCTAAAACCTCTTAAGGTGGCCGTGTGAGGTTAGGTTGTGAAGGGCACATCACTCGAGAGCACTCTGAGCTGTTGGAAGGATGTCACAGTGCCCCTGCTGGGGACTCTTGCCTTACAGAGAGGTGCATTCTTCTCAGTAACTTTCGTATGTGTGTTTTTTGTGAGGAGAGCAGATCATGTTTCTGCCAACAGTTGCTGGTTTGGAGGTTTTGGTGTACAGTCGGGCAATCGTGATGGCTTGAGTGGAGCTGGGTTATACTCCTGTCCTTGGTTCAAAGGAGGGAGGAGCAAGCAGATCAAGAACTGGGGAAGGTTGAAAGCAGTTCGTAAGGGACCACGGCCCACTTCCTGGAGGCCCATGCCTCTCTTCCCATCATGTGAGTGGCAGAGAGCCAGGAATCAGGAGGACACCTGTCACCATCCTTTCCCCCTGAGAGTGGCTTCTCTGCTTAGGCCAGAGGATGGAGGAGGAATGGGTGAGAGTGTGAATGAGACAGTGCAAACACCAGAATGAATGGGGGCCTGGGTTTGCAGCATTTCCACTTCGATGAGCTGGGAAACACATTTTCCAAGTACTCAGCTAGGTTTTTGCTTTTTCAGATTTCATATAAAAGGCTTAAAGGGATGCAGGACAAAGATAGTAAGAAAGTAGCTTGGGATTGTGCTGCCTTGGATACCATGTGTATGGAAGGTGAAGTGTAGAAGGCAGGTGCACTTGTTTTAACCATTAAAACAGCAGCACAGGTGAACTGAGGCTGGCTGGCTGGTGTACCAGAGTTTGTCTCATAAGCTGTGGCTGCCACACTGTCATCAGCTTCTCACAGTAGGGTCACCAGACGACTCAGTTCACCCACAACCAGCAAGCTGATACTTTGTGTGTGTGCCAACGGTCATGAAAGTGTTTCCTACCCCCCGGGTTCTGTCACTGCCCTGGTCTGTCCGAGTCCCACCCCTAGGACCACGCCCACAAAGGCCTGTGCTGTCCTGTAAATGTCCTCTGTGCTCTCCAGCCCCGACCCTTGCTGTGGCTCATGCCAGCATGCAGTCCCATCCTTGATGCTTCCTCCAGACTCTGCGAGTCAGACCGGGCCATTTTCCTCTACCCCAGGCTTCCCTGGACCGGGTGGACATCTGAGGTCATCCTTCCCTGGGGCCCTTGGGATTAACCTGTTATCTGCTATATCACTGTCTCTTATTTAAGCCTCAACAGTTGATAAATGCATTTTGCCATGCTTTGCTGAGAAAATGTTTGTCAGTTGTTTATAACAACAGCCTTCTGCCTCACTTTAAATAATAAGCAAAACCCTAAGACAACATATTTGTCTTGCTGCTTTTCCTATTTGGAAGTCGGATCCACAGATTGTCGCAATCTACAGCTGCTGCCCTCTGTCCTTATACTTCATGATCTTTTCTGAGTTGCAGGGAAGTGGTATCGTTGCTTCAAGATCTGCATATTGGAAGTCTTTTCTTGCAGTGGGCAGCTGGTTAGGCTACCTTTCTCTACTCGTGTTGCTGCTGTTTTATTTTAAAGGTTTTCCTAGGTCTTTAAGAAAGTGTAACGTTCACATTTTTGGGAACTTTAAACAATTCATTTATTACAGTTTCACGTCATGAGATGATTGCATCATTTTAACACAGGTATGAACAGTGTCCACTGGACACTGAGCACAAGCCACCCTCGCTTTGGGCTGGGTAACTCTCTTCTGTTTGAGAAACCCATTATTATAGCACAGTGGGTGTTTGTTCCCCTGATTCGATCAGGAGATGGGGAATAGGACTGATTAACTTATGATTTCAGTTTGAAAGAGAATGCTTATTTGCATTCTTCAACATTTAAAGCTAATTATTTCATTAAACCTTCTTTGCAAATGGCATAATAAATTTCCTGAGTGGGACTGGGTAGAAAATCAAAGCAGACTTTATCAAACAGCTTCCCATTTTAAATAAAGATGGTGTGTATTTGGAGAGTTCCCTTTCCTTGTTCCTGCAGTTGCTGAGGTTTCTGGTTAAATGCCCACCTCCCAGCCGCAGTCTCAGCTCTGTTAGGGTGGATCCTGAGTCCATTCTGCTGAGACATGAAGGCTATCGGAGGTGACTTCTGTCTTCGTCCCACCTAGCACCAGCCAGGCCTCCTGTCCATGTGCTTTGTCATCTCCTCATGAAGCTGACGACAGTGCCTGCTCCCTTGACAGCCCGTCTTCACCTGGACACTGCTGCCCTATGGACACCACTGCCCTCTCCCTCGTCATATCCACATGCCACTGCCATATAAGAAAGGACTGGTCCCTGCTTTATTTTTTAGCTATCAGTGCAGTTTCTTCTATACGTTGGTTTGCCCTGGGACAGTACATCACGCCATCTCTCCACGACACTACATTGGTTGCCCATCTGCAGCTCTGTTGGTGGTGTTATTTTTTTAAGGACAGTTGATTGATTTCACGAAAACAAAACAATAAATTGCTGTTTTATCCTAAGAATCCTTCAACTGCTAGTAACACAAAATTGATACAGCCTCATCCAACAGAGAACAGATTTTCCTTATGACAGATTACCAGTGTCTCGGGTCCCAGGCTGGTGCTGCAGGGGTCCAGCCCCTCCCTGGTCTGCATCTTCCCTGCTTAATACCTTTGCTTTTGTCCTTGTACCATTGTCCTTGAACTTCACACCTGCATGCCAGGAAGTTCATAAAAAAGGGACACGGGCAAAACAGTGTCCAGTCTTCTTCCGCCTCACCCAGGAAAGAAAGGCATTGAGACAGCTCACAGTGCATTCTCCTAAATCCTCCTGTCCTGGACAAAGTCAGGTGGCCATGTCTGGAAGTGAGAAAAGCTGGAATGGTGATAATTTTAGTTGAGCGCATTGCTGTCCTGAAGAAAACATCAGGGGAGGAAGATATTAGAGTGGCAGCTCAGTGCCGTGGTGACTCTAAGACCCCGCAAGGACAGGGCTCCACCGTCTCACATTAGGATGAAGCAGCGGTCCTCGTGCAGGTGGTTTGTGGTTAGTAAGGATATTTCTTGTGTCTCTTTTGGGTCCTTGTGAAAAGCAGCTGGTCATTGGGTTTACTCCTGTCTGAGTAAAGTTTTCCTTGAGGACTTAGAATAAATCAGAGGTTATTCCTGCTGCTTGAGGTGGTGAGTGGCTCTCAGTACATACTTAGAACATGAGGATAAGATCATGACTGTTGGCTGCTCTGTGAAAGGGTCTGTCCAGATAGTGTTTAGAATTGTTGGTGGAGACTGAAAGCACACTTACTACCTGCAGCCCGGGCTTCCCTGCTGTAGGAGGTGGCGGGAGACAGTGGTAAGCAAGCCAGAGAAAACGACTGTCCCCCCCTCGGCAGGGGAACTCAGGTGGTGAGCAGGGTCACTGGAGGATAATCTCAGAAGAAACAGTGAAAAGAAGGCATAGAGGCCGCAAGTTCAGGACAGTCTCTCTGAAGAAATGAGAGCACTCTTTCCTTGAGACCTACATCTCTAAATATCCAGTTTACAAATAAGATATTCTTGGGGAAAATGTGATTATTTTCTATAGAAAAACAATGAGATTATAGATTCCCTTTAGCTTAGCGGCAGTCATCTGAGCTGTTATAGAATTTACAAGTCCCTTTCCCCCAGTGGCTGATTTCTACTCACCATTGGGCCAACCCAGACACTTCATGGCTCAGAAGTCAATGAGGAAATCACACCTTTCACTACAGTTTTGATTCAGACTACTCAGCTCCACGTGTTATGTCCCAGCCGTGGTCCCTGGTGTGCCAGCTTCTCTCTGAGTGAATGGGTCATACCTTTCCATCTAGTCTAGTGAGTGAAGAATCATGGGACCCATCTGCACCCGAGGCAAACACGCAGGGATAAATTTTGAAACTATGATTTTAAACCTTGATTCACCCGAGGGTTCCAAGCAGCCCTGAAGGCAACGTTGAGCAGCATCAACCATGCGGGAATATACATCACGCCCAGGTGTACAAGGCTGGCCAATGGACCATGAGAGTTGATGAGTCTCATATCCTGGCCCTTTGAAATGGTGCTTTGCTAGTGTACCATGACATACAATTTGGGGAAAAGATGATTTGTATATCCTATGATTGTTTTTTTTTCTCTTAGATACCTCTATTTACATGATACAATATACTTCTTACTTAGAGGTTTGTTGAAAATTTTTAAGCATCAGTTCCTCTGATTTGTTTAAAAGATTCTTGGACAGTTAAGCTCTTTCCAAAGCTGCCTTTGAATAGTGCAGGTCTTGTTTTTCTCTATTTCTCCCCCAAAGCGTTTTGCATGGTCCTGAGAACATAAGGAGTATCTAAGACAGTTTCTTACTGTTCTATGGTGTGATAAAAATGTATTTAAAACTTCTCTATGTGCCATTTGGTGACTCCACTAGGATCTCTTAAAGCTATTTCAAACTCAGGACACACAAACAATGCATTTAAATATTTGTCCTAGTAGCACCATACTTTGGGACCTGGTGTCTACCAGGATTTTCCTGATGGGAAAATACCATAATGGGAATTTCTGGTCATCTGTAAGCTCCATGGAACAGCCTGGAACTCAGTCAATGTACACCAGCCTAGGTGCTTGAGTCACAAAGGTGAAATACATGCAGGCTTGCAGCTTACATGTCGACATAAGAGGTAAACATTAAACAAGTAACTTCATTTGTTCATGCCTTATCAAAGTGCTACATAAAATGAGGGGTTTTATATAATACCTTCTTGGACCTTAGCCCTGGAAGGTGAAATCTAGAATGAGCAGGAGTTATCTGAGGCAGTCACGGGACAGATAGTCTAACACACAGTCCACCCGACAAATGTCCTGACTTGAAGTAAGGGTTTCTAACAGCAATGAGAAGCCATCTGAGGCCGGGAGGCATGAGTGGTGGCACTCAATTTGCTTTGAAAATACTGCTCGGGTTGCAAGATGGGAAGTAGGGTGGGAGGAGTTGAGGGTGGCTGTTGAAATCTGCCTGGCATTCTCTTGAATGGTTTTACATTGTCTTGATATGTTTGGTGCTACAGTATACGAAGTTATTCTCAAAGATTTCAAGGAAAGAGACACTATGGTAACTACTTTTATGTCAGGATATCTTGTGGTGAAACACTATTTTGCTTAAATGGTTATGCTTTGACCTGCGCTGTTTTGTTGTTATGCCCTCTTTTATCTAAATCTCCTTTTTAAAAATTATTTACTTTTTTATTTTTATCTTTTTAATTAAGGGAAAAATAAAAAAATAGCAGGATACATTATAGTAACCTACTTTGATTTCCTGTTAACTTGATTTGAAACCCTGTATAACCCTCACCATTTGCTTTGACTGATTTTCCTCTATTCTGCTTTGCTTGATAGTACCAAGTTCGAAAGTATAGGCAAAACTGTGAAGACAATAAGATTCATTGTGACGCCCATTCCGCTTGAGTATTATCTTCTTTTAAAGTCCTGTAATGTCTCCAATATTTTGGTTTTATTCTTTACTGTTTTGTTCAATTTTATTATAACTGATGATATAGGCAATTCTTTTTAAGATAGCAAGAGGCAGTATGGTAACCATTGTTGATCACCTAGTATTTTGTTTTTACATTATCTATTATGTCCATCTTTTTGATTTGACTGACTCTGTTCTGTTATGTCACATTTGGTCTTACTCTCTTCAAAAAAATTAATAAGAACTGTGGGAATAATAAAACCCAAAATGTGTAATTGTCATTGTACAAAAGAAAGGAAAAGAAAGGGCTCTAAAGAATATAACTACGTATATATTTAAGTATATAAGATAGATAACCATAAGTAATATGGTTACTCAGTAAGTTTTTTGTTGGATCACTGAACAAAACTGTTTCCAGTCTCACTGTTTGAAAGTCCACTTTATATGCTTTAACTTTGTACCTTGAACAACTATTTCTTTTGTGTGTGTGTGTGTGTGTGTGTGTGTGTGTGTGTGTGTGTGTCTTTTTCTATCGGTACTGGGGATCGAACTCACGACTGCCTGCTTACAAGGCAGGCGTTTATGCCGCTGAGTTAAATCCCCAGCCCCTTGAACAACTATTTCTAAGATAACAATATGTAATGTAACTAGTGATTTCCTACTGTTTATTTTTTCTGAAATTCTGTATAACTGGTACCCCTTTTCTGTTTTTTTTTTTCTTTTTCTCCTTAAATTAAAAAAAAAAGAAAAAAAAAAAAAGAAATCTGCCTGGCAGAAGATGATTTGGATGAGACCAGTCACAGCAGTGATGAAGACGAGGTGGCGGGTGAAGGAGCCCAAATGATAGTTGGGGTACTGTGAAGGGAAGGAAAGGGGAGCCCAAGGTCCACATTCTTGCATGGAAATCCTATAGTTTACTGAGCTGAGGGACTAGAGGGGAAATGAAGGTGGTGGCATGGGAAGATAAATGTTTGTGTGTGCCAAGTCTGAAGTACCTTTAAGAGAGCCCAGTGGAGTCACCAGTGGCATGTAGAGAGCATCTCTGCTACAGGCCAGGACAGTTATAGCATATAATTATAATGGAGGTGTGGAGATGGGCAGCCCAGGCGCAAGCTCAAGAAGGTTCTCTGACACTTTAAGGTTGGCTAGAGGAGTAAAAGTTGGCCAAGGAAACCACCAAGAAATGTTGCTGTACAGAAGGGAAAGTGTCAGAGTGCAGTATCATCAAAGCCAAGGGCAATAGCTGCTCAAGGAGTGGAATGGCAGTGACCTATAGCTCTCCAGGGAGTATGGTGCTGACTCAGCAGAGCACAGCAACTGTGGTGTAGAAGTTCTCAGTGACCTTGGAAGACAGATCAGTGGGGTTCCAGAAGTGAGACGCGAGGAAGGGAGATAGGTTCTTTGAGAAGTTTGGCTGTGAAGCAGGAAGTGAACCATAGCTAAGCAGGATTCTTTTATACTTGCATAAAACTGGAGTGTATTTAAACGTTGACCAATAACTCAATATGCCCATAAAAATCCTGGGTAACAGAAGGGGCTGAAATTCAGATGAACACAGTGAGGTATTCGCTTTGGGGGGAGGAGCTGCTACCTGCACTGTTGTCAGGGACAGGAAAGAGGCACCCAGTCGGGGGAGGTTGGCACTCTACCTAAGAGCAAAGGATCCAGCTTAGCACGAGACCCATTTTGTTGACCACTGATCAGCACTGTGTATTGTTCCCCCAAGAGAATGCAATTATGAGAACCCAGGCAGCAGAATGGCTCTGTGAAACCATGGTTGGTTTCCTCCCCTCCTCCAACCCAGCTTGGTGTAATTCCCAGAGAGGCAGGAGGGTTCGAGCTCTTTGCATTAGATGGCTGAAGAATGCTATGGGATGCTAGTGAGAGGGGATCAGTGGAGAGAAAAGAAGGGATATCAAGGGCCTGAAAATTCCACCACTGTTGAAACACTATGAGCAATTGAGGTACCAGGGCCAGCAATCTGTAAGGATACCATTAGTAGTCAGATGGGGCATTGGTCCAGGGAGGTCAGAGCAGATAACTGTGGGCGCTCATTGTCTGTGTGACCAGATGGGGCTCATGAAGAAACTGCTGGAGAGGACTGAGCTGCTGGGGAGACAGTGAACAGCACCCCTATAGATAGTGAGCTACTTGTAGGAGATGGGATAGAGTGGGTCATGTTGACTGAGGTACCAGAACCTTTCCTGAAGGGTGTGGTGTGACAGAAGCAAGTGGGTCACTGTGTGGGATGGCACCTGGGAGATCCACCTTATCACCTAGCTGAGGTTGAGACTTATCACCAACAACCTGATGAAACTGAGGCTGGAAGATGAGAAAACACTGAGCCAAGGATGAGGAAACAGAATTCTTGAGCAGGCAGTGGAAGTGTGAGCATTGGGAAAGGAGGGAAGTGTAGGATGGTCAGGGAAATGAGACTCTGGCAGCATCAGCGGATGGCATGGAGCACTCAGGACCTGATGTGGGAAGGAGAAGAAAATCACCAAACAGTACTGGATTTGGAGACTGACATCTCTAGTGGGAGACCGCCTCCGGCATCATCAGAGCTCCTCCTTGGCCTGGAGTGGGTAGAGCAAAGTAGAGCGCAGTGTGGTATGGGGTAGCAGAGGGAGAGGATAGTATAATATCAGACGTTCCCTGCCTCCCTCCATCAGCCCCAGCAAACCTGTGACAGGTCCCTGGTGCCACCCACTGCGACTTGCCAAGCTGTCCAAGTTCTCGCCGTTTTGACTCACTGGAGGCACAGTTACATTGAGTTCAGGGGTCGGTGAGCTGAAAGGAGAGCTGAGTTGGCATGGTGCCTACATCAACCTGTGGTGAGTGATGCGAGTAGAGCCATTCCATAAATAGGGGGGCTCTGGAAGACTACATTCTGGGACTGGGCAGGACTGGCAAGTACAAGGGGCAGCAATGACTTCAGTCAGTTATTCCCTTCCTGAATGGGATTGGTGGAGTGAGCTAGGCCTGGGTCACGTGACCTTGTTGAAACCCAATAGGTTATCTGAGGTCAAGTCCCTGCAAGGGTGGTGCACACTAACCACACTAACCCAGTGAAGCCTCAGAAGTTTGACTGATCCAGAGGGGAGGCAGCATAAAGTAATACAGTGCAGGCCATGGCAGCTTGACTGACCCAGAGGGGAGGCGATGCAAAGAAATACAGTGCAGGCCACAGCAGCTTCACTGATCTGGAGGGAAGGGGCCAGCATACACTGTCCCTGTCTGCAACTCACTAGCACATGACAGTGTGAAGGGTCATCTAGCCAGCACACTTCAGAAGAATTGTAACCAACAAAGAAAGAAACTAGGGCCTCCTGGAAGAAGCAAAAAAGATGGGAAGAGGAAGCAACAACAAAAGTCCCCAGGTCCCAACCCTGAGAACATTGACCCAGGACAGGTAAATACAAAGGAGAATGAGAGCAGCAAACATGCAATATCAGACACAGCACCAGTGGACGTAATGAGATATATTTGGGACCTTATAGACAAGTTCAAAGATGAAATATTTAGCCAAATAAAGCAAGATATAAGAAGATTAATAAAAGAGATACTAAGCAACCCTCATGCAGACACAGATGGAAAAAGGGAGGAACTCAATGGAGAGAACCATTTGATGAAGAATATAAAAAAATATAGAATACATGAAGTAGATTCAAAGAGATCACCAGGAAATTAAAAACTCTATGGAAAGATGACAAATCTAATTGAAAGAAACTAAGGATAGATTATCCAAATTGGAGGACAATTTTTGCAATGTGGGGGTATGAAAGGGAAAACTTTTTAAAAATAACAAGGAAACAAGCAGTAACAATACAAAGGCTAGAAGACAACAAATGGATCTATAACTTGAGAATAAAGAATGTGAATGAAGAAGCTGTGGTTCAAACAAAGGAACTACAAAGGTAATTCACAGAAATAATTAAGGAAAACTCCCAAACATAGAAAAAGAAAATGATATTCTGATATATGAGGCATACAGAACTCCAGCCACCTACACCAAACACAGAGCCACACCCAGGCATATAATAATCAAGATCCCAGAAATTCAATATAAGAACAGAATATTAAAAGTTGTTAGAGATAAGAAATGATCACCTATAAAGGAAGGCCCAGCAGAATAATGGCAGACTTCTCAACACAAACCATCAAGTTAAGAAGAGCTTGGAGCGAAATATTCCAAGTCCTGAAAGAAAGTAACCTCCAGCCCAGATTGATATACCCTGAAAAACTGTCTCTAGAAATTAATGGAGAAATAAGATACTTCCAAGACAAGAGGAATTGGGGAAATTCGCGACCACCAATCCAACTCCACAGCGAATACTGCAGGGCATTCTAGAGAGAGAAAAAAGTACCAGGATTCCAGGAACAGTGGCAGAGAGGCTTCAATAAATGGAGTAGAAAGTAGAATGAAGAAGACAAGCAGACAACTAATGGCAAAAAAAGAGCATAACAGAAATGAGGCAGCGAAGATTTTATTAAAAACTGATACGATTGATAGTATATCAGTCTGAGAGTATAGGCGACTACACTGAAGATGACAAGACTCTATGATACACATTCTGGTTTGATAACTGCCAGTTTTTGAAGTTCTACACTACGTACAGAGTTGTGTTTTTATTAATACTGTTATGTACTGATATATTCAATTACACTATGTCTGATGATATAGCCAATTCTATTGGAGATAACGAGACAATACAGGAACCATGGTAGAACTCTTTGTACAATGGTCTTATATGTTCATTTCATGTGTTTATAGGAATATAGTTTGTTTTGCCTTGCTTTGTTTTGTTTCTCCCTCTAATATAGAAAGGATAGAAATACATGTTAAGTTTCATGCATGCGTAGAATCTATAAACAGTTTATGCGAACTGATCTTATGATACATGATGAAATGCACAGATACTTTGAAGAAAAAGAGACATTAAAATATCCAGTGTTGATCCAGTGCTGTGAAACCCAGAAATAGTATTATTCTTTGTTCAGAGTGATATTAGCCTGCTTGGGTTTATTCAATCTCAACATCATTGAGGATATGGATAACTGCATGTAAGTTTAAGTGTATAGGATTGATAATCATATTTCTAAGTTTTTGTTGGATAGTTGAACAGAACTGGTTGCAATCTCACTGTTTGAATCCCCACTTTATATGCTCCACTTTAGTATCTTTAATAACTATCTGTGAGAAGACTATCTGTAATCATCAACTAATGATTTCTTACTGTTTATTTTTTCTTTGAAATTATGTATTATTTCTACCCATTTTCTGTTTTGTTTAGCCTTTCTTTAAATTAAATTAAAAAAATAAGACACTACAGTACCCAGTGCCGATCACGGAGTGTCATGGTGAAATCCTGCAATACTATTATTCTTTGTTCAGAGTGATTTTAACCTGCTTTAGTTTGTTTAATGTAAACATAAATGAAGATATGGATAACTGCATGTATGTTTAAGTCTATAGGATTGACAACCATGTTACTAAGTTTTTGTTGGATAGTTGAACAGAACTGTTTGCAGTCTCGCTGTTTGAATTCCCACTTTACATGTTTCATTTTTGTACCTTGAACAACTGTTTGTAAAATGACAATATGTAAATCTTAACTAGTGATTTCTTACTGTTTATTTTTTCTCTGAATGTATGTATTATTGCTACCTATTTTCTGTTTTGGTTATTCTTTAAATAAAATTTTTTAAAAATTTTTATTTTTATTAGTGCATGTTTGCAGTATGTAATGGTTACATTCATTGTAGAGTTGCATGCTGACGAGTGTACAAAACATTCATTATTTTACATCTGTTCCCCTCTTGCTCCCTCGCTCCATCTCTGAGAGGAGAATTTTAAAATGCCACTGCATTCTTTCAAATCCTCTATATACTGTTACATCATCTCTAGCTTGGGTTTCCCAACAAATTGAGTAAAATTTGCATATTTTAAAATAAAAGTAGTTGTTTCTCTTGCCATGCTTATTCACTTTTTTCAAATAGGCATCATTCCCCAAGATGCCTCTTGTAATCTCTACTCGAGAAAACCCTTTGGGCAAATTCTTGCATTTTAAAAAAGAAGAGGAAAAGCAAAGCACAGACAGAAAGCTCTGCTGTGTCAGCCAGGCCTGAGTGAAACAACCCAGGTGGCTTCCACTCCTGCAGCCTGGGCATGTGCGGGAGGGCGGGGCTCAGTGTTAGGACAGTGGCTGTTTCGGCAGCTTTTGTACAGAATATTCCTGGTCTCCGTGTGTTTGCTCCTGGTAAGTGCTGTTTTACCATCTCCCGGCAGAGTTTCTAGTTCTCATATTGAAAGCTGACTGTATGGCAAGCAAGAAAACATCCTCTCTAAAAGGAGTTGTCAGTGACTTACGTTGTACATGCTGAGGAGGGTAATGATGACATCCAAATGCCACCAAAAATCATTTTGAAATAACAGAGTGCTGTAGAAGACCAGCTGGACTCTGCGTGTCCTTTTTCGATGGAGATCAGACAGGCTTGTTTCAGTTTTCATTAAAGCAGTCGAGGGGTTAACGAAAATCTTCAGGGCTGTTTGGAGTTGGTAGAGAATCTGCATAAGCCATTATTTGAATGAAATTTCATCAGTTCTTATCTCTATGAAAATAGGACTTTGGCATATGATTATCACATGATTTACATTTTATTTGAATGAATTTACATAGTGAATAAAGTGACACAGATGAAGTATTTGTTATTATAGAAATATTTCAAGATAATAACTTTGGAGCTGTAAGACAGAAACTTTGTTTCGAGCTGGGATCTAATATTAAATATGAGTAACACACAGAGTCTAGGTGACTTGTCTATTTTTGTGCCAGGAAACCTACAAAGGTGATTCATTCATCCTTGTATCCTTTGCCCAGAAAGCTAGCAGTAGTGGTGCAGCGAGAGGCCCTTGGCCCCAGGCAGGTGTGTGGGATGCAGGGCACGCTCTGCTAGCTTTCTGTCCCTGAGACATCACAAATAGCAAAGGAACACGTGGTGTTTAGGAGTGCGGGTGCTGATCAGTAGGCCCTGGGTGTTCTTTTTGCAAACCTGAAGCACAATGCAGCCTGTTTGAAATTCATCTGGAAACACTCAGCTCAAGAACGAGGTGGAAATTATTTCAGATGATTTCTCCTTTTCACTTGCGTTTGTGTGGGTGTGCATGCATACATATGTGCTCAGGTTCAAGGCTTCAGACTGGCCCTCGTTGAATGTCCAGAAGCTGCCTGCTGTGTAGTGTACGGGGTACACCCCACCCCCCACCTTAGCTTCCTCAGCCAGGATTGGAGCTCTGTGTAGTCAACAGAATTAAACTCCTTAATAAGACTATGGCAGGCCTTAGTCTTATTCCTAATTCATGGGGCGCTCTGCTGGTGACAGTGTAACTGCAGGACATGGGTGGACAGACAGGGGAGGGAAAGGGAACTTTGAGGTGTCCAGTGCAGACCGGGCGGTGCATCAGCAAAGCAGAGAAATACGGTGTGCAGAGTCTAACCGTACACACCATCAGCCCAGTAAATTCTAAAAATCAAACAGTTCAGACCTTCCCCTGATTAAATTGCAGTAATGTAAGACATTGTTAAGAACTCCAAAAGCCAACCACCTAGGTCATTGTACAAAAGCATTCATAAATGTAATCAAGGGCTGAAAGGCAATCCCGACCCTAAATCTCAGAGAAGCTGGGCTTGGTGCAGTGAGAACATGGCACAGAAAGCTTGGGCGCTGTACACCAAACATCCAACTCAAAAAGTTAGAGAAATTTTTAAAAAGTGATTACAGAAATCTCATTGCCAGATGAGTGGGTTGTTACACACTCACACATGCACAGTCAGCTGATGTGAGCATCTAAGAGTTGCTTTCGTTTTTCTGAAACAAAACAGTAGTACTATAAAAATAAGCAATAAGGGCCAGCACAGTTGGGGAACGTCTTGCCTGTGGGAAGCCCTGTAATTGGCTGCCACCTTATATCTGCAGGCCGCACCACCGTAACTCCCTCTAGGAGTTAAGTTTGGTAGTTAACAGCACCTTGCCTACCTAGCTTGTTTGGTCTATTCAGGAACTATGCTAATGAGCCTGCCTTATGAGGCTGTGCGGGAAATTTGAATTGACTATAACTCTTGGTCTTGCCACTGTTGCTAAGTTACCTGCTGACGTCTCAGAACCCAACGCCCTCCTCCTCAGTACCCTGTATATTTGATACTCCCTCCTTGAGTAAACGAGACTTGAACGGAAGGACTTGGTCTTGTCTCCATCCTTTGTGTCTCTTGTTTCCTTGTCATCCCCCCTCCCCCTCTAGGGTCTCCCTGGACTTACCTGCAGGCCGAGACACTTGCCCTGTCCATCATCCTGACACCCAGGAAGGGCCCTTCCAGGGGAATTAGAAGCACGACACTTGAATTTTTCCCTCAGTTTCTCGGACCTCACGCGTAATGGTTTGATGGGGCTCCATGGAGGCTTGGGGGACCCCTACGGCTCCTGAGCTCTTCTTCATTAAGGAAACCTGTCCTCGGCTGTCTTCCTGCTTCTTGGGTTGGATTTTATCCCACATCTTCCATCCTGCCTGTGACCCCTCCTGGCCTTGCTCTGGACAGCTGTGGACTACCTTTGCCCAGCGGCCTCTCCCCTCCCAAGCTGTCTCATCTGGAGAACCCTGTCAGGAGGTCCATCATCAACCAGGGAGAATCCCCAGGTGCTCCCTCCTCTGACCAGCATTGGTTCCCTCCAGCCCAGCTGACCACACAGCTTCGTGCTTTAGCCCCCCATCTGGGCTTCCCATTGCAGGTGAGGTCTGAGAACCGAGGGAGAAACCTGAGTGCTGGGCTTCTAGCTCCTTCCTGAGTGTCAGCACGATGGGCAGTGCAAGGCATTCCCCAGCTGCGCTGCCCTTAGTGCCCATTGTTGTAGCACTATTGTTTTCTTTCCAAGTAAACAACTCGTGGGTGCTCAGACCAATTCACTTCTCATAGCACCTGCCACAGAGGCGGGACTGGGGCCCTCTGAATTCGGAGAATTCTTTTTTCTCCTTCCCATGCTCATTTTCCTGGTTTTTCAGGGATATGATTTGTGGGAGGTGTGCTTGTTTGTTCGTGTGTGTGTGTGACTGAAATAACTTCTGTGTCTCCTTAACCGGAAAACCTAGCTATGGGTGGAATTCTAACCTGAATTCCTTCTCTTCAGAGCACTGTGGCCGTCCCTAGGTGCTGTGCGTCCTGCCTCTCATGGAGAAGTCTGCTGCCATTGGCCTCCCTGCCTACCAGAGTTGTTCTCCCTCATCTCTTGCCCCTTACCCTCTGCAAGAATTTCCCTTCCAGAAATTGTCAGAACTTTCTTTTATCTCTGATATTCTAAAGAGAACCTCTTTTCATCCTTTCAGTCTTGAAATGCACAACTTTCATTTCTGGGAAATGTTCTCCTAGTATCTCTTAAATAACACTATAATTTCCACTTGCTTGAAATTTTCTTGCTTCACTTTAAACTCCTTGTTCTGATTAAAGAGGTATTTCCTCAAGTTCGGTTTCCAGTCCTGAAATTGAATTTTTGATCATATTGTTACAGTCAGCTGAGTTAGATAGAAATATTATAGGCAGTCAGACAAAGCTGGATCCTGGAATAGGCCCGTGCATGCAGAGACCCAGATACTTTATAGCCTTGGAGGAGACAGACACCTCCTGCTGTGGGCTGGGTCTCCAGACAAAAGATAAAACAAATGCACCTACATACTTCCCAAGGACAAACATCAGGGGTTGATATTCTAAATAGGTATCTGTCACCTTGAGGGAGCCGGAAGGAGCCACTAGACCCACCCTACCCGCTACAGGAAGACCCTCTACTGTGTATGCCTGCTTGCTTGTTACTGACTTGCTTCCCTGTTTGATTCAGATTGAATCAATTTCACCAGAGCAATTATACTTGTAACCTTACTGGTTGACCATAGTTCTGTCCCATCTCATGCCCACTTGGTGAGTTCCTATTTTTCCCCACCTTGAACCTGCATCACCTTGAGATTTTACTCTATAAAAGGCCTTAGAAAAGACAAAGTCCTTGGCAGCCTGGGACCACATTGTCTCTCTCAGATAGAAGCTTTCTTTCTCTCAATAAATACATTCTGCTCTTAACCTGCATTGTTCCTAAAATTCATTCTTTGATTTTAGAGACCATGAAGTCATACAGGCATCTACCAGGTTGGGGGTTTCTTCCCCTATATCAATGCTATGACTTTTTCCATTTTCTGACTTTCTTATTCCTCGGTTTCTTTTTCACGCATCCTCCCCTTACTGCATAGACAGTGTGCCTTCTCTTGCCTCTGTGATGATGTGTGACACTGTGGCTTTCTTCTTGCGTCCTGCATTGACCTTCGCCCATTCCTGGGAGCATGGCTTGTGAGTCCCATCAGCTTCCTCCCTGTCACAGTAAAGGCTTTTCTCATCTCCTGGCCATCCTCTGGGCTCACTTTTGAGAGTGATCTGCAGTTCCACAGACATGCAGGGGTCCTGCCCACCTGGCCAACTTTCTGCAGGGGCACAGGATGCATGTAGTAGCCTTGCTCTTTGAGGGCAGGACACTCAAAGATGTGGCTTCCAGACGCTGGCTCTCCAAGCCACTGGCATCAGGCTTATGCATATTTCAGCTGTGCTCAAGAGTGCTGGTCTTTCATCAGCTACTACGATTTTCTAATGCATTTCCTTGTCTCTGTGAATGTACAGCCTCTTATTTGCTTACTATTTTACTAGGAAGAAAGGAAGTTACAATCAAAGAAAGAAGATAAATTCAGTATTCCAGTCTGGCTTGTTTTTTGCCCTAAGATATTTAACATTATTCACTCGATGACAAAATATTTCATTTCATCAAACCTTAAAATTGTAAATATACAGTACACTTGTGTTACATATAATCTGGGAGAAAAGTCACAGAACATCTTGGCTCCAGCTGTGTAAAGGATTCACAGTAGCCCCTCTGTGGTGGATTTCATCCATTTAGACAAACACTGATGGCCTTTGGTTATGAAAGGACAGGGCCAGGGCATCTGTGAAGTGAGAAAGAAAAGAGGCTGAAGGAAGAGGTCACTCTACAGTGTGCTCCGCCTTGTGTCACTGGCACGATTCATTTGCTTCCTCCTGACATTTTCACCGTTTCTTATTTTTTCGCTATTACAAGTGTGTAGGCCCATCGCCTTGTATTTCTGCAGGATACGGTGGAGCAATCAAGCTTTTAGTGTCACCGGATAGAATCGGTTCCCTTTAACAGGCAGCTGAGTGGCCGGGGATCTTGTAAAATGCAGATTCTGATTTGGTCAGTCCAGCGTGAGCCGGGGCTACTGGGCTTCCTCTAGGCTCTCAGCCTGTCCATGCTGCTGGCTCATACTTTGAGAAAAAATCTGTAGCATGCACCCACTTTTGTTTTGAGACAGAGAGCGTAGGTAGAAATTAAAAGTGAAAAGTAGAAGAGAAAGCCAACATTTTTTTCTGGCTCTATACACCAAGGTAGCAATGGAACGTGTTTTAGCGTACATAAAACTTTAGTCATTTAAACAATAGAAACTCTGATGAGAGCAGTGAGACGATTTAAGTAAGTAACCACGTTAGTAGATAGCAATGGGTGAAAATATTTTTCTACTACCTGGTAATAACCAGGTGGATATTCCACAATCCCTCCTATGTAAATGGGTTTTTCAGTATGACTATAATGTAGATGCGATGTTTTCTATTTTCTTCTCTCTGCTTTAAGCTAGTTTCTGTTGGATTTACCCCATAATTTATAGACTCTGACCAAGTCCTTGTTCTGTTTTCTCTCCCAGTGGCCCAGACCTGCCCCTATGCAACCAGTGCCTTTTGAATGCCTTTAAAAAACCCACTTTTTGCAAAATACAAAAATCTCCAAAAGCACCAGGCTGTGCTCCCACCAACAGCAGAGAAGGGAGGCTTTTCCCCACACCCTGCCAGCATTTGTGATTGGTTGATTTATTGACAGCCATTCTTTCTGGGGTGAGATGCAATCTCAGTGTTGTTTAATTTGTATCCCTCTAATAATCAGTGGCAGTGAACATTTTTTATATTTTTATTTGCTGTTTATATTTCTTAATCTGAGAAATATAGATTCATCTCAGATGCCCATTTTTGGACTGGGTCTTTGAATTTCAGGAATCTGATTTTTTTTCAATTCTTTATGTTTTAAATATAAGTCTTTTGTATGAGGAATAACTGGCTCAAATTTTTCCCCACTCTGTGGGTTGCCTTTTCATTCCTTTGGTAATTTATTTTGCTGTGCAAAAGCTTTTTAATAGGATAAAATTCCAGCTGTTGATTGATTGTAGTTTCCCATGTGATCCGGGTTTTCTTCATGAACTCTCTGTCTATACCTTTGGCTTCAAGATTTGTAGTTATTTTCTCTTCTAGCAGATTTAGTGTTTCTGTTTTAATGTTTAGATATTTGATTCATTTTGATTTTAGTTTAATTCATAATTTTAGATAGATGTGGATATAGGTTTAGTCTTTGGCATACAGAAAGCCAGTTTTTCCAGCACTATTTATTAAGGAAGTTATCTTTCTTCTAGTGAAGGTATTTGGCCACTTTGTCAAATATAAGGTTGTTGAATGTGTTTGGAGTTGTGCCTGTATCTTCTAATCTGTTCCACTGATCTTCAGGTCTTTTCTTTTGCCAGTACCATGCTGATTTTATCACAGTAGCTTTGTAGTATAATTTCAGGTCAGGTATTGTGATGTCCCCATTCTTGCCTTTGTTGCCCAGGATTGCCTTTGCTATTCTAGGTCTCTTCTGTTTCCAAATGTCCATCAATCAAAGAATAGATTTTTAAAAAGATGTGGTCTTTTATACAGTGGAGTACTACTTAGCTATGAGTAAGGACAGACTTGAGACATTTAAAGGTAAATGGATGAAACTGGAGATCAACTCACAAATAAATTAGACTCACTTATGTAAACACTGTATTTTCTCCCTGATGTGAGAAACTGAAGAGTAAATAAGGACAAAAATGTACAACAGATAGTGTGACATAGGAAGAAACTGCTGAAACTAGGGTGGAGGAGAAGGAAGAAAGGGAAAGGGAAAAATACAAGTTATGATACTGGTTTCTCTTAGCTCCCTGAAGAGAAAGGTTCGTGTTAATATTGATTGGAGAATTTCTTAGGCCCATATTTTGTACTCTGAGTACTTACTTTGAAGATAACCATATGCAATGTGTTAACTATTGTTATTCTCCTTTTACTTGCTGTGACATCTTGTTTTATTTTTTCCATAAAAACAATCTCCCGAAGGCCGTGGGTTCCTGTCTACAGGGAAGACAAGTAAGGAAATTCCCAGCATGAGACACTGGACCTCCAGGCAAATCTGAAAGTCCTTCGAAACTTTACCTTCCTCATTCAGATTCAGCTAATACTTTGTGATTTTATTTTGAACCTTGAGGTTGTTCTGCCGCGTCACTTTAGCAGCTACTTCACAGAGAAAAACAGGTAAAAGACCGTGTAAAATACTTTTTGCTTACTTTTGACTCTTTAAATTTAATAAACTTAGCATAGCCAGTTGGATGACCAAGTACGAAAGGCTTCCCAAAGACACGACTTTGGGGTTATTTGCACGGTGGTTCCTGAGTTCTGTCACCTGTCGTTCCAGCTTCTGCCACACGAGCAGGCCCCTCAGTGGTGCGTGTGCTGGTTCCCTGACCCCTGCCAAAGACCGTTTTCCTTGACTTTGTTACCATGCAGTGGAATTAAACAGGGTAGAACTTAAAAATAACTTGCAGACCTATTTTTATTGCAATAAGCAACAAGTAAAAAAGATTACCTGACTTTCAATTCAAATACCCTTCCTTCTCAGAATGACATGAGTAATTACCTAGTTAGTGAAAGCGTTGATAACGTGAGAGAAGATCCGTCATGGACCAGTTCATCATTTCTACCATTGCTGAAAACCGTTGAAGGCTAATTTATGGCCTGATTTTATGGAACTGAGTAACAATTATCTAAAGATTCATGCTTTTCTAACTTCCTTTCTAAAAATTCTATAAACACTACTTAGCTTTGTAGTGACTGGGGCATTGCTTCCAAAGATGCTGTGATCTTTGACTTCTGTTAAGTTCAAGCTGTCTAACCACACAAACTGTGCAGTTACAGGAACTGAACCCTTATTATGTGAAAACAGAGGCTGCTTTGGTTTCTGTGTGAGCAATAGTACATGAGCAAGAGGAAGCTCAAATGATGGCATCTGATCATCTTAAACACCTCAGAAACTGAAGTCAGAGTGCCGGTTTACATGATTTTAAAATGGAGACCATTTTGTCATCACAGGATTCCAGAGTTAGTTCTTCAAACTCTGGAAGGCTGAGGCAAGAGGACCAGAATATCCTGGACAATTTAGCAACTTGGCAAGACCTTCTCAAGATTTTAGGAAAAAATGGTTCTAGGACCAACTCAATGAGAAGGTTCAACTCCCAGTATTGCTCTGTGTGTGTGTGTGTGTGTGTGTGTGTGTGTGTGTGTGCGCACGCGCACACAAATTCTAGCTTCAAAGTTATGTGCCTAAATGTCTAATTTTTCAAAGCTTTATTCATACATGTGTCTGTATGTTTTCCTGAGCAGACTCTGACTGAATGTACAAATTTTGCCATTTTAAAAAAATAAAATATAGTTCCTCATGTTGCTAAAAATTCTGCAAATACATTAGTTTGTTCATATTTTTTGTCCATAAATTTTAAGAACACAGTGTCTCTGTGTTCTGGATTCTATTAGTTGGAAATTACTGTTTGTCCTAGTTTTTCATTTGAGCTCTGTCTAGTTTTATCTTAGGAATTCCAAATAAAATTCTTTTGTGTGAATATGCAAGTGTTTCAAGAATGTTTGCCTGTTCTATTATGTTTTGGTCATCCATATTGTTCTATTTAGGCATGCTTTTTGAAAAAACATGTGGCTGCTTAGAAAAGAAAATCTTCAACTTTTACATTGATAAGAGATTAATCTATGTGTAGTTATTGTTACAGTTACTTCATAAAATGTACATATGTTGGCTGGGCGTGGTGGTGAACAATTCTAGCACTCAGGAGGCTGAGGCAGGAGGATCACTGGGAATTCAAGGCCATACGTGATGGCTTGAACTCATGAGATCCTGTCTCAAAAAATGCACATATGTCAATATGTTTGATGCCTTAAATATTTTGTTGTTGTTGATGATGATGGTGGTTGTAGGAAAGGGAAAAACCTGTATTCCTTTTCTTCCTCCCTCATTCCATCTCTCTCTCCTCTCTCTCTCTCTCTCTCTCTCTCTCTCTCTCTCTCTCTCTCTCTCTCTCTTCTTTGAGACAGGGTCTCACTATGAAGTTCAGGCTGGCCTTGAGCTCACTGTGTAGCCCAGCCTGGTCTCGAACTTGCAATGATCCTCCTGCCTCAGCCTCCCGAGTGCTGGGATTACAGGCATGTGCCACCATGCCCAGCTTGTCTTTCTCTTTCTTTTCTTTTTTTCTCTGGTTCTTTCATTTCTTCTTTCCTTCCTTCCTTCCTGCCTGCCTGCCTGCCTGCCTGCCTGCCTGCCTTCCAAGACCATTTTGTTGGATGATTGGTTCAGTTTTAGAAGGAAGGTGTAGAACAGTGTAATGGTCATCCTAATGTGTTCAAACACATTGCCAGGCCTACCTTCCCTCAGCTGTCAGTTGCCTGAGCAGTAGCCTGGCTTTCTTTTGGGAAAGGTGACATGCTGGATGTGTTCCTTTTCTTTCCCCATGCACGGATGGTGTTAATTAAATTTGATGTTACATATCTTACTATTAGCTTTTCGCATTTTACAAATAGAGCTAAATTCTTTTAGGAAAAAGAAGAGGTGGCGGAAGGTGAAGATTTTTGCAGTCGGACTTCACCCAGCCACACACCTTCTTTCCGTGCATCTCTCTGGCTTTAGAGATGATCCCAGTCCACTCTTTCTCAGCCACACTGTCCTCCTTATTTCTTGATTTAGCGCTTTTTGTTCCTTCCTCCAAAACACTTCACTGTAGGTTTGTTTTTCTTTGTTTGTGGCACCCGAAGGTCATGTTAGAAATGCCCGCATGTCAGGAAGCCCTTCCTGTCCATGAAGGAGTTGGACCGCAGGTAGATGTTTATCCCAGGCGCTTTAAGTTACACTGAGTTCTGTGCACGCTGCATCCTCTCAGCTTCTGTACTGTGGGGGCAGAGCCTATGGTCTGCTGATCAGCACGTGCGCGCGCGCTTGTGTGTGTGTGTGTGTGTGTGTGTAGATGACATTTTAAGTTTTCCCAGGTATGTCTCATTGTGAGTTTCTTTGCATTAAGTTTACCTGTAACATTGTTCTCTCACAGCGTGAGGCCACAATCATTCTTTGTGTCAGATCATCTTTCCCTTGACATATTTTTTACCATCTATTTCGGCCCTGGCTGTGCTCTCTGGAATTTCTCTGGATGGCCTTGGAGTCACAGTCTCTGCCCCACGTTCCCCTCACCTCTGCCCTCCCCATGTTCAGTTCTTCCTCTTTTGCCTCTCAGCACGGGGGACCACTTGAGTGCTGGGTGGCAGCAGTTCATCTGATCTCTGTCTCCACTGAGAATTCTCTGTGTGGCCACAGCATTACTTCCCTTAGGCTTTGCGGGGCCAGCCTGGGTGGTGTGCTCCATGCTGGGTTTTAGGGACATACTGTGGACCTCAGAGGCCATGTTCTTGAGCAGAAGAAGGTCATGAACTGGTTGATCCTAACATATAGACATCCCTCGACTGGAATGAATCATTTCTCCATGTACTTTTTCAAAGCAAAATAATTTCAAGTGGGCTTAGCCTCCAGCAAAAGCAATTTAAGAATCATCCTTATAATGCCAGGTCATAGGATGAAGGACAAGCCTGTCCCATCTCAGGGTCTTCATTGGTTTCTTTCTCTGCAAAGCAAGAAGTCACAAGGTGACTTCTCATTTCCTGTTTAGGTTCAGAATTCTCCGGTATTTATTATCAAGATGACTGAACCCACATGCTGCAGTGCCTAGCAAACAGAGGTGGCTCCTGAGTGACTGACAGGTGGTTGGATGCTGGATGACGGATGATTCATGTCCTTAGTGGGAGAAAGGGGCTATACCGGGTCTCACCACATTACACCCAAGGATGCGTGACTTATGCACACTGTTTATCAAACACACTTACACGTTGTTTACTTCTGGAATTTTCTGTGTAGTATTTTCTGACCATAGTTGTCCATGGGTAACCAAGGCAGATAAAACTGTAGGTCCCCATCCAATGTGCTTGATGTTGTCTGGTGTAAGAGCTGTGTGTCCACCTAACTCTCTGAGATGTGCAGCATACTGCTTGGGCTTATCCACGTGTGTACTTATTAGAATGTAAATATCTTGATCCAGTATCTGTATTCCAAATGCTCATAACTGCAAACGACTGCCAGCAGCAGAACTGGGTTGGAATAGAGTAGCCCCTCTTCCTAAAGGTTTCTGGAGAACCAAGATTAATGATCCTTGCATTATTTACGAGGCATAGGAAATCATATATATATATATATATATATATATATATATATATATAGTCATGGTTTATGTCTGTGGTCTCCAGGCCTCACGAGTTTGAATTGTGCATTTGTTATTCGTTCATTGTCTAGTGCTTGGATTGATGGTGTCAGTGAACCACCCACAAAGGGGTGGAGCCAGGATGTGATGTAATGGCAGGAAGAAGGTGTTTCTTGCTCTTTGCTGGTTCCAGCTTGCCGTTTGCAGCCATCATGAACTGTGGCCCAGCCATGCCTGCCTGCCTTGGAGCCAACTGAGTGTGGACTGAAACCTCCAAAAACTGTAAGAAATAAACCTTTCCTTTCCCAACTTGGGCTTCAGGTATTTTGTCTCAGCAACAAGTAAAAAGTAACTAAGACATATATATATATATATATATATATATATATATATATATATATAATGTATAAGTTAAATATGTGCTTTCTTTTGATAATGAACTTCTAGTGATTTCCTGGAATTACTCAAACTGTTCAAGAATTTATCTGTGATAAGCAAATGCATTAACAACCAAATTATTCTTTTCTCAAGAAAAAAATATCCCTAAGCCTTGTAAGTTTTTTACATTCTATAGTTTCTTTCTTAAGTATGCTAAGCTTAATTATACAATCCTTTCGGAGACTCCATTTCCTTAAGTTTGGGCAAACAAACATCGCTATGAAATAGTGATGTCTGCCATGCCAGGAATTAACCCAGCCAGGACCAGTTTTCTCTGGAGAATGAGGGTCAAAGGGACAGTAATGCTTACTTTCAGAAGCTATTTGCATACAAAAGAGTGGACTGAGTGATTTAAAGTTTGAATGTAAGGACTCTCTTGTACCAGCTAGTAATAGATACCTAAGTGGTATCTTGTCCCTTAACCGCTGTAAGAACGTTTGGTTTTCATATGTTCCAGGAGTTTCCTGAACATTGATCGAGGCAGTCAGGCCTAACAAACACCCTGCCTCTCTCACATCCTCCTGCCCACACGTTTATCTAAGAATTCTCTGCTACTAATTCACAAACACAAGAAAAGGGCGGAGAACCACACCTTGCTGAGCAGCAGACTGTGGCCTGGGCCGAGCTAGGAGATCTGAGTTTTAGACAGCACACCCCTGCCTCTGCCACCTGCAAGGGCCAGCCCAACCCTATATGTGCTTCCATTTGACGGTAGCTCCAAAACCCCTGTTTTTCTACTCAGATATAAGCACTAAGGATTTCAGCATAGCAATCCATAGGTCTAAATCAAATCAGCAGGGGAGGAGGGTACAGAAAAAACAAGCAGCCACAACAAAATCAGTGGCTCTTGCTCTTGTCCCTGGATGTCACATGATTCTTGTTGGTAACCAGTGGGGACTTGGGGCTGGGGGCTCTCTGCTACCCCTGCAGGTGGAAATCGACCTCACTCAGGACTTTTACAGGAGGCACAGAGGGTATTTTGGGGCAAAGTAAACTGTATCTAATTCAGGAAGACATACTGTCTACACCGAATCCTTCGTGGAAGCACTGAGTGATCAAAGCACTGTACTTTAGAATACATTCGATCAAACTGCCAGCCCCTAATCAGTACAGCACTTAGCCAGGTGTGGTAGTGCATGCTTATAGTCCCAATGCTCAAAGGCTGGGGCAGGACGGTCTCCATCAGCTGGAAATATATAGCTAAGACCCTGACTCAAATTTTTTTTAAAAAAAATCACTTGATGTTCATCTAATCAGTCAAGTCTGAGGTTACCAGTATTTAACAGAGGTCATATAAGAGGTCAATAAAATTTTTGAGTTGTTTTTTGAGTTGTATTTAAGGGTGTTTTCTAAGCAGAGTAAGTCCAGGTAATTCAGAGGAACACACTGTAGAAATGTGTAACTTGTAAAAGAGTCAGAAATCGAGACTGCAGCCCTTCCAGGGGGAGAACCAGCAGTGTCTCCTGAGATCCACGCCATGTTGGAACTGAGGACGCTGTGAAAACAAATGACTATTCTACCTCCCTGCTTAGCAATAGTGAACCTACTGCTACATGGCCTAGAGTCAGATATCCCACTTCCCCTATCCTCCCCCCGCCCCGCCCATTAGCAAATGGGAACCAGAAATCTGAGCATCTCCTGGGAGGCTGACATAGCAAATAAGGGGGACTTCCTTCTACCATTTCTTTGAAGGCAAATATTTTTATTACTGTTTTGCTCTTTTCTGATTAATGGTACTGCTCTATTCAATATTCTGTTTTGATAAGTTCTATAGTGTTCTATATTTCATCTCATTTTGACATATGTGATTAAAAGAACAACTATTATAAAGATAACAAAATATACTGTGATACCTATTACTGTTATCCCAGTAACCTGCTGTGAAGTTCTGTACCAATTTCACTGTATGATCTTAGTTGGCTTTATTTTGACTTGTTCTGTTGTATACTTTCAAAATAAAAATTTAAAAGAAAAGAGTCAGAAATTAGTATCAATTTGTAAATTAATAAATATGTATCAATAAAAATGATCACTGAAGTTTACAGTGCAAGCATCTAACCCAAAAATAGCCATAACCCCTCCCTCTTCCGGGGCTCCACATTTCCATCCTCACACAGCATCTGTTTGTTGACTGTCCTTCCTGATCCCGGGGTGCAGCGTGTGCTGGAGGGGCACACACAGGTGACTGGGTCTTCTCAGGCCCCGCCGAACAGCGTGGGGCCTCACACTGCCTTCCTGAGCTCATCCGGGGGCCGCTGCCCATCAGGATGGGGGAGCCGTGGGGTGCAGCTTTGCCAAGGATGCTGCTGTGCTTTTATATTTTTCCAGTGTTCTTATTAACAGGCCTGGCAGTGCAGAGGAACTGTAGTCCTCAAGGGAAGTCGGGACATGGACACCACACGTCTTGATTCATTTCACCCCCGCTTAGCGTGAGTCATCCACTGTGAGAAGCTGCTTGCAGGATGCTTCGACTATTGAGTTTCTGTTTCACACCAAGAGTTTGACACCTGCAGCTGCACGTGGCTGACATAACCCATCCTCCATGATAGATCCGACCGGGGAAACTGAGGTTCAGGTAGATGGCCCATCTTCCGGGACACCAGTGAGTGGTGGACTCCGAACATGGATGTGCGTCATCGAGTGCCCATGGTCACTGCTGTCCCCCTTTGTCTGAGGGGTACAGTCTTTCTCCCTGGTTGTGACATCCAGCCACCTACAGATGCCAGGCGGCATCATGCAGATGTGGCCTTCAGCATGGCGTCCCGTGTGTGACTTCTCCTTGTTGTGTTCTCTGAGCTCAGCCCTGGGCACCTGTGCTCCTCCGACACCTGCCCGCCTCCCGTGGCTTCTGCTCTCTGCCCCGGTCTGACCTGGGCCTCCCTTTCGCATCTTTATTGTCATCCTTTCTGAGACTTACGTCTTTTCTCTTGGTTGTTTTTGGGTGCAGGAGGGAGAACCCAGGGCTCTGCACAGGCCGAGCCCATCCTCTGTGACTGAGCCATGCTCTGGCTTGTCTATTCCCTCCTCGCAGAACCTCCTGCATCAGCTCTGAATGACTCTGAATGTATTTGTTCAAAGGAAAATTACACCGCAGTGAAATAAATAAACAGTGTGCAGGCACCACATGCAGAGGTCTGGCACACACTGGGATTTTGGCAAGGTGGATAGAGTTTGTTTATTGACCACGATGTTGCTGAGGCAGGCACTGGCCTTCTGCTTGTGAGTTACACAGCAGCACATACTTGAATTACACTTAGTTTTCCTTGGTATTGACCCCACAACTGCAGCCAGTGTGAGTGTGCCCACCGCAGCCCTGTTAAAAACACAAGCAGGGGCTTTTTCCATTTGAAGTCCCTATACCTCCGGATTCTCGCACGAGGCCCTCCAGAGTGGCCCTTCCTCTGCTCTGCCCCATCTCACACTCTTCCCTTCCCTGTCACAGCTCGCGCCCGCCAGGTCCCTCACTCCTCTTGGTCTCAGGGCCTGGTGATCATCGTCAAGCCCTTGTGCCTGTCGCTTTTCTGCAGGACCTTCGGCCTTTTCCCCGCCAGTTTCATGAACTGTGCGGCCGCTCCCGGGCTCCCCATTGCGCCCCCTTCTCTAGCTCTTCGCTCCTCCTCCTTGGTCTTTCTGTGCTCACTGAGACACTGCTGTCGGTTCCTTCTTGGCCGCTGCTCTGCAGTTTCTCCACCCGGGGCTGTGGCTGGATCCCTGGGACTGATCTGAATTCTCACCGAGACTGGGCCTCACTGCACAGGGATCTCGCTGTGCCCATGAGGCCGCTGGGTGAGCAGCTCACCCTCCCCACTGTAGCCAGACTGGTCTCCTCATGCAGTGCCCTTGGCAGCTTTCATCAGCCCCATGGGCCTGAGCCATGCAGACTGCAGGGGGCGCACTCCTTCCCTGAGGCTGGGGTCCTCTTCCCGGCCTGCACCACTCAGATGTCACTCCTGAGCCATGTCCCTGGCTGCCCCTCATCTGGGTTGGGGTGCCATCTGCTCTGCATCCCCCACACATTGCTTCCCCATCCACTGGTGGGTGCCCCATCCAGGGGTCCACAGACTTCCTGCTCGTCAGCACTGGACAGCAGCCTGGAAAGGGGCCTGTGTCTTGAATCTCACCGGCCTAGCAGCCCACAGAGCACCTGCTGGATCTGTGCTCGCCAAGTAAGAAACCGACTCAGGAGTCATGGTGTGAAAGGGTAAACAGCAGGAGAAACCGTCTTGGGAAAATGAGGCGGCAGATACTAGGGAACAAGGAGTGATGCAGTCCGGCAAAGGCAGTTCGATTTCACTGTCAGTGTTGACCAATTATTTATCCCAGAAACCTCAGCTGAAGTAGTGCAGTGTCCAAGGGACACAGATGGAATCCCAGGAAATGATCCTGGGAACAATAGGCCGTCACGAAGCTCGCCATATCATCATGCTGAAAGTATAATATGAATCTATGGATACAAAGTAGGAAATGAGTGCCTCAGAAGCACAGGAAAGTAAAAGGTTTCAATATGAAGGAGAGAGAGAGATTCAGGAGCAGCGGTCACAGAAAGTGCCCTAAGTCCCAGAAGTGATGTGTGCACTCAGCATGGCTTAAGAAAGGACAGGGAAACGCTGGTTCTTGGTGGAGGGAAATGTGATGCTCCTGCAGGGAGGCTGTGCCCAACCTGAAGCCTTTATTTTACATAATTACCATATATTTACATATACATGCATATATGATGTGCATATATATTTATGATGTCTGTGTAACTCTCTTGATTGTCTCCAATGCCTAGAAAATCTCCTGGAACATCATAGCTGCTCAGTTAACATGCTCAGGAGGAAGGAGATGGAGGGAGGGATGGAGGGAACAATTAGGTTTAGAATTTGATCTTAAAGGTCAAGTAACAGGCTACTGATATTGCAATGGCACTGCCCGTCTATTTCACAAGGGACCGCGTACAGCGGGACACTGTAGGACACCTCGCCTCCTTATCCACCATTACCAGGCTTTAACTGTCCAACTTTGGAGAAGACATTGGAAACGAGGTGTGGAATGAACATAGCTTGTTCCTCCTCAGTTTCCATTTGTTTGTTTTCCCACATCCCTTCAGTCACTTACGTGTCACAGTTTGACTTCAATACAACAAAACTCTGTCAGGTTTGTGGCTCTACAAGGGAGCGTTCTAAAGCTGTTTTGAATATGGTTTCTTTTTGTCTTTATTGTCTTTTCCATTTCTCAGAATAGACAAAGCAGTTCTCGTTTTCATGAATGAATGTTAGCCTTTACCGCGATTCACATAATGCTAGAGGTGCACAAAATAGGAGAAGGTAATTTTATTTCTTCCAGATGCTGATCCATCGCCTTTGTTTTTTGGTAGCAGGGTATCCAATTCTGTAAAGTTACATTCTCATAATTCTATCATTCTTAAAATTGCTTTTTGGGAAATGTTGTGTGGAAGCTGCAGTATACAAACAAATCAAATTAAATGTGCAAGATAGATGATTTGGGCCACGCTCTGCCGAATGCCGGGGAGTTAACCAGCCTCAGCTCATCGGTACTAATGGAAAAATTCATCATTTGCTGTGCACATTCCCAGACATCGTGGGGCGATTCTTCGCCGTAATTTGCTAGATAACTTGATTACTTCTAACTGCAGTAAGGTCCAAAAGGGCTATTTGTCCATCATGCATCTTAAAGATTATCTCTTATTAACTTAAATTTGAATTCAATGAGAAGAGACTTCCTCTTCCAAACACCAATTTGTTTTCTCATAAACATGTCTGAAGTCCAAGATTCCACCTTCTTCTTCTTTAAACTTCTAAATGTGGAGCGGTACAGACCTGCCGTATTTTAAATGGAACTTATATTTTTATTGTTGTTTTAAAGTATTGCTCCAAAGCAGAGAAGAAATTGGTTTTTTTTTTTATTTGAATGATTTACAAAGCTACATGGAGTCAGTGTATCGTTTCAGGGAGATCAAAGCAGCAGCACCCTTCACTCGTCTGGAGACAAGTTGCTCAACAGAGCTCTGCATGGAAAGCACAGCTGGAGATGGACATAAGCTAGGAATGGCTTGTGCAAACCAGGGAGAGAACTGGGTCTTGGTTCTTTACCCCTGTCTGTGGATGTGCTATGCTCAGTTGAATACTTCTATAAAAGCGTAAATATTTGCCTTCCTACTTCAAGACATGACCTGCTGAAATATTCACTTAATATTATGTCTCCAGTTATATCCATTTAGCTACAAGTGACTCGGGTTTATCTTTCTTTATGGCAGAGTAGTTCTCTGTTGTGTATAAACACTACATTTTCTTTATCTTCTCTTCTGACGGCATTAGAGAGCCTCCCTACGGAAGCAGAGAACTTGCAGCCTGCAGAGGACTCCGGCTCCTGAGCAACCATATTGCACTGTACCTAGGATGATCAGCAAATATTTGTGATCAGACCGCCCAGCTCTGCATATCAGGCCCTGCAAAGTCGCTCTCTGTGTCACCTGACTGTGCCTGGTCACCAGGCAGTGTGGCCTGCAGGAGGCTGGGATAGGAGTGAGGTGGTGGATTGTCTCTGCCAGCGCCCACAGGGTTGCAGGCAGCTTGCTACCAGGAAGCTGCATGGACTCTCTACATTTCTTTTCTCCAAGTGACAAAGAAAAGGCTAGAAAGAGAACAAAAGAAAATATGAAAAATGATAAATTTGTGTCTTACTTCCAGGGAGAGCAAGCGGGTCCCTGTGATCTCAGCACTGTGTGTCTCCCAAGCTGCTCAGGTGCTTGAGGGAGCACTGGGAACTCCCTGCAAGGCTCTGACACATTTGTGTGCGTGTGTTGCACTGATGAAAACTGAACAAAGGCCTCCACACTGCTCAACAGGTTTTCGTAGCCTGAACGGGCTCTAATGTTGTATTGATGAGTATTCGGAGGTTTTGCTCATCTAATGAAGGAGTGCATGGAGTGTGAGGCGCACTTGCGATGCTTGGTGCATACCAAGTACTTGGGATACGTGTTTCCTGCTGTTGGTGAGAACGCATCACTAAACATACAGTGAGCCGTGCGTGGCAGCAACGACTCACAGCACACACTTGCTTCACCTTGGAGACTTTTCATTTATTTGATTTTCAAGACTGTGGGACAAAATCCTGCAGGATCTTAGACCATGCTGAGGCTTCCATGTGCCTGCTCCGATGTTACCCATGCTGTGTCATTGCGCAAACACTTGAGGATGGAATGAGAGGGGAGTGGCTTTTGGCCACCTGAACCCAGCTTCAGCTAAAGCAGCGCACTGTTTGGGTGCCCATCAAGCTTTGTCAGGGAAAACGTTGTTGGCTGTGCAGATGCCACCCTAATGTGTATATGTGGCTGTGAGACATTTAACTTCTCACATAGAAACATGCTAGTACAGAGCTTTAAAGTCTTTTTTTTTTTTTTTGCAGAAAATCCAGACTGTCTTTTCTTCCTTCTTTCTCATGGTTTAGAAATTGCAGCTTATCCTGATAGAAAATTATCCAGATGGCCGCTTCTCCGCATTCTGCATCATTCCATGCAGAGAATCCACCTTGGTTTCTGAAGAATCCCTTCCTGTCCTTACGTTCTACTCCTGTCGCAGTTCTGCCTTGAGACTGAGAGTTTACAGCACTGCAGTTCCCACTCCCACTGCCAGAGGAGTGACACGGATGTGTTAGCACCGTCAGAGCCCAGCTAGCAAAGCACCTAGCATGTGCAGACCCCCTGCCAGCTCTCTTCTCCTTTCTGTTTGCTCTGATGTATTCAGGGAAGACCAAGGCCCAGGGGCGCTGACTCAAAGCTGGAAGCAGAGACCTTGCATCCATCCACAGTGCTTCAACTATGCCCTCATAGCTTCTTGGCTCCAGGAACTAGAGTCTGCCTCAGTTTCTTTTGCAGTCAAATGCACATACTAAGAGTATGTTCCATACGGAGCATAAGACTGCTTCATAAGGAGATTGTGAGAATTGGGTGAGTTGACATAGAACTTAAATGAGGACACAGTGCCCAGTAAAAGTAACAGAGGTGCCACCCACCACCATTTTATCAGTCTTAGACTGCTTATGCTGTTTTGTGGCATCTTTCTAATTGAAAATAATTTTACTCCTCAAATTTAATGGAAATAATATACTCACATAACATATACTTTAGGTTAGACTGATAGTATTTTATGAACTATTTTATATATTCTCAATAACAAAATCAAAACATCAAAATAACATTTCATAATAATTTATTGTAGAAAAAATACTGTACTATGCTCTCGAAACAGTTAGGTGATTATCCTTATCACCAATGATGTTGAAACTCTGAATCTTTAGTAGCTCAGGATATTTTTAATGTCTATTTTTAAACAGATCCCTTCAAGATTTCATGAAGGACTCTTAATGTCAATTCTCACTGTAAATAAGCCATTACTTTACACTCACTAATTTACAAAGTACATTTGCTTTGGGTTTGTTAACTCTTTAGAGACACCATCATGACAGTCAACTTCTGGAATATGAAGCCTTTCTACACACATTTGAACCTAAAAATAAACTTTTACTTACAGACAAGGGAGAATTGAAAGATTGCCTTTTTAAAAATGATGCTATAACATGAATCTGGCCTCCTAACAGTTAGAAGCTTGTAATCATTCAGTATTTTTTACTTGTGGCACAAGGTTGAACAAAACTTTTAGAACTTATCATGCATCATTGAAACCTTCTCCTGTTGGACAGCTACTCTTCATCCTCCCTCTTTACCATTCTGCTCTCTGCTTTTATATATCTGACTCCTCCGAGTCCTCACAGGGTAGAGTCATGTGGTATTTGTTTTTAATAGTTGGCTATGTCGGTTGGCATAAAGTCCTCAAGGGTGCTCCATGTTGTCATCAATGGCCGGATTTCTCTCTTCATTGAGGCTGTACAATGTGTGCCACTGAATGTGGTACAAGTTTCCTCCATCCATCTGTCCATCAGTGGACATTTAAGCCGTTTGCACTTCCTGACTATTGTCAGTACTGCTACAGTGAGCATGGGTGTGCATGTATCTTTCTAAGAGTCTGATTTCTGTTCTTTTGGGTAAATATCAAGAAGTGGGATTGCTAGTCATGATGTAGATTTTCCAAAGTCCCTTCAACACTTCACATTCCCACAAACAAGGCTTCAGCTTCTCAACTCTCAGCAACTCTGGCTATCTTTTGCTTATGAGAGTTATTTTTTCAATCTTTGTTACTTATCTTTAATTAGTTAATTTTATTTTATTTTTTAAAAGAGGGTAAATATGAACACAACAAATAGAACATAAGAAAGCAATGTACGAGACATGAATTTCAAAGCAAGACAACCAGAGATCTTCACTATCTATCATATTGTCTCTTGTTTTCTTCCAAATAGTTCAGCATATCTTTACATACAGTGAATTCATACAAAACAACATAGTATAAAACTGATCAGAACAGGATGATGAAGGTGTTTTAGGTCTTCAACACCAGACAAAAAGCAAGTCAACAATGGCTGTCATAGTGTCTCTCATCCTCTTCAAACTAGCTGTCCATACCTTCAGGTATGTTGAAATTAAACAAAGCAAAATAGACTAAAATCACTCTGAACAAAGAATAATAGTATTGCTGGATTTCACATCATGATGCTACAGAATCATCACTGGGTACCTTAGTGTCTCTTTTTCTTCAGAGTAGCTGTTCATTTCATCATGTGTTATATAATGAGTTCTCATAAACTGTTTATAAGTTGTATGTATGCATGAGTCTCTACATGTATATCTATCCTTTCTGTATTACAGGGAAAAAACAAAACAAAGCAAAACAAAAAACAACAAATTCCTAGAAAAACATGAAACCAGAAAATCATGTAAAACCACAATACAAGGTGATTTACAATGGTTACTATGATGTCTCTTGTTATCTTCAGTAGAATTGTCTATATCATCAGGCATAATATAATTGAATATAGCAGTACATAAAAATATTAATAAAAACAAAACATTGGAGACAGTGTAAGACTTCAAAAGCAGGTAATAATCAAACCAGAGCAGGTATCCTAGTGAGTCTTGTCATCCTCAGTGTCGTTGCCTATATTCTCAGACTTGATACTATCAATCATAACAGATTCAAATAAAATCAGTCAATACAAATCAGCCATCTAACAAACCAGATTCAAATAAGATCAGTCATGATAAGACACTATAAGTTATAAAGGGCTTCAGATTAAGTTAATAGGAAATTAAGGATGAATACTGTACTATATCCTGCTATTTTGGGGATAGCTGTCTCTGCCCTCAAATCTAGTACAAGTAGACAAACTAAACAGAATGTAATCCATTTAAACAAAGTGGTGAGAGTAATGTGAGTTTTAAATCCTGATACAATATTAACAATATCCTTTGCCTGCCTTTTTTAGACAATTCCTCTTTTCACTCCCACAGGGAGCACTGCGCATTTTGGGTTTTTAGATTGGGGGGGGGGCAACCTGCTATTTACCTAATTGGTTCCAAATCTTATCCCTCCTGGACTTGATCTCTAGTTGTATTTCTTTACCTACAAAAGCCTGTCTTTCCAACCTATCTGCAGGTGCTGGTCAAGTTTCCCCTATTTCTCTCTGGTTCCCTGTCACATAGAGCATTGTTTTCTTATATTTGATTTTCAGTCCATAAACCCTCTTTCAGGTTAATTATA